>NC_091516.1:20265783-20572193 GCF_947461875.1 Haliaeetus albicilla | reverse complement strand
ATTAATAATCTATTCTTTGGTAATGAATCAATCTCTATGCAACTAAAAGAAGTGGTATCAGTTAAGAAACCTGTAATTTATTGCCTGCTATTCAATTTCCACCAGTTATCAGAAACTGAAAGGTAAATAATAATTAATTCAAAATAGAAATCAAAATTATCCCCCACTCTAACTTCTTCTCCTTCAGCAACAATTGAAGCTAGTACCCTTGAGTTCAGGAGAAAGCAAACTTTCAAGAAAGATTTGCTTATAATCTACTAGATATTAACAAAGAAGCTCTTAAGAGCATTCATTCTTGCTGAAATTTCCAGTTACTTTCCATGTTGTTATACTCAATTTCATATACCCTTTATATTAAAGTACTGCTTAAAAAAAGAAAAAAAAGAAAAAAAAGAAACATAAAATGAGAAGAGAGTCCACTGCCTTCACTTATGTTGAGAATCAGTGTTTATGTGCTATGTAGGAAGATATTCTTGGATATTAAGCAAAGTAATAGAAGCTAATACTCATGGCAGAATTCCTGTACAGCTGATATGGACGAAGCCTGCATGCTGTTAATAGACATTAACTTTGATTTTTTAAAGTTATTTTTTCATCGTTCATAGGGAGTCAGAAAAATGCATACAGACACATGGTACATCCTAAACAATTGCCTTGAAGGGATTCTTTGCAATGGGACTATAGTGCGCTTAATGTTCTAAAAGACAGATGTGGACGGGTTTGTGATTGTTATGTTGAAGTCAGATGGTAGGATAATCAAAAGTCTTGGGAATGAATATAGGAAACACATTATGATAACTTCACTCAGTTTGAATAGCATTTATCAGCTGAGGTACTCAGACTGAAGAGTTATCCAGCATGATGTTAGAACCGAATCCAAAGCAAGTATGTGCCAAGGTCTGTAATATTCTTCGCATTCCCACTGGTCCCACCTGTGAAACAAGTCATGGAGGATATGAATGTCCCTATATGTCAGCCACCTAAGTCAAGAGACTGGAGTCCTAAAGCAAGAAATAAAATGGGTACAATCTGTCAGTACTCAGTGTTTTCACAGTCAGGAGGATCTGGGCCCCTCCAATCCACCAGCACCACGCTTTTTTGACTACAACCTTATAGAGGAAGTCATCTTGCCTTTCCCTCACCTACACCAGTGAAGTAAGGATAGGGTGTAGAAACTTTCTTATGCCATGACTAAATGAAGGAGCCTCAGCTGCATCAGTGTCTGCTCTATTTCTAGAAGGTTATCAAGAAATGGTTTCAGAGAAGTGACTGGTGCATGTTCTTTTCAGACTGTTGCGAGGTCCCTGCTCTTATCTTGAGTCATTTATTTCCAGGAACATAGAGTCAGGCTGTGACACAGAGATGTAGTCACATCAACCTGGAAAACAGAATGAAAGAAAGATTTTAAAGGTCCCTCACCTCTTTACAGAGTGGAATCCTAAACATTAACTTGGTATCCTTTGGCCTGGAGTGATCATGAAAATGCTTTTTCAGATGATGCAAGCTAGGATATGTAAGGATAAAACAGGATTACGTCTACCATTCTGCAGTAAAACAAAGGTTTTTATTTTTTTCCAGCTCAGTCAGTAGTTCTATTTAAAAAAAAAAAAAATTTCTCCTTAAAGAAGTCTTAAAATACTTTTGAAGTGAAATATGACCAAAACAGAAAAATATGACTAAAACAGAAAAAATTTGAACAACAATTCACTATGGAAAATCTTAATGGTCAATGCCTGGTGCAAGTATTTTGTTTTGTTAAATGAATTTTAGTCTTGAGTGGGTACTTTGTTTTTGTTTCAAAGAAATGGTCAACAGTCAGATAACCTTGGGGATAAAACCTAGTTAAAGACAATGGAGCTCTGCTTTCTAATAACATATCTGTGGGAAGTATTTATAATTTGAAAGCTTTTTGGTTTATGTTTGTTTTTCCTGTTCCTCCTTCCTTTTCTTCTCTAAATAAAAGCTTCTTTTTATGCATAAATTTAAAATTAAGGTTATTTTTTTCTCCCAAGTCTCTGTAGTGCAAATATGTGTCCAGAACTGCATAAATCAATCAAATGTAGATACAACTTATAGAGGACAAGCTAACTATGACTTCCAGCTTTATTATCAGTGGGGTGCTGCCTCTAACACAAGTAAATAGAATATTAGCTAACATTCTTTAATCAAACCAGCTTTTAAGTGACTTACCAAACAGTGCGGTTTCATTCTTTCTTTGATCTTGTTAATCAAAGGAAGTTCCTCTGTGGTACCTCAAAGTTAACTAAGTTTGGATCAGCTTTTTGAATGTGATTTAATTAAAAGATATTACTGTGTCTAAGATTTATCATATTAATGGGATTTTTATTTGACATTTTCCCACTCAAATGTTGGTTTTTTTACATTAATATACTGAAATATCACCAAAAAAAAGTATCAGCATTTCCAAATGAATTTTAGTGTCTGGGGAAGGAACAGTCCTTTAAAAATCACTTACATGCATATTTTAGGACTTTAAAGCCTAGTTCAGTAGTACAGTAATAAGAATGTAGATTGACAGGAATTTTTTCCCTGTAATATCAAGATACTAACAATATTCATAATTTACAGAGGAAGGAAGAAAAAACTGAATGTTAACAAAGTTATAAGGACAGTGGTACCTGGGAGTTATGAATGATGACTGAGTTGATTCTAAGCAGTTCTGACTTTATAAACACTAGCTAATCCTTACTCCTCCCTTGATAAGAAATGGTTGACATATCAATTAACATATAAATAAAAAATAATTTTCAGGATTTTTCCATTCATGTTTCTATTTACTTCTGTAAATGTTGAACTATTACTGTACTTTACATACTGTTAAAGCCTGTGTCAATTCAGTATGAAGTAACATATTTTCAACTAAAAAATTGTCCTGTTTATATTAATCTAGTGCTAAAGACTGTCATTCAACCTGTACTTTTGAATTCTAATTTGAAACCTACTTATATCATGATTAATTTACAGTAATATTGTTTTATTAGCTTTGTCCACCACATAAAAGATACTTTGCTGAGGCCTCAGGTCATTAACTGCTCATTTGTCTTGCCCCTCTCTTTATACACATTATTATTAAACATCTTAGAAAGCATCAAGTTATTTTATTTTCTGTGTTGAAATAATTAGTGTGTGCTATTTCAATAAAGCTGACTTGGTGCATGACCAAATGTACAGATGCATAGAACAGGATGCCTTCTAACTTCTATCTAGGATATTTAAAAAATCATTTAAATTTGATTTGAAATTGCATTATTTTAAGATGTTAATACCCTAGGAAATAATGAAATTAACATATAGCTTGGACTATTTTTTTTAAAGGTTTATATAGAAAAAAAATCATTTTTTTTCTTTATAATAATACTAGAAAAATCGATTGTTATATTTTTTTAACACACTTTTATTTATCTGAAACCTGATTGCTTCATTTTCTACATAGTCGCTGAATACAGCATTGTAGTTTCAGAAAAGATGCAAAACAATAACTTGTTTGTTGTGGTTTGTTTTGTTTTGATTTGTTTTTAAGTAAAAGATCCCTACTATTTAATAAAAGCATTATTATGACTCTGCATACTTTTCTAAGTATGGAAATAGATTTCTAATTTACACTAGTATAAAATTTCCTAAATATCTAGAAAGATAACATTAGTAAATATTATTAAAATTAATTTGCTTATGATTTTAGGTTATATATATTTGGGGGGTGGGGAGAAGATGATTATTTGATGTTTATTGTAATAAATTTTGTAGCTGGCATGAAATTTCAGCTACCACTGTTCTTCCAGGAAAATGTATGGTTTTGTCAGTGTATGTATGTTTTGTTGTATTATTTTCAAATTCTGATGTTTCTCCATTTACAGAAAAGTATGAAATATCATTTGTCATGCTTAAGAATTATCTGTGCTCTCCCAGGTAAGAATGATAATTTACCACATGTGCAGGCTTCCTATTCTGTGTTCCCAAATACTTTGTTCCTAGTCCAAAATAGGGCAAGGTACTAAACTGTTCTCAGTGGTGAGGAGAGGTGATTTCCAGATTGGGAACAGTGGGCAAGGAGAAAGTATTCTCCAGCTGTGAGGCAGTAAATTCTTCAAAGAACTTGTTTCCAATCATTCTACTATGGTCCCTCAGCAGGCTTATTTTCAGTGCCTGATACAGAGTTCCCTGAAATTAAAAAAAAAACCCTCAACCTGCCATTGTCTCCTCAGTCTTGAAATGTTCTCTTAATAAGCAGTGATTTGTTATTAGAATTGTATAAATATTTTCTGTTGATACAGTTATTCAGTTTTCAGGCTCTTCATTTGCAGGCTTTGGTAAAACAAAACTAGGTATCAGATAAATCAGGCTTAAATTTGCATTAATAACTTGAGAGCAATTAGATGGTAAGTGCATTGGTAGTAAGAGGAAAAGTAAGAATATTAATTAATTGTCAATGGAAGTACAAAGCTGTTAACACATAATGTTGAGAGAGCAGAATCATTCACTACCATTGTCCTCCTAAAAGTCCATTGCAGGGACAGCTGCATGAAATAAGCATGAATAAGACCTCAGGGTACAATGGGTAGGGAACAGCTGGAGACTACTTGGAAGAAATAGGCATTTTCAAATACCTGACACACTCACGCATTTGTTAACACTTATCTTTGAGAACATGTAGAGCATAGATGAGGTTCCAGAAGACTGAAAAATGATGAATATATTTTCAAGCTTTTAGAAGGAGCAGCTGAAGAATTATAGACATGCCACAATAACTTCAGTTTTCAAAAAACCACTGTGATAGATAATAAAATAAACTGCATTTACACACCTGGAAGAAAACAAGTAGACGAAAACCAGCCAACTTGACTTTATTCTAAGTGTATAATGTCAAATCAACTTAATTTCCTTCTAGAGCAGGATAACAAAACTTTCAGAAAAAGAAAAAAGTATATGTCAGTATCATCACTATACTAAGGCTTTTGTCATTGTCCTGTATGATATTTTCATAAGCTAAATTGGGAAGCATCGTGGTCTAAGTGAAAGTTTCATAAAAAAGTAAAAAATTGTTTGGGCAACCTTACTGAAAGAACAGCTATTAGTGGCTTACTGTTAAAACAGATATCAAGTGGCATTCACTGTGAAGTTGCCATAGATCAAACAATCTTCTACAATTAACCAACAACTGGAACAAAACAAAGCTTTTACATGTTTCACCATGCTTGGAGGGCTTTCAGTAATGTTGAATGCAGGATTAAAGTACAGTAGCAAATGTTGGACTTAGCCTGTATAATGTTGTACTTTAACGTAAATACATTTTAAAAAAATTGCATTTAGGAATAAAAAAGTTCCAGAAATATGTAGTAAGGAATAGCTGTCTTGATAGATGAAGTACTGATATAACCTCTGGAAACTGACCTCTAGAGAAAAGGTGAGATGTTTGGAAAGCCTAAAACAAGACAAGAAAGAAGTTAGGAACTCTGGAAAACTCCAGAAAACTTAATCAATGAGAACAGATTGAAACACCTGGAGTTATGTTATATAAAGGAAGAGTTGGATAGGAACTGATAACACTCTTCGAAAACCTAGTAGCCTGCTCCAAAAAAGAACAAGCTGATTTTTCCTCTCCATGGTGGCTAGAAGAAGTAATGAGATTTTATGTGAGATCTCAATTAGACAATAAATGTAGCCTCAATGGAAAGTATATATTGTGCAGGTTGTAAAAACTACATAATTTAAGACCTGTAATAAAAAGATTTTAAAAGCATGGATTACATAATTATTACTGTCCCAGGGCAAGTAGTGTCTTAGAGTCCCTTCCAGACTTGTTTTCTGTTATTGGTCCTATAAATTGCACTAAACTATCCTAATTATCCTTTGTTGATAATTCGTGATAGATAGTCAAGCAGCCTTTGGTCTTTCTTTTTCTTTAAATAAGACTTTTAAGTGCTAAAACAATTATGTAATACTATAATATTATCAAACAGTGGATTTTTATAAATACTTCAAGGTTATTTTAACTCATGAGACAAACAGGCTTTCATTTTTGCATGGGACTTTAAGATTGTCATCTATGTAGTGTCATTACATTTGCATGCATAATATATTAAAAGATAATGCATTTTGAGACAGTGGGTCATGAAATGTATTTAATTTAATGCTAGACTACTTTCTGTAGCAGTTGTCATTTATTAATATACCAACTCTAAATAAATGTGCATACATTTGCAGGAGGAAAAAGTCTTTACAATTTTTTGGTTGCTAAATTGGAAAGAGTACTTATCCTTCAAAACTGCAAACTCGTCCTTAAAATCCATTAATCAGCATGTTAGCCATCCATAGCAGAATTTTATGAAAAACACCATGCTAACCACACATTTGACAGACATGCTTCTTCAGGTAGAAATCTGCCTCCCTTGTTTAATTTATGATGAACAAAGTACGTGCATCAGCAATCAAAAACTATTAAGGTCTGTAAAAGCAGAAGCTGAACTTTGCATTTGGGTCTGCTGTTTATTTCTGAAAAAAAAGGTTAAAGAGGAAAATTATGGTTCCCAGGACGTAGGCTGGAAAAAATGCTGTCAGAATAGGCCTTTCTTATTTAATAGTTGAATATATGTTGACTGTGTAGTTTACAGGATAGCAACTTACCTGAGACAGGTTTTAATTCCTGTTAGGGAGACTGGACTGCCAACTGACATGGGCAAGTTATTTTCCATCTCTTTGGAAGAGTTTCTCCATCTGTTAAATGCAGATAATAATTTGCCTTTGTATTTCTTTACAGTTACAAAGCATATATGCTTTCATTTTGACATTTACCAGTCTAGATGTAAATATAATACTGACTACTGGGTTAATAACTTGTTAATTTCATGGGCAGCTAGTTAGACAAGCTATACAGTATCTTCTGAAATCTTATGATGCTTATAAGTTGTTGTGTGTTGACATCAGCTGAACAACCACTTTGCAGTAATTTCTAGATTAATTTGGTTTAATATTAGCCTACTTTCTTGTAATATGATTTGTATATATTAATACCCAAAGTAATTCAGTATCTTCTATTTCCCCTTTTATCCATCTCAGAGCTGTTCCTAGAACAGACCTTATTTAGTGTCTGAACTGGAAGATAGCTGGATTTTCAAAGCTGATTTGTAAATAAATCATGTGTTCCAACAGGCAATCTGGTATCTAGATCATTTGAAAAACAACTTGATAGATATTATCCCCAATTTAAAAAAAGAGTTAGGTAATACATACAAAAGTGTCAATGTAAGAACAGACGGGGGAAAAAATTGGTAAAGCATTTGGCATGTTTCGAAGTACCTTGTAGTGCTTGTACTGATGTGAAACCCTCATATGATTTGTACATACTGTAAGAAAAAAACACAGGAATCAGTTCCTGGAAATAAAAGACTTGAGATGTTCAGAAAAAAAACCAAAAAAAAAAATAAAAAAACAGAAGCAAAAAAACCAAAAAAAACCCAAAACCAACCAAACAAAAATCACAAAAAGACAAAAAAACACCCCAAGTACAATATATACTTCAATAAGCTTTAAATTTAATTACTTTTGCAAGCACTGAATGGTTTAAACTGTAACTTTAAAATTTTTAAATGTAACTTTAAAGAACTACAGGGAATAAACCAAAACAAAATTACTTTCTATGGGATTAAATTGTGCATAAATCCAGAATATTGATTTTAAACTGGTGTCATGGTTTAATCCCAGTTGGTGGCTAAGTCCCACAGAGCTGCTTGCTCACTTCCCTCACAGTGGGATGGGGGAGAGAATTAAGAGGGTAAAAGTGAGAAAACTCGTGGGTTGAGATAAAAAGTTTGACAGGAAAAACAAAAGCCACGCATGCAAGCAAAGCAAACCCAGGAATTCCTTCTCATCGGCAGGCAGGTGTTCAGCCATCTCCAGGAAAGCAGGGCTCCATCACATGTGACGGTTACTTGGGAAGACAAACGCCATCACTCTGAACGTCCCCCCCTTCCTTCTTCTTCCTCCAGCTGTATATGCTGAGCTTGACGTTATATGGTCTGGAATATCCCTTTGGTCAGCTGTGTGATGACATATCCCTATCCCAGCTGTGTCCCCTCCCAAATTCTTGTGCACCCCCAAATTGCTCACTGGTGGGGTAGGGTGAGAAGCAGGAAAGGGCTTGACGCTGTGTAAGCACTGCTCAGCAGTAACAAAAACATCTCCCTGTATTATCAACACTGTTTTCAGCACAAATCCAAAACATAGCCCCATACTAGCTACTATGAAGAAAATTAACTCTATCCCAGCCAAAACCAGCACAGCTGGCATAGTTTTTCTGTGCACTTCCATGTTAGTTTAATTGCTTTTAACTTGTGGAGGAATATTCTTTAACTGAAATTTACTAAACAGATTCTATTTTTGGCAAATCTGTCCTGTCCAGCCCTTCCTGAAATAATAATTGCAAAAAGCTTGATATATTGGATACAAGATAGTAGATTTCAAAGTTATTGATTCTATGTTCTGGTTGGGATGTTTACAAAAAAATACTTCACCGAATCTGTACTTAGGTAAATAATGTGGCCTGAGTTTTTGAAGTTTGGAGGACTGAAGGTCTTAAAATGAAGTCAGTGTGCCTGTCGGGGGCGGGGGGGGGGAGGGCATGGGGGGAAGGGAGAAAATAAAAGAGCAAAGTTAACAATAAGCCATATGTCTAAAGGCTAAAATGTGGTCACTACATAGCTGTTTCTCTCTGCTGCTCTTTCCTCCTTTTCCCCTGCTGTAGCATGGGCAACACCAAAATTTCTCATTTTCTGAGGGGCAAGACTCTACAATTGCAGAAACAAAGGTATTATCTTCTGAAAGCACAAAAAAATATAGATAATTAAACAGAATTCAATGCTAATTATTCTAATTTATTTGGGCACTAAGTATCTTCAAAGTTTTAAAATGTTTAAAGAAAGAAAAAACAAAGTTAAGACATTTGAACATGATATGGTGTTGGTAATATTGAATTATAATTCAATTGGATAAAGGCAGAATACATATGCAGGATGTAGATTCAGTTAACCTTTCCCCACATTTGTACTATTTTTCCATGCACACAACTGGCAAACGTCACTGTTAGAGTGAAATTTTTGCTTTCATAATTTCCATATTTCAGGTCTCATTGCTGACAGTATTTCTTTTCTATGTTGCAACAGTAAGATCTTGTAATATAGAGGCAAATATATAGTGCTGACAGAAAGATTTTGCTTAGTATCACTTAGGGAAAATCAAAAAGAAAAAGCTGAAACTGGGCTGAAACACAGCTACTAAACACTATAGATTGGATATACAGAATAAACTGATTTAGGTATTTAGATATAAAATTTATACATGCTGTTCTCTTTTTTCTAAAGGCAACTCAGAAAACTTTAGTTTTAACAGTTAGGTCTAGTATGCAGACTGTTGAAAATCCATTAATTATTATTTGTAAAGCAAGCATCCTGTGACTGGCCTTGCGGTTGTGATGCTGCCTGTAAGTCAGTCAATAGACACTTTAACGGTTCCATTGACTTAATTATTCAACATCTATGTTCAGATTTCATTTTCATTTTAAAATTTCATGAATTTAGTGTCCAAATTCATAAGCAATTTTGCTTTGGTGTAGCTGTGTTAATTTGTTTCTTGCATTAGATTCTGTTAATCAGATGTGATTTACTGTGTTAAATGACACATTGTTTTATCAACATTATCAAATGAAATTAAAAAATTATTTTAGAGGGAACAGAAATGAAAGAGAAAATGAAGTAGTAATTTTAAAATTTGTTTTATGCACTTACATGGGTGTATTTTTCATGTGTGCCTAGGGTTTGGACTTCCTCCAGATCATCATGGCACAAATAGATACCACAATGATTTATAAGTCTCTATCACCATATGAAACCAACTGGAGTCAAGTACCAAGACATTTTAAAAGTCTTTATAAAAACTGCTTTGTTAGGCACCCAAGCACAAAAAGTTCAGCAGCTATCTCACATGATATAGCATGATGTGATAAAGACCACTGCTTCATAAAGGGCTGCAGGGGCCAACTGAAGCTGTATATAAAATGGATTTGGTGGACTCAAACAAAAACATCTGCTTAGAACTATATTGATATATGGTCCAGATTTATGTGTTAATATCCTAATGATAAATTGCAGAACAATGTGATAAACTACATGTGTTGTGTAACTTTGCCCTAAACTACGATTTAGGAATTGCATCAACTTTCCAAACTTCAGAAGAGCTTTGAGTAATCACTATATCCCTGTGTCTTTGGGTTAAGGAAGGGAAATGATGGTAAATTAAGCTGAAGACAGGCATTCTACAGTTGTCTCTGAGGGAAAAACTGAATGCTCAATGTCTTGCTAACTTAAAACAACTTAATTCTTCTCGAAGACATTTCTGTGGATTGTATGAATACTCAAACACTTATAACAGAAATATTCAGGGTACAAGGATACAGGGAGATATTAATCCTGAATTTTAAAATTATCATAGAAGAGTGTTATGATTTAACTCCAGCTGGGAGCTAAGCACCACGCAGCTGCTCATTCACTCCCCCTCTCCAACCCAGTGGAATACGGGAGAGAGTTGGGAGAAAAAAAACCAAAAAATCATGGGTTGAGATAAGAACAGTTTAATAGAACAGAAGGGAATAAACTAATAATGATAATAACAATATTAAAATAACAGTAATAATAATAAAAGGATTGGAATATACAAGTGATGCACAATGCAACTGCTCACCACCTGCCACCAGATGCCCAGTTAGTTCCTGAGCAGCCATCCCTCCCAGCCCCACTCCCCGCAGTGGGAAGTGGCCTTCTTGCTGGCTGGGCATAACAAGCTGAAACATCCTTGACTTAGTCTAAACACTGATTAGCAACAACTGAAAACATCAGTGTGTTATCACTGCATATTCTTCTCATGCTGAACCCAAAACATAGCACTATACCAGCTACTAGGAAAACAATTAAAACTATCACAGCAGAAACCAAGACAAAGAGATAATAAAAAGTTATCTTATTTGAAAAACTCCAAGATTGTCCTATTAAAAGCAGAATTTTATTGTACATTAAAAAGTAAGAAAGCTGGATTGTATATTCTGACATAAGAAAACAAAATATTAACAATTGTCTGCATAATTTCTCAACTATGATTTCTATTAAATATGTAGTAGAATACAATATTTTTATTTTTATTTTTAACCACTTATGTTATGGTGGCAATGAGAGGTCCCAAGTGTAAGATCAGAGTCACATTTTTTTAAGTACAGAACTAAAACATAGTAAGAAACAGCCCGTACTGAAAGAATCCAATTTTTAAATAAACATTACAGATAACAGATAAAACAACATATTTAGTACTGCGGATCTGAGCACAGAAATACTGACTTAAAAAGATAAGAGTAGTAGAATTGGTAAATGAATCAGTATCTGCAGTTTGCAGTTTCAAGGTTGTCCATCCTTAAGATGTGATTATGACAAGGTGTCCTGGTTTCAGCTGGGATAGAGTTAACTGTCTTGCTAGTAGCTGGTACAGTGCTATGTTTTGAGTTCAGCATGTGAAGAATGTTGATCACACTGATGTTTTCAGTCGTTGCTCAGTAGTGTTTAGACTATAGTCAAGGATTTTTCAGCTTCTCATGCCCAGCCAGCGAGAAAGCTGGAGGGGCACAAGAAGTTGGCACAGGACACAGCCAGGGCACCTGACCCAAACTGGCCAACAGGGTATTCCATACCATGGGACGTCCCATCTAGGTTAGGAACTGGGAAGGGCAGGCAGGGAATCGCCGCTCGGGGACTGGCTGGGTGTCGGCTGGCGGGTGGTGAGCAATTGCCCTGCGCATCATTTGTACATTCCAATCCTTTTATTGCTACTGTTGTCATTTTATTAGTGTTATCATTATGATTATCAGTTTCTTCTTTTCTGTTCTATTAAACCGTTCTTATCTCAACCCAGGAGTTTTACTTCTTTTTCCCGATTTTCTCCCCCATCCCACTGGATGGGGGGGGAGTGAGTGAGCGGCTGCGTGGTGCTTAGTTGCTGGCTGGGGTTAAACCACAACACAAGGTTTTTAAAACCTGTTTAATAATGACCTAAGTCACCTGTGGATTCAGTTGTTTTCTCCTCTATTCAGTGACTTAAAAAAAAAACAACATCAAGGATCCTAGAGAAAGATGTTTGGTCTAATCTTCACTTACTAATTTGTTATCAGGTGCTTGACTATGTGGAAACATAGGTAGATCACTGCAGGTAGGTTCAACTATAATGTGAAAAGGACATCCTGTGAGGACAAGGAGATCTGGAAATAAAAGCAGCTTTTCAAAGAACTCCTCCTTATCAGGACACTAAGCTTGAAGAATGTGTTTAGGTAGAGCACTGTCTTTTCTAGAGCATACATTTCTTTTATTTAAGTTGTTGGAGAGACATAATATATATATTCAAACAGAGCACCTGCAAGCTTTATATTCACCTTTGTGGATATAGGAACAGGACGTTGATTATGGATGGGAAGGCTGTGTAGAACTTAGTACTTTGATCATACTACGTGAAAGTTTGACACAAAATACTCAAACCACAGTTCATTCTTTTGCTATGTTAAAATGGAAACATTGGAAACATTGTTTTATAGCTGTTTCTTTTTTTCCAAAAGTTTATTACAGTGCCTTGTCTATGTGTTTATTTTTTCTCCACTCGGATGAACTGCATAATAATTTGACAATGTACAAAATTACTATTTTTCAGAATATGGTAGGCACAGAAAAGTCACTAAATAAATAGAGGAAATAAAGAAGAGACACTTTTCTCCCTCTAACCTTTAGAGAACCAAAATGAAAACTGGCTCAGGCTGATATTCATTCTTAATTTTTAATATTGTTACAAATGAATGTAGTTTCAGTAAAAATATAACCATAAAGTAGTGTTGTTCCTGCTAAATCATGTGAATCTTGAATTTTATTGCTTTTTCTTCTTTATGCTGCATATGTATCTATTTTTTTAAAATACATTTACTGATAGTTGATGAAAGGCTTTGGCCTTTTAAATAACAATCATTAATAGGTTTCAAGAGAATGCAGCAGCATATTAAGTGAAATCATAGGGTTCCATCATATTGCCAGGTTTCTGAAAATATCGTGGTTCTGTTTTAATTAAACCAGTATTTTAACATAGTATTCTTCCTCTTAGAAAACGAAAATCAAAGCATCTCAGAACAGAATACATTTGAGAAGTTTGGTAGATAAGCAGGTTCCCTGTTACATACACAGCCACCTGAACCTGGCAGATGCTAAATTAAGGGTATCCAGCTTTTCACAGAATCAAAGCTCCTCAAAGAGCATGTTTTGTCAGTGTGATAGCTGTGAGATATGTAGCTGAAAAGACCTGATTGAATGACACCAAGTTAGTCTCTAATGGTGCATTTGGTAGGCTTTTGCCAAGATATTAGGAAAAATAAGAACATTTACAACACTCAGCATTGAGAGTGTTGAGATTATTTATAGTCTGGTAATTTTGTAAATAAACAAAAAATGCCTAAACCCAATGCATTATGTGTTCATTTCTGCTAATACCAGGTTTTAATCCAATTGAATATTCAAACATAGTCTAGAGTTTAAAGTTAGTTTGCCAGATCAGACCACAGTGCTTAGCACCTAGTTGAATTATCTATTAAGTTTATGATTACTAAGACAACTAGCTATAGCCATGCACAGTGGAGCACTTGGAATCAGCTTTGTCAGTTCCAGTGACTCCAATCATAGGTAAATAGGCAAAGACAAATCAAATATTTTACTTTATTTGAAAGTAAAGACAGAATGAAAATATAGTTTTGCAATTTAAATACTTAATGGTATCGCTGGTCATTATCATATTGCATGTAATTCTGTCCCTTCCCTGCCCTATGTATCAAAAATCTAGAGAAAGGAGAGGGGATGATCAAAGACATTTCTGTAGGAACTAATGAGAGAATTAATACATTACACCATTCAAGCTAGAAACAAGATAACTGAGGGAATTATGAAAGAAATTTACATAAAAGTATGGAAAAGCTGAATAAAGTACTATTGTTCACTACTTTTATTCATATAAAAGACATTTTTTTAAGGAAGATTTTTTGAAATAGTTTGCTATTGAATTGTGGAACTCATTGCCACATGATGTTATGAAAGCTGAAATTGCAGTTGCATCCAAGCAGCTTTAGGCAGTTAAAAAAAAGGTACTGAAGTGAGCCTTATAATTTTTAAAACAAGAGAAAAGGAAAAGGACAAAGAACGTTTCAAACCTTCAAACTGCCAGACAGAGTTAAGAATTCAGCACAAAGAAAAGTGTCACTCTCAGTAGGTACCCTGGGTGTGTCCAGCCTCTTCTGAAAGACAAGAAATTTCAGAGGTCTGGACACAGGATTTTATATGACAGTAGGTGTCAGAGCCACTTCTTGTTCCTGAACCCATTTTGTCTACTGTTCTATAGCAAATAGGTATTATTTATATAATATTGATATGAAGCAAATTAGATTTCAGAAGGAGCCAAACAATCCCAAAATGGGGAAGGACAAATCAATCCCAGAGAGGCACCCAACCATCCCCAAAAGGGGTGAGGACAGACTGAACTAATAAGAGGCAGAGTCTCTCTTCAAAAATGATCCACAAAACAGAGTCTGGAGTGAGAGTCCAGTCTGGAATTTGACCAGGAAGTTCTCAGAGAGAGAGGGAGGCTCCATTTTGGCTAAAAATCAAGTTCTTTTTATAACATAGAGATATAAGAGGGTGTAGGACATCCTACTTTGAGCAACAAATGCATAATGTTAATTTCTATTTTTCACCTGTAAAATCCAATAGACGATGATGTTTTCTGTTCTTTCAGAGCAATTTTACTTTTCCGGATAGTTTTCCACCTTGTCAGTTGCCATTACAGTCCCTTGGTTTTGTGCTTACCGGTGATATCTTAGGATGTCTGTGGTTTCTAGCTACCCTGGCTGCACTTCAAAGAGGCTAGATGCATTCTTTAAGGATGTTTCTTGTTCATAGGCCTAGTCCTCAAGCTTGCAGTTTCAGGCTGGCAGGCCTTTCTCTATCAGTATTTTTCAGTACACAATTTCTTCTGCTCAGTAATTATCCCCTTCTAACCAGGTGGTCTTTATGGTTGCTCACATCAACACATAAAGATGTTTTCATCTATATGCTTGAGTTAGTTGGAGGAAGATCAGATGTATTCTGTTCAGCCTACTCTGGAAGTTAATGTCAGGTAGTTCAGGCAGTTTAGTGACAAAGGGAGATCAGGAATTATCCTCCCTCTGACCTTAATAAGGAGAGAAGGTGTCCTAGGAGATCAGATAGCCTTTGCTGTCTTGGGCAGGGTACTGAGTGATCCATACAATAAGTAAGTGATGCAGGCTCTACTTAAACAATAGCCCACCAAAGTCAAAATATCTCCAGTCTTCTTCCCATTTGGCTACTGCAGATTAAGTTATTAAGGAAATGATGGGTATGTCATGTGGACTGGAGGAACACAACTGAGAGGGGTAAAAGTTATAGTATGGAAATCCAGAACTATAAATACATGAAAGGGTAGTGTGGAGTCTGTTTCAATGACTGCCAGGAGCTCACAGCAATAGCACATTACCCGTCTTCACAACCTGTCTGAATTTGCAGTTGGTCTCTCTTTCCCTCCTTCTTTCCACAGTCATCTGCCACGTCCAGCTACACAGTGTACAATTAGTAGTGGAAAGGAAAAGCTTCTGGGGCTAAGATGGGAATGGGGATTGTGCATCCGATATTCCCATTTTCTTTCCTGTCCCATCCCTAGAAGGAAATATAACTTCTTACAAATTGCCATGAGTCTCCTCCATGACTCCTCATGGTCCCTGCACTTACCACCTTTTGAACAGCCCTTGGAGTTTTCTCACATTCTCCATGTTCTGTACTGCAAGTTCCCTTGCCCTCCTTTTGAGTGGAGAGATTTCTGACATCTGGGAAAAGAAAGTTCCACAATGTTTTGTGAGAGATCAAGAATGTATTCTGGAGTTCTTTCAGCTGAGCTAGATCCATGTTAAGTTAATAGTTACTTCTGGTGCTAACTTCGGAAAGAACAAATAGTAGAAATGACAATAAATAATTTTAATTTTTGCTTAGAAACTATTGCATCACATGTTTAAAAAATATTTTCATATAGAACACCTATCCTTCCATAATCAAAAATCACGTGTTGAAGTAGAAGTATAGGAAGCCTAGTTAAGTTGCAAAGAAGTTAACAGACTTATACTTTTCTTAGCTGTTTTCTTAGCATGGATATGACATATTGTTCCTGTATGAAAATGTAGAGACACAGATGTAATGAGGTACAGTAAGACATATAAAAATAAAGAAAAACAGATTCTGTGGTCTTTTTTCCTTAGAATTTGTGGCATTATGGCTGTCCACAATTGCAGATGGACTGTTGAGAAAAATTGCCAGCTGGTGGCCTTTAAGAAAATGGTGCAATGCTCAAAACTGTGCAGGCACTGGTGTTAAACTGGTCTCTAAACCTTTTCTTGTGCTATAGGCATGGAGAAAAAGTGAATATCTCATCTTTAAACTATAAAACAGCCCCCTCTAAGGAAGACTATATTCTAGAATAGGAAAGACAAAACGTTTTTGTAATGTAAAAGGGTAAGAGATGGGTTCTTTCTTTGGAATCTGGCTATACATTAGGAAACTGCATTTACAGGGATAATTCTTCCAGTTAGAATAACCTGTTACAGTCCTTCAATGAAAAAAAACTGAAAAAAACCCAATCAGCATTCAAAGACTTCGGCCAAACTTGAATGTTGTGAAGAAACTCTTCTCAAAGATTTTTTGGATTTTTATCACCTTGAAATGCTGAACTAGTGACTTCTGAAGATCTTAATCCTGATGGATATAGAACTAATGGAAAACTACAGATAGTTTTTGTGATTTTTAGTTTTTCCATCAGCGTTGGTAAAGGAGCTAGAATTAATCAACTGTGTTATCTGCATATGCCTACAGTATTCTCTTTGTATCCTACAATATTAAAAAAAGATTGTCTTACCACAATTTCTTTATTTCTTCTACATTCTAGTATGTTTCTATCATTAAATCTTCTTGAGGGATATACATATGTACTGTTAGCTGGTAGTATTTTGCATTATTTAATTCCAGAGAGACGACCAAAATCTGTATGCTCACAGTTGTCGCTACAACTTGGTTTATTACAGTTTGAAAATATAAGGAATATCAGTGTACAATGTAGCTTCACGCTGAATACAGTGCATCTGTCACTTTCTATAACAGAAAGCAGAGGAACAAACATGGCCAAGTAACATTGTTGGGTTTGGATAATGTTTTTCTTCACTGATTACATAAAATAGCATAAAGTATCACACAGTCCTATGAAGTCTGATACACACCATTGGGGTACGCATTTATATTTTTGTCTCAGTGAGAATCAAACGGTAATACTGACTCTGTTTTTAACTACCCAAAGCTGTGATTGCTTCTGAATACAGCCTCACCATTAAGATTTAGAGATTAAAATACTACCTAGGTAAAGAAAAAAAAAAGTTAGGGTAGATTAAATTTAGATACTGGAAATAAATCACATCATGAAAGTTGTAATAATATTTAGTAAGTATATTTTCAACTATCTACTAATCGTGCCTCTTTTAAGGTGCTTTTTACTTTTAATAAGGTCCATTCTTTTTGTAGTAGGAAGGATCAGAAATGAATTTTTCAAACAAGAAAATATTTTGAGTTTTTGTTCTTTTACCAATGAATGTTTTCAGAAACCAAAATTCTGGAAGTAATATGTATTGTTTAAACTTTTTCAGCTGCAAATTGAAGAGTTTCTGTTTTGATTTTAGGGCCAGAAATACTGGAACAGGACAGTAGCAGAATGGGACAATGAAGCCTGTGGATCTGCTTAGATTCCGGCATCTACATTGTTTTTTTTTCCCTGATAACACTGTCTGTCATGTACATGCACATGTGATACCATTCTTAGGGCTTGAACCACACTGTCATATCGACCCATTGTTAGCTGTCCTTGAGTGGCCTTGAGTGAAGATGTCCACCCCAGAATAGGGGTACAGAAAGATAATACAGGCTAGAGATGTAGCCTGTGCTTTTTCCGAACAATCTATTTGTAGATACATATGGATGAAATGGCCATTTTATTTCTCCTCATAGCCTGCCTACATACTTTCCCCCTCCTATTTCCTACTCTGTGCAGACCACTATTACTAGTCAGAGGAAAAGGAGAAGAGAAGTAGTCTATTTTAGATGGAGCTCCTCACAAAATAGTTACATGTTGTCATGGTTTAACCCCAGCCACCAACCGAGCACCACTCAGCCAGTAGGATGGGGGAGAGAACGGGAAAAGAGGCAAAACTCGTGGGTTGGAATAAGAAAGGTTTAATAGAACAGAAAAGAAGAAAGTAATAACAATAATGATAACACTAATAAAATGACAATAGTAATACTAAAAGGATTGGAATATACAAGTGATGCCCAGTGCAATTGCTCACTACCCACTGACCGATGCCCAGTTAGTCCCCGAGTGGCAATCTCCTCACCCCATTCCCCCCAGTTTATATACTAGACATGACATCACATGGTACAGAATACCGCGTTGGCCACTTTCGGTCAGCTGCCCTGGCTGTGCCCTCCCCTGCAACCTCCCATGCCCCCCTAGCCCTCTCACTGGCCGGGCACCAGAAGCTGAAAAATCCCCAGCTTCAGACTAAACATTACTTAGCAACAACAGAAAACTTCAGAGTGCTATCAAGATTCCTCCCACACCCAACTCAAAAACATAGCACTACACCAGTGACTAGAAAGACAATCAACTCTATCCCAGCTGAAACCAGGATACATGTACAAGCATATATGTACAATTCAGGCAACTAAAAACATTTCTCTTGCTCCCTGACAGGTGAAAAGGAAGGCAAAAATTAAAGAATAGAAGTATTGTTAATTGTGTGCTGTTATTGAACTCTTTGTGCCAAGTGGGGAGATGTTATTAGCAAGGTCTGTGCCCGATGTCATTGTGATATATTAAACAGAGAGTGTGGACACTATTGTGATGATATTTTAAGGTCATGAAAGAGTTACGGAAAGTGCAAAAGTTTACCTTAAAATGAATGAAGGTTATCTCTTGTGATATGATGGGGAACACGCATGCTTCTCTAAGCAGGAGTTTTTATTGCAGTAACTTGTCATAATGTTTGCCTTGACTGTAAAATCATTGGGAGTGCTGTTTACACCCACTGAACACTGATTCAGCTGGAATGGTTGTGTAAAGCATTTGGTAAGGAAGACAAGAGCTGATCCTCATCCATAAACAAACTTTTTGCAGGTATGTATGTTAAAAACACCCCTGAGCCTAAACAAAAACACAAAGCTAACATGGACATCCACTTGTATGGAACAAATATTTACATTACTGTAGGTATGCTGAAAAAGTTCCTAAAATACTAAGTCCTAAGCTGAAAGGTTTTATTGTTCTGATTAAAAGGAGCATATGATTATCTTACATGTACAACATTTTTCTTAAAAAAAATATTCTCTAACTTCACAGCATCCCTTTGATGGCTGACTTTTTGGAGGGTCTGAGTGCTGTCCTGCTATTAATGAAAGTTCTTCCACATCCTTGTTCTTATGACTTCTACTCATTGGCTATTTTGAAGCAGAAATGTGGAAAGCAGTGTGGAAAGCGGAAAATACATAGCTTCACCTTTATCCTCAGAGGAACTTCAGAGGTGACAAAATACCCATAAATGAGGAGATATCAGTTTTGATTCTGTATGCTAAATGACTTCAAATCTAATAGGCAGTTTTAAAATTCTATATGATGCAGAAAAAATGGCCAGTTTCTCTGATCTGGAAGACAGTGAAATTAAAACAAATGTTCGAGACAGTTACTATGCAATTACATTTCTTTTTAGTCTAGCTTATACAACTCTGTTTTCTTGTCTTGTTTTTTTTGTTTGTTTGTTTTATTTTTCTGTAAATATGTGGATGACCTTTCTGTTTCATGCTCAGCACTATGTGACAAACTTTGTGTTACTTTGCAATCATCACATTAAAAAAATAATAAAAATAAGCACACCTAAACTAACAACTTCAGAATGTTGAAGGGTTGCCTTAATTGCAAGATATATCATCTGTGGAATAATTTCAAGTTAAGACACAGTTTGATGTAATATACTCTTATTCTGTTTCAGTCTTTCTTGCTGCTCTCAACACACAGAAAAAGGTGGAAAATAAAATAGTTCTTGCTTTTGCCAGTAACATCATCTAGATACTTTTATGTAATTCTTCCATGTTCTTTGAAGAGAAAACTAGCAGCTGTAGGTTTTATTCTTTTTTTTTTTAAGTACACATATTCTGATGGAAACATGAATCTGTATTTGTATGCAAAAGACTGAGCCACAAGCCTCTTATCTATCTATCTTGTTTGTAGCAGACAAAGTGTGGCAAACGGACCTTTTAGGTTCCCATCAGTCATTTTAGGAGCAAGGTGCTACTTATACTCACCTGCCACACAGCCAGATGACAAATAAGCATTCCATTACAGAGAAAACTACCACATCCATCAGCTGGTCTGGAGTACTATAATACTTCTTTCATTGTGTTCCAAATTGGTAAAAAGGCAAATGTGCAGAATCCACCCTTATTTAAAGGAACAGATTGCAGTAAGTGGGAAAGGGAGTTGAAAGCTGAAATAATACCACTTAATTTTTAGTTTTCATTTACTAATGCTAGTGGTGTAAGGAGGGTGGAGGATAAGAACCCCTGAGCAATTCAATAAAAAACTGCAAAATACATAACCCATGCTAGACTTATGAAGTGGAAAACTTCCATTCTTTTCACTCCTGCTCCTCCCACTGCACCCTGTTAACCACTTGGGTTCTTGATTCTCAAGGTCTCAAATCATATGCAGTACATAAATATCATCGAAGTACAGTCAGAGAAATTTTGAGGTTCTTCAGTCTCCAATAAGACCTCATTTCAGGGACAGAGCCCTACAAAATAAAATTTATTACCATTGAAATCTATTTAATACCATTTATTTGTTCCTTTGGTGGTCATGTACTTATGTAAAATTGAGTCTGCCAGTGACATAATGGTATTATGAAATACTTACTGGTTTTAGTTGTTCCATCTTAGGAAACTTACACTGCACTTCAAAGCAAGCTGATTTATTTTATACTGATTATTACATTTGTACTTCATAGGTGTCACACGCCTTTGCAATAGCTACTACACAAAGTTACTACATAGCATCAGGAAAAAAAAATTGAGAAAAATTTTAACTATTTAGAATTTTATTCTTCTAGATTTCATCAAATATCAAGAAGGGTAAAGTTTCTATTTGTCAAAAAGTAGAATATTATTAATCTTTTTGTATAATTATTTTTTTCTGAGGATCCAATATTAGGTGCAAGAGTTTTTTCCATGTATATTGTAGTTTTGAGAGAATGTCAGTACTATGAAATTCATAATAACACTTATTCATAATTGTTCTTATATCTTGACAATTTAGAAATTTCTGACACTACACTTTGCATTAAGTCATTCTGTAAAATGATTTATACTGCTACAAAAGAATTTTAAAAAGTAGGAAAAATATTACCTCTGAATAGGTGATGGAAAGCACTTTCCAAATATGACCTATTAGCTTTTTTTTCAACTAGAAGGTAGAGGTAAAAATTGAATATAGCAATACAGTCACCCTGCTTTCATGCAGAATTTCAGTCTTCCTCTTCCTTTATTTATTAGAGTTATTGCTATGATATTAAATATTTTTTACACAAAGTCATGGGTTGGAGATGAATAAAAAATACAATGTGATATGCAGAAAAATAGCAGGTTCAATTCTACTTTATGTAAGCTTTTATTTACAAAATGCATCCTTAAAAATTCTATTAGTGCTGAAAGCTAACTGAAGACTAAAGGGATTCAAAGATCTATGTGAGGCAGAAAACACATTTTGTGAAGACATTTCAAAAGAGTTGATACATCATTTTGCAGGCAGGTTGTTCCAAATGATAGAAATTCACAGAAGACTTCCACAGCAGTGCCAGTGAAATAATACTAAAACAGACTGGTCAAATTGAAGGATTAAAAAAATAGCCAGTCTGTAGAGGATTGAAAGACAGGAACGTGTGGATTCTACTTGATCCTTAGATGATCAAGGAACTTATTCCATGTGTTTATGTTACTGGAGCGTTTCAGAAGGCAGATGCTAGGGTTCAAGGAAGTAAAACTTGGCAAAGTCAAATGCAGTTTTTTCTTTCTAGATCAAACGATGGCTCTGTCAATGGAAATTCTAAGTGTAATATCAAGACAATAAGCAGTATTACTTGTATTAGAATCAAAATAAACCTGTGGAAAAGGAAAATATAGGGTTAAATCTTACTTAATATAATTTTTTTTCTCAAAATTAAGGACAGTGGTGTCAGCTGAGTGGTACTATATGTGACAGCATACATTTAAACTTTATAGTGTTTTACACAGATACACTGACAGGACTAATTGTGAATTAACACACATTAATAGGAGAATAAAGTTCTTAGAAAAAGTAAAACTACATATATATTTGAGGTGATTTGTTTTCATGCTGTTTTTTCATTTCATCTATTTGACAAAATGTGTTAATTTCATTTTCTTTTAAAAGCAGGATAATAGTCACATTATAAATATGGTCTTGACCAAAAAAAGAACAGACATCAGAGTAGAAGTATGGTAAAGATCTCACGTAATATTTAAGATATTGTGGATTTCAACATGATTTCCCCATTATTACCTGAATTATTCTACTTATTTTTATCTGTGACATGTCTTCTGCAAGATTTTATTCAAGACTACTTTAATCACTTTCTACCCAGACAGAACTTTGTACTGGAAGATGCAAAATATTTAAAAAGAAGCCTTCTGTTCTGTTCTGTTCTGGTATATGTTGTTTTCTTGTGTTCATTGAGGACTGATCCAGCAGTCACCTAGGATAACAATTCCAGCTTCTTGTAACTAGGAGTGAGAAAACAATAGGACCTAATTCTGTTTTCCTTACATATCACCTCTGTCATGTCCCAATTTCTCAGGACAATGACTCAGGCTTGCCAACTCCCAGGTCAGGATTAAGGTGAAATGACACCAGGGATCCTTTAACTCACAAAACTCAAGTTTTATTCACTGACAACAAGAATTGGCATAAAACTATGCCAGTAAACCGTGTAACATGCTAACCATACATCACTAAACATATACTATGAGCCTTGCTTATTTGGGGATCAGTTCAGGGAAGAAAATAACCAGAGCTCTCCCATTGAGTCATGAGGTTCAGAGCAGACCCCCTTGCTTTCTGGAATCCTTCTCAGAGAGGAGCCCAGGGGTGGCTGGATCCACTCCCAGTCCCAGACTTGGTCAGAGGTTTATGTCTAAAGGGATGAGATGTAGGGATTACTGTTGGGGGGGAGGGGAGGGGAGGGAAGAGGGAAGGAGAGAGAAAGAGAAGAGAAGATTTCACCAGCTATGGGTCCAGTGTTGGTCCAGCCAGCCTAAGGGTCCAGTTCTGGAGGGTGCTCGCACATGGGGCTTCAGTTTGTGTCCTTTTATCATCTCCTTGTCCCTCCTTCAGGTGGACACTCAGACTCATTAGGCTAATTAGCTGTCATGAGTGGTTTGTGCTTCCAGGTGGGCTGGGGGGCGTTTGGGAAGTAAATTCTCCCTCCCTGCAGGTATGACCGTTCTTTGACCTTTGGCCAAACATGGTGAGCTGCCCGTCTCAGCATGTCAGAAGAGGGAACTGCGCACCCTCTGGCACACCCTGCTGCTGACTGACTTCTCACCTGCCTGGGTTCCTTGCTATGCAGGGTCCCTTGTTATGCAGTGTGCCATTGAGCAGAACTTGCCCCACCACAATGTTTGAGATGTTAGCTCTTTCAGTCTCTCACAATCTCTGATTTTGTTGGGAATTGTGTGTATGCAAACGAAAAAGCCTTCTTTAAATTCTTATCATGCAACCCAGTCTAGCAGTAAGATTCTCTAACACAGGTCAGTTGGCAGACAAAGTCAGTATGCAGAATCAGAACTTAAATTATACCTCTTCACAAGACATAAATGATGCATCTCCTATTCTTCCCTTTATTGGGAAAATAACAGCTTTTCAACATGCAGGATATTTTATATTATTAGACTTCTCTTGTTTTATTAAAGGGAGGGATAAAAACAAAAGCCACTATGATGAAAGGATCAAGTGCACCCTCAGTAAGTTTGCAGATGACACCAAGTGTTGATCTGTTTGAGAGCAGGAAGGCTTTACAGAAGGATCTGGACAGGCTTAGTTGGTGGGCTGAGGACAATTGTATGAAGTTCAACAAGGCCAAGTGCCAGGTCCTGCACTTGGGTCACAACAACCCCATGAAATGCTACAGGCTTGGGGAAGAGTGGCTGGAAAGCTGCCTAGTGGAAAAAAGACCTGGGGATGCTGGTTGACAGCTGACTGAATATGAGCTGGCAGTGTGCCCAGGTGGCCAAGAAGGCCAGCGGCATCCTGGCTTGTATCAGAAATAATGTGGCCAGCAGGACTAGGGAAATGATCATCCCTTTGTATTCAGCACTGGTGAGGCTGCACTTCAATTACTGTGTTCAGTTTTGGACCCCTCACTACAAGAAAGACATTGAGGTGCTGGAGCATGTCCAGAGAAAGGCAATGAAGCTGGTGAAAGGCCTAGGGCACAAGCCTGATGAGCAGCAGATGAGGGAATTGGCATTTTTTAGCCTAGAGAAAAGGAGTCTGAGGGGAGACCTTACCATGTTCTACAACTACCTGACAGGAGGTTGTAGTGAGGAGGGTGCTGGTCTCTTTTCCCCAAGTAACAAGTGATAGGACAAGAGCAAATGGCTCAAGTTGTACAAGAGGAGGATTAGATTGGATATTAGGAAAAATTCCTTCACTGCAAGGGTTATCAAGCATTGGGACAGGCTGCCCAGGGAAGTGGCTGAGTCACCATCCCTGGAGGTATTTAATGGATGTGTAGATGTGGCGCTTAAGGACATGGTTTAGTGGTGGACTTGGCAGTGTTATGTTAACGGTTGGACTCGATCTTAAAGGTCTTTTCCAACCTAAATGATTCTATGACTCTATGATTCTATGTGTGTGTTGTGGAAACTTTAAAAGCAACTTATCATTTTCATTGCTATATTTACTCAATTAACATAGGAAAAAACTCTGTAATACTGGTTTTCTGCTACTGATAAAAAGTTGTTGTGCCACTTCTAGAATTGAACACCTCTACACTGATGTTATGTCACTTTAAATAAGATGCTGTTAGGTATTATGGGTACATTTTGAAAAACTATAAGAAATCAGACATGATAATGAGTGACTCTAATCTGTTCAGCCAAATATTACTTGTACAGAGAGTTTATATCTCCTTTCTGTGTATAAATTGCAGTAGGGTGAGATGAAAATGTACTTTCTGTTGATTATTTTTTTCCTAGAAGAACTACTATGTGTAGGCACCAGTAAAACAGCAGCAGCAAAACTGAAGTACCAGAATCAATTTCATCTAATTGGTGAATTCTAGGATCTCTCAGCATAGCCAAGAAAGTAGCCCAAACAGTAGTTTGACAGGCAAAAGAGAAAAAAGTTCACAGTAAAGGTCATAGTCATCAGTGGAGTGAGCAGTTTTCACTAATCGATCCACAGAAACACCTACATGCATGGTTGCCTTTAATAGCTGTTTCAGCACTAAATAGCATCTGCTTAAAATGATGCTCAAGCACAGAAATGGACTGCAATAAAAGCCATTGTTCTTATGTGTACGAAGTAATGTCTGTCACAAGAAAGGACCCAGAAAGATCATGTAATTACTTTTACGGATTTGAAATTAGGAGATAGCCACAAATATTTGGTAATGTTATTTTTGTGATTACTCTATTTTATATCAAGGAAGCACAGCAGGCTCAAAGAGAAGGGGTTGGCACCAGCTATGGCACTGTTTCTCCCTGCAGTATATCTGATCTTTCTCTCCCTGATCTTTACTTCGTTTTTTTTTTCTTGCATGACGTCGGTGTCTTGGACATGTGTAAAGTCAGGAGGACACCAAAACATGCAGTCTACAATGAATGAAAAAGCTTAATATATTTAAGCAATAACATGCTTTTTTACATATTGGTGCACACCAGTGAGTCTGGCAGTAGTGTTTTCACTCATTTTTTTCATTTGGAAAAGACCGCAGGAGAGAGGAAAGTAGTGTGAAGTTTATTTTTAGCTTTGTAGTCTAACTTATTACTGTGAAAAGTAGATAACCTGTTTATAAATATGTATGAAAATTCATGAATGTTTTATATGGTTTCAATACCTGAAAAAGCATTGAAGAGAATCACTGACACTCAGTGCTTGCAGGTACTTGCCATATGTTAGTGGTGATCAGAGGTTTTCCACAACTTTCAGAACAATATGAGTTTTACATACTGCAGATAGCATCCTCCACTTGCTTGGTTTCATGGTTGTTTGACTGCTTCCCTGTGGAGAAGTTTGTCCCCATTAGTTGGTACACCCTTTTCTGCTGGGAATATTTTTGGATACTACCAGAGAACATAAGTTTCTGCTTTAAAGTAAGTTCTGATGATATAGTTTGTTGTACCTGTTAATACTTATTTTCAGACAAAATAAAGTAACTTCTGAATATTAATTATTTTTATAATTGTTTTTTCTACAGATTAGGGACAATTTTTCACATTTGCAAGCAAGTATTACACATTTAAAACATAAAGTCAGCTGAGCTATGTTCTTAGAAAAAAGCCAAAACAAGCAAAATGTTATTAAATATCATCAGCCTTTACCCTCTCTATTGATCTTTCTTATTTCCTCAATCATACACTCAAATACACTCAAATACTCAAATAATTGCAATTAGCTGAATATTATAAAATGGTTCCAACAGTACTTGTGCTTGAAGTTATTTGCCATTTGACAGGTTGAATAGGGTTTGCACTGTGTCTTCACAGTTATCTTGTGTGATGCTGGGGTTTACACTGCAGTCGATGGTGAAAGAAAGGAGAATGAAACTGTTCTTTCAGCTAACTAGTAAACCCATGTTTGAAGCTTCAATTTATTTCCTATTTAACACAATACAATGCTATTTTTTTTCTTCTTTTTTTTTTTTTTAATTACCTTTCCAGCAAATATTTCTGGAAACAACTAAATTCATTTTTGTTTCTTTGGATCTTTTTAGAAATCTGTGAATAGTAACACTTGAGAATCATGCATTTGATTGATTTCTGTAATGTCCTTATCTTATATTTGTGCATCTTATTTCCATGTTACATTTGTAAATACATAACACTTATGTAAGGAATATTAGGCATGACTATAAATATGACTTCTATAAAGAGATTGAAGGAGTTTTCCCCTAGAACTAGTATCTATGCTTAGAAGATACAATATCCACTGTAATGAGTTACATGAAATGCAGTGATCTCATATTTATCCCACTGCTGATGTGTGTGTGTGGTTTAACCAATATTTTCACATCAGGGGTGCTTTATTATATAATCATTTTACTTCAATACTTGTTGAAAGCTTAAAAAAGAATTGTGTCCTGTTGGAGAAAAGGAGAGTGAGGGGAGACCTTATTGCTCTCCACAACTACCTGACAGGAGGTTGTAGTGAGGAGGGTGCTGGTCTCTTTTCCCCAAGTAACAAGTGATAGGACAAGAGCAAATGGCTCAAGTTGTACAAGAGGAGGATTAGATTGGATATTAGGAAAAATTCCTTCACTGCAAGGGTTATCAAGCATTGGGACAGGCTGCCCAGGGAAGTGGCTGAGTCACCATCCCTGGAGGTATTTAATGGATGTGTAGATGTGGCGCTTAAGGACATGGTTTAGTGGTGGACTTGGCAGTGTTATGTTAACGGTTGGACTCGATCTTAAAGGTCTTTTCCAACCTAAATGATTCTATGACTCTATGATTCTAAGTTCACTACTCTAACACAAGCTAAATCTTATAGAAATAATTTGGAGTTTCCAAGATTGATTATGTTTTTGAAGCTTTGAGCTTAGGACTTCTATAACATCCAAAAAATATGGGTCTGTTATATTTTATATTATAGGAAATTATTAGGCTTGCTCTATTTTTAAGAAAAACCTGATAATTCAATAAACACTTTTAAGGGCCTAACATTTATAGCAAAATACCTGTAATTTTTAAAAATGGAAGTGATGTCCATTTTAGTGGGAGAATTAAGAAACAAGATGCTAGAAGAAAATTCTGTAATGTTGAACTAGTAGTGATAAAAACTGTAAAGAGGTTTGCACTGTTGCTTAAGGTTTTAACAAACCTCATTGGTTTTCTTGGCCACAGATATTGCAGATAACATCTCTAGCCCTCGTCTAAACTACATGAGAAAGTAAGAATGACAGGAAAAATTGAAGAAGAAAACACTGAGGAAATACATACATGAAGTTCTTCCTTCTATTGTATTTTTTTTTTCTGTGTCACATTTATTGCAATGTATTTTTGACATACTAATAGAATAATTGGTTAGGGAGCTTACCTAGAACTCTTTAGCTCTGACTTTGTGTCCATCAGACTGAATAGCAGAAAACAACTACAGGATTTAAGGCAATAATAGCTAACATGCATGTAAGCAGTCTAAATTGCTCTTCAATTTTTATTTCACAAAGTAGAAGTATCGTCACTTCCGAAGTCTTGTATTTTCCTATATAGTGTTCTTAATGAAACTTGCTTTTTCAGAGAGTCCATTAACAGAAAGCTATATTACAAGCAACACAGAGGTTAAGCTGAAATGGTATTCAGTGCTAAATAGTCTCTGTACATTCATTTAGTATCTGTAATGGAACTTCTTAGCACACTTGCACAAAGTGGAGCAGATTTCATTGACATTTATACCATGTGAAAGGATAACAGCAATAAAAGACATCCAATTGCAGGAGCAAATGTAAGAAACAACCTTTGATGTCACCAAGCGTACTGGGGCATAGAAAAAAAATTGACTTATGAAACTAAGTGATGCCCTTTAACCTATATCCAGCCAGAAATAATCAGGGTGTTTGGTATCTGGAAAGAGAGAAAGCACTGATGACCACAAACCATTCACACTAAGTTAGTAATTTTTATACTTCATCTCTATTCCTTGTCCTCTTGACTTGATCCCATATCCTTGTGAGCAGTGAAGCATAATGAAGGCAAAGATTTAAGCTTCTCAGGGTGTAATACTTCAGCATAGTACAAAGTCCAGCACTTGTGCCTTTGCCTCTTAGACTCTGGCCCACATTTGTGTGTCCACAAAAATGGACTCTGCACACTTGTTCTGGGATTGATCTTTTTGCCTGACATTCTAAAACCTGCCTGGAGCAAGGATGCACAAAGTTCTAGGTAAGGCTTGTGTCCAGGGAGGCAGACCCTGAGAGGATCTCACCAACATTGGCCACTACTTCTTAGTCCATATCTATTTTTTTCAGCTGAGACACGCTACTAATTACACCTGACTAACAAACATGACTATGAATGATATAGCTAATGACAGCTTACAAATTACTGGATTGTATTCATATTATCTTACCTTCCAAAAGAATTGTCACGGAAAAACTCTATGCTTTAAAAAAAAATCTTTTTTTCTTAAAGAAAAATAATAGAACTTTTATATGTAAAAGATAGCTTGTTACAAAAATAACCCACTTTAAAAGTATTAAAAGAAATTTTTTTTTTCTTTTTTTTTTCTTTTTTTTCTTTCTTTTTTTTTCCCCCTTCCTTTTTCTTTCTTTGTCTGTTCTTGACAGCTTATTTATATTTTGGTTTGGTTTCTTTGGGTTTGTTTCATTCTTACTATGACACTGAGTTGATTTCTCACTGAAGTTGGAAGACATTTATGTATCATGTTAGCATGAAATACTCATTTCTTATGATCACTCACTCCCTATGAGTTCCTCTATTTCTCAGTAATTGCAGTGATGGTTGACACAGATAGTACAGTACTGAAAGAGCATCATGTGGTTACCTGTGTAACCTGTATCACAAAATAATTAAAAGTGTTTTGTCTCAACTGTAGTAAGAGTTTTGTTTTTGAAGAACTGGGTCAATTATGACATGTGATAACATGGGATTCAACACTGTGTTGTGTGTAGCATCAACTGAGAGATGCTGAATTTGCATTTCCTACTGAATTTAATTTGTCTGAATATATGTTCTGCAGCCTCAAATTTTACGTATTTTTTTCCATTCATCTTTTCATATTTCAGTGTCCTACCCAACTACCATCAGCTTGGCCTGATGTGTCAGGAAACGTCATTTATACTTTTGAGCGCTTTCTCTGCAATCTATATGATGAGAACAGTTTTAAGTATTTGCTAACTTCTGTACAGTTAACTGTAACTCAGGCAGTTACACTGTTTGGTTTGCTACAATTTCCAATGCAATATTTATGCAACTTTCTGGAGCTGGAACACTTACAACAGAGAGCACAGTAGTGCTTAATAAACATATAAATACTTGTATCAGGTCTGCCATGGTTATTTTCCTACTAATGTAATATCATCTTAATTGTCTGGACAGTAGCTGACTGTTCCAGTCAAAAGACTGTATTCCAAGCACTTTTAGGCCTAGGGCCTCAAGTGTCACATGATGGGAGGGATCTCAGATACTCTTATTAAATCACTAACAAATGTTTAAGAGTATCTTTCTCCCTCCCCCCCCCCCCCGATTTAAACACAAGTGTGGTCTTGCAACTAACTGATGAAGTCATTTAGACAGCTGGTCTGCAGGCCAGCAATTTTGTCCTTTATACATCTTGTCAACCACGACAGCTATCACACAGTTACTTTAAAATTGGCCTTGAACACTACTAACAGCAGAGGTGATGCAGCAAAGAGATTGGCATTGGCTCTCCACTGAATATTTCCTCAATTTCTAAGGTTCTGAAGCCCATAATGAGTTCTGTGGTGCCACAGCTCTGTCACTGGCCTTTTTATTGTCCCGGCTGTCCTTGATTTATTCAGATAATAAATGTCAGAGTTAACAAATGTAAAATAATGTTGATGTTTCTGAAATAGGAGAAGTGGCAGTAATTGTATTTGACGGTGTTCTTAACGGGCACTAATACTAAAAATAAGTGAGAGGAAAAGGTAAACTCATTAAAGAAATTCCATTTAATCAAAGTTTAATAGCTGCTAGAAATAATTATACCATTTCTTACTCCAAAGTGCGTATAAGTTGGCTTAGTTACTTAATTCCATATCAACATATTGTCACAGACTGGCCTGAATGGAAACTTGAACTTCATGTAACCTGCTCAGCCCCCCTCCCCTATAACTCAAGATTCATCACAAAAATCTACAGTGGTCCAAATGTAGCTCACTTTCATTGTAAGACACAGAGGTGAAATGTGAAAAGTGGAAAGGAAAAAGTTGTGCTGCTAATTATCTCTAATAAAATGAATTTCCAAATTTCATGTTTCTGTCATAAATAATATTCTATCACATTTCTGTGAATATAGGTAATTTTGAAGTGACTTAAGTAAATACTTGAAAAATTAAGAACGTCATAACTGGAAAAATAATTGGGGAAAGTATATGCCCACAAAAAAAGAGAATCATCATTCTTTGAATAAGACAGAATGGAATGGATGGCATTGACTCTAGTAGTAGACATAAGAACAAAAGCATTTCTTTAAAGCAGAGCCTCTGTAGAAAAAGAAAAAAACCCAAACCCTACAGACATGACAGTGAAAAGTTCTGCTCAATTGGAAAGCAATATGAATTGCGAAGACATGCGTCTTACACTTTCCTTGAAGGTGGTCAGTAGGGATCATGATAATAATGATTCTGACAAACTACCACAGACTGGTGTATAACAGGGCTCCTGAACTTATGTTCTGTGTCTTTTGATCCTTTCAGCTACAGATTTTTTAGACCTCTGTCTATATTTTTTATCTAAAATATTACAGTTAGGACCCATTTCTTTTTCTTGTTTCTCCCTCTTGAACAAAAGATCATTTTTGTCAAGTGATGTTACAGCTTGTGCTACGGATTCCAGCAAAACAGACACAGATGAGCTCTAACTACAACACATTGTCACAGGAGCATTCTTCATGCCTTTGCAGAACAGGTTTAATTGAGAAGCAGCAAGAGGTATTCTATCGTTCAACTTGCAGTTGGAAGCAAGGTGCCATCAATGAAAATTCATCCCATTACTCAAATCACATGGAAGAACCGGTGCATTAAAAACAAAAATTACAACAATTATGACTAGTGTTATTGTACTAGAAATATGTTTTCTGAAGCAATCCACTACGGGCAATATTAGAGAATTATGCTTCTAATATTTTTGTCTTTGCACTTCAAACCTGATTAATTTGTGCTGCTCAAAGGTAAAAAAAAAAAAACAAAACTAAAAGATTAGTAATATCTATGAATTTCAAAATGCCCATACAGAGTTTGTTTTTCAATTTGGTTGATACTAAATGAGTAAATTTTATTAATATTTTCAGTTTCACCATAATAAAGTACATACAGGGTAAATAACAAAGTATTCATTTAGAACAGAAGCCTTTAAAACATTTTTGTTTTCTCCAAACACTGTTACGTCTTCAAAATGATGCCCGTAGCTCCCTATGTCCTTCTTCAATCTATTTTAACGGTTGTGACCTTCTCATCTTACTTACAGCCAATCAATGACTTTGGTTAAAGATCACTTAAAAAGTTATATAGTATTGGGCCAGTTCCGATCAGCTTTGGGATAGATATAGGTCATAAATTTTTGGTTAAAGTTAAAACTGGATTACTATTTTTACCGATGACATTTTCCATGTATTAAAATTTGTGTTACTGATCCTGTGCAACATGAATATAATTGCACTGCATGCAACAGTGTGTATTCTTTGATGGTCTTGTAGTAGGAGAAATATTTGCCTGACAAAGGAATAAATCTTTTTAGGAAGTTTTGGTTTTAAGTAAATAAACAAATTAAGTAAATCTTTAAATGCTGCCTTACTGCATTTTCAGACATACTTGGTATGACATAGGCAGAAAGATTTTTTTGTTTTATAAATGCAGTTTATCATCTGTCTCTGTCTATAATATTATTTTCATGATGCTATTTTCATCAGAACACTTGCATCCTGTGAGACAGCAGTCTGGAAATCCTCTGTGCATTTATAGCTGCAGGGTGCATTCATAGCTGTAGGCAGAGGAAGAAAGCCATCTGAGATAAACTGGAAAGCATTTACCTAATTCTCAAAAAGAATATGCAAGTTGATTAGATCGGTGCTTAGCTTAATGTAGAATTTTGCATCTAGAACTTTCAGAGAATGTAAACTACATATTATTATTATCTAAGGTCTTGATGGATTGCAGATTGCATTTGGTAATTGTGGAATCTGAAACCCTCTGCAGGAACATATGATTTTTAACAGTACGTGCTGGGAAAGAACTTTCTTTCCTGAACAGGTTATCTGATGGAGAGAGGGACATGCACATACATCTCAGTATAGGATGTTTACTGAACTGAAGGTGAGGATATAAGTTCTTTCTTGGCTTGAATCTGAAGGACCCATTTTCAAGAGCCAACCCTAAGTGTCTAATACCAGCTGTTCTCTTTCTTGGTCATTTTCTATGAATTTGCACTAAAACTTTGAAGAGTCTCACTTTTTATCAATGTGAATATAGTTCTAGGTTATCAGGAAAACTATTTGTTGTCCAGCTTACTTTTATATCACTTAATTATTTGATGCTTAAGTCTGTAAGCAGGAAATGAGTCTGTAGGATTTAAATACACAATCAAGCCTTTTCCATGACAAATTCCTAAAACTATGTTGTATATGAGTTTTTCTTAATCTAGCGAAACAGAGTTATTGATCAGTGTTTAGCTTGTTTCTTACCAAATTCAGTGAGTTTCATTAAAGAAAATCTTTAATATCTTCTGTCTGTGTGGGGAAACACCCAATATACTGTGGATATCATCAAACAATAAAGATGAAAGCAACAGCTTACATTAACTCCAGCCCTCAGTGAAAAGCTTATTATTTAAGATTTGGGTTAAGAAAATTCTGTTCTTGAAAGTGTAGGGTAGTATTTTGTTAAGGCAAGAGAGTGGTTTTAGTTCTTTCTAAGTTCAGCTGAAGGATATACTTCAACAAAAGCCTGAAAAAAAAAGCAAGACAAGTAAGAAATACAAAATTTTCATATTGAATGACTTCTCTGTGGGTTCTTTTCTAGTCATTTTTCAACACCAAAATGTCAATACTAAACACAGTAACAGAACTATTACCACTGCCAACAAATAGTTCTACTTGATGTGTGTAACAAGCACTGCCATTTAAAAAGCACGAAAAACTTGCTAATTAAGCATAATCCTTATGAGCATGATGCAGAACTTTAGCATAACCATTAAAGGGCTCTTTTTTTGGTACAGAATCACCCTTGTTTACCTTTAAGAGATGCATCATGCTAACCACTCAGGTTTGCAACAGGAGTTTTTTTGTAATTAATTATTATCCCTGTTGTCTGTTTAACCCAGAAGAGTCTAATCCCTTCCATTTCAAGATGATATACATTATCTCTATTTCCACCCTATTATGATACAGGATACTGTTTAAGAGGTAAGCTCATGGCCTGTTATTATAATCCAAAGGTGGTCTAGGAACCTCAGTTTATCCTGTTTAATTAGATAGGAATATTTTCTTGAGAGCTCGTATCTCTCAAGAGACAAGAAGAAATTTGTGGAAGGTAGTGTCTTTGGCAGATGAAAAAAATCCCCTGGTAGCATGTAGCACATCAGTGTCTGTCAGTTAATTCCTAGGAATACTCCAAATGATTGTGGTTGTCCTTTAAAATGTGCAAGATAATTCACAAAAGCTTATCCTGAAAGACAGGTAAGCTTGTTGATTGCAGAGAATTCATGTGCATGGTTGATTACCATAGTTAGTCTGATTAACTCTGCTGTAAGGACACTTCTGTATAGGAAGTTTAATGCAGAGTAACTTGTGTCCAGTAAGTTCATATCCTAGCTTATTGTATAGTAACTTCCACAAGTAGACAAGCTCTCAGTGCAGACTGATTTACTTGGTAGTAAAGTTTGTTTGATAGACATATTATTCCAAATGTGTTGTGTTTTCTTTTTTTTAAAGTTAGTTCAACTTCACCAAAACTACAGTAAGACTAGAGATTTTTTACTGTGTGTGATGCTAGTCTTATGAGATACTAAGAGTTAACTTGATCAAACATGGCATAACAAATAATTTGTGCTACTCTTAGGGAAACTCAACACAAATTACATAAGTCCCCCTATGGCACTAAACAGCATTTTACATGGTTGAAATACTGCAGATGGTGCTCAAGAAGGGAAAAAAAAACCAAAAAACCAAACACTAAATAAACTGTATAATTTTGCAAATTACGAAGAATGCATGTTGATGATGTTTGTTTGGTTGGCTGATCTTTTCTTTTTGCATGTTTGGTCCAACAGCAACGAAGCTGTACTAAGTGACCCCTTTCTGTAAAATCTTTAAAAATGTGATTTATAAAGTGAGTATGGAAAAGGAAAATTAGATTATACACTGACTTTACAGGAAAAAAAAATATTTGAAACAAAGCTGTAGTATAAATTTCAATATATGCTTATAATGTGTTTAGATTTTTTATATCAGGATTCAGAAGCATAAAGGAGACTGGAGTGCATAGCTTTCAAAGAGAAAATTGTCAAGTATTTGAAAAGCTAAATCTTGAAGAATGAGTTTTGGAGAATGGCTGTTGTAATTATTGGTGGGTTCATGCTCTTTCTGAATACCACCATGCATGTTACTAAGCATATTTTAATTTTATTAGTTTTATTATGTTATGCTCTTTGCTATTTTCACACATCACAGCACTGTCATGCCATCAAGTTTCCTTCTGACTATATCTGCAGAATTCCTCCTTTCACTTAGCAGGCAAAATATACCGTCTACTCCAAGGACACTGATAATGCCACTCCTGTTAATCAACTACTGGGGAACTCCCATGGGAATACATTCAGCATCTAGTCCAAAAAGCTCTAACTAAAAGTCATATCCAGGACACCTGAACCACCCTCAAAGTGGTTGTAACTATATGTTAACCTCCTGTTTCTGCTCCCCCATCAGGCTGAGTCTCAGCTAGTGCATTCATGTTTAGTAGCTTCTTTAACTTAAGAGTAGTAAATTGCTGTGATTGGTATGACTTGCATCGTCCGCTGCCTGCCCTACTTATCATTATTTTTCTAGCTATATGCATGCTGGTGGATAGCTATGCTATTTTTTTTGTCTCAGCTTCTCTACAGGTTAAACAGTAAAAGTGCCCTTCACATTCTGCTTACTTGATTATCAATAGGCAGACAACAAAAAACGCTTTGACTACATGCATTTCATAGACCTGTCAAAAATAGTCTTTTGTTTATGAATTCTCAGATCCTAACCTACTTCTACAGTTTTGCCTTCACACTGGAAAGAATTTTCATTTCTTCCAAGCTTGTTGATGCTTAGGAAAATTTTCTTGCAATTTAAGATTAGGGGTTTTGATATTTCATGGTAACAGCTGATTCAGCTGTTCAAGGTAGTGCAGTTGCATGTAACTGTAGCTCATATGTAACGATAATACTGAAACATTTACAGTCTATCTGGTTGGATCTTTCAGGCTTTTTTTCTAGTTTTCCCTTTCAATTGAATTTTATTCTCTCTTATGGTGAACATTAACCTTGGTCAGTACTGTCTTATCTCCACTACGACTGTCCTCTATATCTGGTGTATTTGTGCTTTACTGTACTCTAACACAGCCATTTAGTTTTTATTTGTTTACGAACTTTTATTAACATAATATATAATATAATGTAAAATAATGTAAAATAATATAATATAATACAATACAATACAATATAATACAATTAATATGATATATCTTATTGTAGACCAAAACCTCTGACCTTTTTAGATATTGGCTAAAAATGTCAGTCCTCTTTATCTTATCAGTGGACTAAGTTGCCTTCTCTGCCAGGTACAAAGGTATTCCACAAACAGAAGTTTCTATTCCATTTCTTATATATTCAGTGTGGAATCATTAATTTATATCAGCATTACAAAGCTTCACCCAATAATAATTATCCAGGGAAGAAAACAAAATTGTCCTCATAAAATAGTAATTGTTATATTACACTATTGAATTTCTGAACCAATGCTATTACTGTAGCAATGAAATACATGGAATAAAGTGGTATTTATCCACAGATACTTGCCAGTTAACAGAACCAATGTATAAATCCACTGATCAGTACAACCAATGGATGTCTTTTATCTTGCCTTTGATGTTTGCTTTTCCTGTTGTTACCACCTGAAATTAGAGTCAAGGAGCTGGTCTGATCTGTACCTCATTAGTTTACCATTGCAGTGTCACATTTGAACAGCACTCTGTTCCTGTGAACTTTCACCCATTTTTCTCTTTCAAATCTTTTCCCTGTGTTTTCATTCTGCATGACATCACTCTCTGAAGTAACCGTTCTGCATATTCTTCCTGGCCCCATCTTGCCAGTGCTTGTAAATCATTACTAAAACATGTTGATAAAAATCCAGCTCCATAAATGCCCACAATGCACCTCCACAAGACACTAAATAAATCTTCAAACACAAATGTAGGCTTTGTGAGAGGCTTATGCATTGTTCTTCAAAAAGTCTGTTTCCTTATGTGTATTGGAAGTTATGTCTTTCTCATATAACAAAAATTTGCTACTTTTTTCCCCCACATATTAGCTTTGCTTTGCTGATAGGAATTAGAACATTCAAGTCTTTTGCATGAGGAACAGCAGTATTGTATAATTTCTCCCTGAATACATTTTTCTGGTTGATATGTGAAGAGGACTCCTGCTTTCCTGGCTTTTCTTTGCATTTATACAGCTTTCTAGAAGGAGAGGAAAAAAAAAAAAAAAGAAAAAAATTAAAAGATTATTCTGTTTAAACTTTAATCTTAGTTACCAGTGAGAAAATTCTCACCCAAATTTTTTTTTTTTCACAACATATGTAACTATTTCAGAGAACTAGTAAATTTTTTTTAAATCTATGATCTGCTAGTGGTGACAGAAAACTATTGGAATTGATGCATGTCAATTGGTTGATATGGTTTGATTATGTTAGTGTCCTGTAAGTAATTATTTATGTCAATGTAATGTGATTTTAAAGGGTCTCATTTTAATCTTATTCTAAAACTGAATTTCTTTAAAAAAAAAATTACAGTAAAAATTAAAACATGGTTACTGTATGTGTTCTGTAAGTGAGATAGCAGTGTCCTGGTTTCAGCTGGGATAGAGTTAACTGTCCTTCCAGTAGCTGGTACAGTGCTATGTTTTGAGTTCAGTATGCGAAGAATGTTGATAACACTGATGTTTTCAGTTGTTGCCAAATAGTGTTTAGACTAAAGTCAAGGATTTTTCAGCTTCTCATGCCCAGCCAGTGAGAAAGCTGGAGGGGCACAAGAAGTTGGCACAGGACACAGCCAGGGCACCTGACCCAAACTGGCCAACAGGGTATTCCATACCATGTGACGTCACATCTAGTATAGGAACTGGGGGGAGTGGGGACAGGGGAATCGCTGCTCAGGGACTAGCTGGGTGTCGGTCGGCAGGTGGTGAGCAATTGCCCTGCGCATCATTTGTACATTCCAATCCTTTTATTACTACTGTTGTCATTTTATTAGTGTTATCATTATCATTATTAGTTTCCTCTTTTCTGTTCTATTAAACCATTCTTATCTCAACCCATGAGTTTTGCTTCTTTTCCTGATTTTCTCCCCCATCCCACTGGGGGGGGGGGGAGGGGGGAGTGAGGGAGTGGCTGCGTGGTGCTTAGTTGCTTGCTGGGGTTAAACCATGACACAAAGCAAAATCTGCTGTAAAATAATTGAAAGGGATAATATTTGAGGGGTCATCAAAATACAAGAAATAAATTCAGAGATTTTCTATTTTCCAAGTACCTAGACAGTAATTGCAACTCCAAAAGCTCTTTAGCCCTTATGAATTTCATATAACTAATGGAGTAAGGGTTAAATAATTCTGTGTAATTTAGTAGCGTATTAGCTGTGAGGCATAGTTACAGTTAATGTAAAGCATTATTCCATGTTCTTTCTCCCCAAAATGTAAAATCATGTGTTTTTAAGATATGGTTTACAAGCAAGCTTTGAGTTCACCCTTTGAGAACATCACATGATTCTGCATTAAACCCAGTGGAGAGAGCTGCATTTCACAGCAGTCCCAGATAAGCCTGTAGCTTTGTAAATCTTTCACATATTTTATTATAAAAGCTTAATAGCCTCTGGATAAACCCTGACTTAACTTATTTGGCTACATGGTTTTGTTTACCACAATTTTATATGCAGAGATCAGTAAGATTTATTATTTTTGTACTGTAAATAAACATTATAAGCAGGTAAAATCACTAGAAACAATATGTTACTAATGTTTGTTTTATTGAGAGATATGTTGTAGAAATGAGTTTGCCTAAAACTCTTTTTTGTAATGCTGTTTTAGTTGCTCTATTGTCCTTTGTCTCAGTAGAAAATACTAATATATGCTGGTTTTGATAAGCTTCAGCAATTTATTTATTTTTAAAAGACTGTCCAGAGGGATAGAATACTTCCAAATATTCTTCAAAAACCTGGTGTGAAAATTACTGAAAAAGACAGATGGTGACTGTATATGATTGCATTAAATAGTGAAATAAATATGATATTTGTCAAAATACGACAACATACTACAAATATTCTGTGGCAGAGGAACAAAAATTTTTATTTCACAGACTAATCTTTATATATAGTGCAAATTTGTTTGAGAGATATTGTAATTACAGTACTTTATGTGCAACTGCAAACTATTTATTTCCTGATAGCTGACTTCAAAGAAGGTTCAATGTATAAATTCAGAGTACAAATCAGTATTTGCCCCTTTGTACTACTACTTCTCCAAAAGAGCAAGAATATACAGTGCAAGCCCAGTGACCAGCATCAGCACATCCTCCCTAGTGAAGCTATGACTCATGAAGTTTGATTCAAGAGAAGTATGGAAGTGGAGATTGCTCCAAGCTTTGTCAAACATTGTCTTTCTGCACTCCTTCCAACTTGCCTTCCATTTAAGCTATGATCTTTAAATTAAATACTCACTCTCAGATCTACAATTTTTAGGTTATCTGCATCTCAGCCAAACACCCTTCCCACACTTATAAGCAGCTGGGCTTTTGATAAACAAAGCTCAGTATTTTACTGGCTACCTGGAAGCTAAGCAATGTCTGTGGATAATGGAGATGTCTAGTATGTCCTGGACAAGTTTGTAGTCTTGAAGCATCTGGTATATCAGCACAGTAATCATTATATTTCTAACACCTTGACCAGTACCTGAATAGTAACATCTGCACAAGGAACCAAAAGAGATAAATTACATGTTTGGGGTTTTTTTGTTTGTTTTGTTTTTGTATTTTTTTTTCTTTCTGGAAAATGACAATATCCACTGTCATGCAAATTAGGAATATGAAGGCTGTCATATTAAAAAAACCCTCACATTATAAAAGTGAAGTTAAAGTCTGCTGTGGAATTAAAAGAAGCTTGTCCCTTTGGATTACTTTAACTCTTTCTTATGTATATTCTCCAGTTACCTTTTTAAGTATGGCAGAGACTGGTTCATTAGAATTATAGATCATCAATGTGATAAGCTTGTGGTATTTCTGTTCATACAAAGTTTATTCTTTTATACATATTTTTTTCTGATTTTTATTTTTCCCAAACACATCGTGGAATGATGTGAATAAGGAAAAGATAACATGTGAATCATGTAACTTTTGTATTACTGTATAAAGATCCATTTTTATAAGCTTGTATTTGGTGAAAATACAAGGCTTTTTTTCTCCTGGAGGTCATCTGAATTGTAGACAAAATATGACAGTATAGTGGTAATTAACAGTGCACAAACTCCTGCTTTTTATGACCTGCCTTAGGTCTCTGTGCAGTGCAGTATTTCCCTACACAAACACAGGAGTTTAACAGGTGTTAACAGCAGTGTCTTCTCTCTGCTCTCCTTTGCACTCTGTAGACATGCTCAAAAGGACATAGTGTAAGCAGGTGCATTTACACTGTGTTTCTTTTCTTGGCAGTTTTAGGCAAAACATATTTAGCAGAACCTTTTATGAGTTACAGAGGACAAACCATGGTTTCAGCTACCAAGGGCATCTCTGAGACAGTTTTGTTTGAGGAACTGACCAAGGTTACTTCTCATAGTTGACATCTTATACAGTATACAAACATAAATCACAGAGTAGCTTTTATCTGCCTCAGATTCATGATAAAAAGCATAACAGTTTGACCTTCACAAGGCACATGTGTTCTAACCAAATTTTACGATGTAAAAGTCACCTTTAAAGAAAGAAAGGAGACAAACAGAATAACAAGAATCTGTTTAATTGTGTATCATACAGGGAGGTCACTCATCATGTTGTTCATTCTTATGAACACAGTGCTTTGGCTATAAAAGTTTATTTTCATATTAGTACAAACATGGACAATGAACTTTGAAATAAATTAACTGTTTATTTATGCATTTTTCTATTGTTGAATTAGCCTGCAGGCTAACAAAATGTTAGCTTGCCTAAAGGACATTCATTTAAATTAATAGTGAAAATTTTTGTGACAGCTGGTAATTTGCTTATTTACAGCATCCATATTAAATCTTCAAATATAGTAGATACAAATTAATAACCTTTAGCTGAAAGGCCGTTGTTCCCTTGTGATTGTTCCAGTTGCAGAGAAATGAAACTTCCTTTTCCTTTTTCTGTTTCTAATTATCATCTTGTGACAACCCATCTTATTTTCTCCCTTCCACGTAAAGTTCAGTTATGTTGCTATAAAGTGGAAATAATTAGTTATGAGGCCAGTTGTATAACTGTCAATTACTTAATTGTGGCATCGAAACTATTATACACTATTTCCAAGAGTGGCCGCCCTCATGCATCTTTCATTTCATACTACAGGCATAAAGCAAAAAAAAAAAGTAATTGAATTATTGCAAACACTTAAATGTATATACAGATATGAAAAACAGTTAAGAAGTCCTGTTACTAAGCAAGCCATGATTTTTTATGTAATTTAGGTTTTTCCTTTTTAATGTAATCTTTTTTCTGTTATCCATGCTTTTTATCATTTTCTAAATTAGATTACTGCATCCTTTATACCTGGGGTATTTGTTCAAGAAACTGCCTGCCCACATGCTGACCTTTCTCAGGGGAAACATGAAATCAGCACTCTTGCAGTCTTCACTGACTCCTGCTTCATTCTGAAGTACAACTGATCTGCTTAAAACCCTACCCCTTGACAAATAAAAAACTCCCACAAAGAGTTGAAATAATCTCATTGGCTACAAACAAAAGAGAGTAAAGGTGTACAGTTGTAACATATGCATGTTAAGCTGAATAATAGATGTAGCAATAGTAACAGTGGGATAGTAACAGGATGTGCCAGAAGCCTGAGTGTTCAAGGAAGTAATTACTACATTCAGGGACACTTTGTTTTCACAACTAGTTTTACATGTACTACTGAGATTAGGTTTACACAAATACATTCATCCATGCAGATACCATGATGTTTTCCAAAATGTGGAGGTACTTTTAATGAATCTCCAGTAACTCTTAAAATTAATCCGCCCATTGAGTAGATCTTTGAATATATTGACCATATTTGTGTATAGGACAGTTCATCTGTTCTTCTAGAGAGTAATTCAGAGAAATAATACTACGGAATCTTTTTTACAGGGCAGAAAGAGTACTTTAGTCCAAATCAATTAAAATGGATATGAGATGAAGTAATTAATTTTTTAATGCTTATTAATTAATGTGGTATATATTAATAGAGAAATTTGTTAGATCCTTTTATAAATCTAGTAAAATAAAAGGAACCTAAAAGAATCCAATAAATGGTGGATTAGTTGGTTTGGTGAAGGCAATGGAGTTAGTGAACCTTACAACAATGGTGAATGCAACCAAACTGAAAAGGGCAGGATTCTTACAAACAACAAAAAGTGATGCTTGGTATTTATTTTCCTACAAAATATTTAAATTTTTGTTATGTATGTGTCTTTGCTTTGCTTTGTTTGGTTTTTTTTGCTGTTGTTGTTTTCTTCTGAGGTCACAGTGAGTTTAAGAGTTTAACTATTGGGAAAGTTACCCCTTTCATGTGATATATTGATAATTGACAGTGGAAGCATTGAACCATTTGCTAACATTTTTCAAGGTTATTTCTCAGTATAAAGTTCCACCTTGAAAGTATATATTTATTAGGTCAAAATCAAAAATCTAGGTTATGGAACACTTTAGTCAGAAGCAGATTTTTTTGCCACATGTTCCAATGCACTATAGGGAAACTAGACTGAAATTTTCTCAGGTTCTGTCCCTGTCAACTGCACACAAGAGTACCTAATTCACTGTTGGTTTGAAATTCCTTATTAGTCATATCATTGTACATGCTTCTTTACTCTTGAGATCTACATTTGTAAGGGAAAAGCTGGCTACATTATTTATAAACTGTGTATACTGTACATAATACTGAAATGATACTCTGTTTTGCTGTTTTAGTGGGGACATGTAGTACATTTCATTTGTTTTCTGGGTACCTTACCTGAACCTCCTGGTGTGTGATTTGAAGAACTGTTGGATCTTCACATGGCAAATAGAAAAGTCCTGGCCCTTTTCATTTTTTATTGTGTCTTAACATCTGTATTGATACACTAAAGACCTAGAGATTTTTACTGCAAGGGAAATTATGTATACATTTCTACATGGACTTGAAAAATCACAGTCTCCATCTTTTATGTTGAATTTCCCAAAATAGTAAATGTTCTTGCATTGAAATCTCTGTGAATTGTTCTCCATTTGCACAGTGTGAAGGGCAGTAGTAGTTAACCATATTGCAGTTTGAGGAAAAAAAAATAATTTTGGTGAGAAGCTAATATGGTATGAGAACATCAGAGTAAATTAATGAGATCATCAAGTAAATTAACAATCCTCACCTTACTCCAAGAACTGAACAGGACACACAGAAGATTAGAGGCCTGCATGCTGAACACTAAGTCCGAAAGTAATAGTTAATACACTTTTGCGGAAAGTATACAATAGGTTGGGCTCTTGAAATAAGCAGATTTTCCACAAAAACAACAAACTATGCTGTATAAACACACAGCAAGATAAATTTTATATCTTGGAGAACAACTGCAAATACTAATTATAGTATTTGAAGGTAAGTTTGCATAGTTTGTCAAAAAGGAGCTGAGTTTACTTGGAGCACAAGTATAGCATGTTCAGTTTTGTCATGGAATGTTTTCCACCAATTCTTCTTTAGAGATTTTGTTCATTAACTGAGTTTTCTTCCAGTTATACGAATATAATCTGGTGTCTCATAAATATGTGACAATCAAAATAAACACTCACATTATCACTTCAATGGAACTCAGCACAAAAAGAGACAGTTTGATTAATTTCATTGCCTTTTCTTTAGAATTAAATAGTTGTGCTACATATTGTTTCTAATATTATGCAAACAAAGCAATTATAGTCCTTATCTTCAGAATATAAACACAATAGATTATTCAATGCTACTAAAGGATTATGCTTTACACATAGTTTAGACAATCGTATGGTAGGAACTATATTCATAAATCCTTTTTACAAAAAAACATTTGATTTAAGCATTCCAGACATAATTCATGTAAGTGAATTTTCTAGCTGTATACAATGAGTTTAAAGTAGGTCTTCTCAGCTAGGCTCCATGTAATGTATCAATCAGATTTGGGGGGCATAAGAGTTATCCTGTTGCCAGGGAAATTCTTTCTCATGAAGCAGTATTCATACTGTTTTGTCTAGTACAGATTTGCTTGCAGGATGTTTTATCTTTGTTTTCTCCATTAGTAGCATTTTGAACTGACTTTCTTCATAAAGAATCCCATTTTTTACTTTCATATTATAGTCAGCAGCTGTTTTGTCATTTTTTCTAATTTTTTTTTTTTTAATAACCATCAGGGAAAAAGACAGTCTTTGCAACTGGCATTTTTCTGCATGGTCATGGACTTTTAACTACATCTGGATTAATATTGAAGGAAAAAAATAATAAATAAAAAAACCCCAAACCCACCACATTATCTCAAGTCTACTAAAAAACGCTTTTGAATTTCTTTCCACACTATTTCAGCAAATGCATTTGCTGACATGGATGCTACCAAGAGAATACAAGTTAAGCAAATGTTGGAGAATACTGACTGACAGTGAATTTCAGATGGGTAATTGTGAAAAATCACGTATGATGCCTAATACAAAGGTTTGCTGTCACAACCAGTAGGATGAAGTCATTCAGTTCAGTTACGCTGATTTAATGATCAAGCATGCTTTGATACTCTTTGAAAATAAGAATTACCTTTTTTCTTTGTCTTTTTTTTTTTTTTTAATTAATTATAGAACTGCAGTGCATGAAAGCCACTTACATGTTCTTGGATTGTATCTTCATAGGCTATTAAGAACAAAAATTTTCCACATAATAATACCAACTACAAAATAAGTTAAATAAATAGATAACACTTAGGTGTTTTTAATGAAACATTTTATTTGCTGCAAAATATTTCTTATTAATACTCATCTTGTTCAGTGCCTGCTTCTGCCATTTGTGAATTCTTGCTCTTTCAGAAAGGCTCTTTTTATTCCCAAGAACTTATTTGTAAGAATTTTGTTTGGAAGATTTAAAGAACAAAAAGATTGGATAATTAGGGTGAATCTATTATTATTTTACTTAGGGATGGTCTGATATGATTCGTAATACATTTGATAAAGGTAAATTGTTTACATCCAGTTTTGACTTTGGCAGGCATGGTGTAATTTTTAATTGTTTACATAAGAAGAATGATGCATAATTCTGCTTTGAGACATTTTGCACGCATTGGAGAAATTTGAATATATTTGGAACCACACATTTTACTACAGAGTACACTGGATTACCTTCATCTTTGCATTTAATTTAACCAAAAGAATTTTCTGGTTTGCACATGCAGTTATCAAGTGTGGGCCACAGCTTAATTTCTCATTCCTACATAGATGTACTAGGAAGAAAAAAAATGGTATATTCAATGGATTTGAGTTCCGTTTAGGTTTTTTTCATCATTCACATAAGGTATGGTACATAGACTTGAACCACATAAGGAAAGCAGATGTTGATCAAAGACTTTCTTACAGTTTCACAACTTTGTAAAAATGAGATTAGCTGTTGCCCGCCCAATGCTAAGCGTCCTGTGTGCACTGCTTTTCACTGTGTTACAATTTAAGAGACAAAGCCAGTCAGGTAACAAAGTTTCAGTTAAGTAGTTTCAGTTAACCTTCAGTTATGAAGGTTAAGTTGCTTCTCAGGGGGGGTTAAAGTTTAATTCTTTACTTACACGGTGGAAATCACATGAAACGCCGAAGTATCAAAACACAAGCTCTGTGGGAGATGTGTTTTTACTTTTAAAATCTGTATTAGCCATAAGGTGGCAGTGTGGCAACTATTTTTAACTGAAGTGGAAAAAGGGAACTCCTAGACGGATTTCCAAGGTACAAGAAAAGTAACACAGCAACAGTTCCGGCATTTAGGGGATTTTTAATTTTTTTTTTTTTTTTTTTTTATGTATCTACCTAAACTGACTGAAAGACAGAAATTCCTAGGAGTGAAATCTCTTTTGCTAATACCTGACTTCAAGTGAAGATTCTGGCAAGCTATAGAGGAAATATGTAAAATTATGTTAAGTATGTAGTTTACAAAATATTAATCAGAAGCAGGATGAGACACTTAGTTATGAATATGTTACATGGTTTATACACATTCCCTAAAGGAAGTTCATTCTTTTCTTAGAGAAATAACATGTCTTTAAAACATTAGGAGGGCAAGTGTATGCATGTGCATATACCCACTTAGATACACTAACACATGAACACAATTCCAAAAATAAATCACTTTCAAACTACCTGAATTTGTAAACTCACAAACACCTTCCCTCTTCTCCCCCTCTCCTGTATCCCCTTAACATCTTCATTAAACACTGAAGGTTAGGCAAAACAGATGTGGGAATGTTCAGTGGATTCTTTGCTGGCTTCAAGTGTGCATCATCCTAAAAGCTTCCCATAAAAAATCCTTAAAAGATATGAAGCGTATTACCAAAATGCAGATGAAGGAAAGTTCAATGCCTGTTCTTCTCAGATGTTTTCAATAGGTTTGATCTCATTTCTTCAGGAAACATACACATATACAAGGCAGTTGGCCATTCCTACTCAATTCTGAATGTGCAAATGGATAATGAAAAATCTGGATCAATACCACATGTGCAATTCTTATATAGATCATGTATTCATATGAAGTCTTTTCAGAGCTAATTTTCCTTCTAAAAATATTTACTATAAAGGCATATCTTGCAAAGTGCAGAGAATTTCAACACAAGCAAATCTCTTGGTTTGGAGTTAGAACTAGAGGGCTTTTACATCTTAGAGAATTAAAATAGTGAAGAAAAACAGATGACAAGTTAATGTTCAGAACTGAATGCATTGTTTTCCATTCTCTACAACACATTACTGATAATGACTGGCTTTGCTATTTTAAGTCAAATTGTCATGTTAAAACCTAGCTCCACTCCCAGATTTGCAGTAAATTTTTTGCTTTTAATCCTTTGGATTAGCAGTTTTCTTGCACAACTGATTTATACAAATCACAAAGCTACAAAAAGCAAATAAAACAAACCTACATTCATGATGACATTTGTCTGTATTTAAGCACTTTTCTGTGCATTTATAAGGCCTGCAGAATAGCTTTTCTATTCCACAAAAGCGCTAAAATTAATATGTATCTTCTTTAGAAATTGTTTTTATTCATGTCTATTTTTTTTAATTGACAATATAAAACTATATGTATTTGCAAACATAGCAACTTTGCAGTTCCCTTTAAAAACCAAGCAAGCAAGCAAACAAAAATTTCTGTATGTTACCTGAGGAAAATTTGAAAAAAGTGTATTTTTGCAAGGTTGTTAAATGTTGTCTTAAACTCTTAGATGTACCAGTGATAAATTTTAATCTTTCTGACATGTATTAGATGAAAAACAATTAGAAATGGTTAATCATATGTTTTACCTATAGAGTACTGGCTTTTTCTTAATAAATAATAGTTATCTGTTTGATGTGCTAAGTGGTAAGCACAACATTTCAGGAAGTATTTAGGTACCAGTAAAACAGCCAGCAAACAAGAAAAAAAAAAACCCAAACCAAAAACCCTATACCCCCCCCAAACCTGTCCTTTTGGTCACTTAGGATTAGAAACAATGAGAAATAAATTCAGTCAAAAAAAGAAGGGGACTATAATTCACCAGCAGTGTAGTGGTGTATAAGCTACTCAGTGTTTTAGGTGTCTGTATTAAATGTTTAAAAGCAGACCGTGGAGCTGTTAGGTTTGTACTGGGATTCTGTCACTTCACAAGGGCAGTTCCCTCTCAAGCCCTACAAATTACAAGTTGAAGCAGGTGGCAGCTTGCCTGGCTAGCGTCCCTGAAGAAACAAGTTCTGGAGGTATGGGTTCCCAGACCATAAATAGCTTCTGGCCCTGAACTTTGTCAACACACAGCTGAAATGGATTTGCCTCCTGCAGCCCTTAAGCTGCTCCTTTTTCTGCAAGGCTGCTTGCAACCTCCACATCACTCAGTAGTGAACAGGTCCACACCCTATGCAGGTGCCCATGTGCTGATGATGGGTGCTGCAGGGGTGACCTCTGTAAAAAGTGGCTGGGAGCTGGCCTGTGCCCGACACAGCTGGTTCCAGCCACCTCCAACATCAGCCCAAAGGACAGAGCTGAGCCCCTCAGAAAAGATCATGGTGCATCGGTGGAAACACATTTAAGGGCAAAGACGCTGGACAGTCAGAGGAGGGAAAAATAGTGGGAAACATGAGAGTGAACACCAAGGGCAGAGAAGGAGAGGGAGGAGGTGCTCCAGGTGCTGAGGCAGAGATTTCCCTGCAGCCCGTGGAGAGAAGCACGCACTGGAGTAGGGGAAAAGAATGAGGAAGAAGCTGCAGCATAAACTGCTGTGTCCTGATCACACATCCGCCACCCCGACACGGTGCCTGGGGCAACTAGAGCAGTCAGGAATAAAGAGTGAAGTTGAGCATGAGAGAGGGGGGAAGAAAGGTGTTGGTTTAATGTTTGTCTTTGTTTCTTACTATATGGATCTATTTTAATGGGCAATAAATTAAATTCATTTTCCCCCAGTCAAGTCTGTTTTGTCTGTAACAATAATTGATAAATGATCCCCTGCCTTTACCTTGACTCATGAGCTTTTTTCATTTTATTTTCTTCTCCTCTCCTGAAGAGGAGGGGGAGTAAGTGAGCAGCTGGGTGGACCTTTGGCTGTCTGCCAAGGTTTAACACCACAACAGACTTCCCTTTTTAAAGACTAAAACTGTCACTGTTACTGCTACAGGTCTTCTTGCTTTCATAGCTCTTCATCAGTTATATCCCCTCCTTTGCCTCTCTTTCTACGCTCTTATGGTTGAAGGTGTTTGTCTCAGCTCCTTGTGCAACTTGACCTATTTAAACAGCAATGTGTCACCCTCTAGATTTATATAAGAACATAGATATGTCAGAGTCATTTTTTGTTTCAAGTTTCTTCAGATTTTTCTTCCCATTTCATCCATATCTCCTGCTACCTTTTCCTATATTCTTTATACCATGTTAGATCTTCCCTTAATTCTCTCTGCTGCTTTTGTGACTTCTTTTTTTCTGTCTGAGCTTTTATAACACCTTATTTAGAAGCTCACTTTTCTCACTGAGAAACTATACTAACTCTAGAAGAAAGAAAGGATGAGACAAGTGTTATTATGAAAAATAAATGTATGGAGAAAAAGAAATATATGGAAAGAAAAAGAAGGAAAAAGAAAACTGAGTTTTCTTGAGAGGGTTCACAAGAGAATCAAACTGCAGTGAGCAAACTGCTGTTTTCTTTTTCCTGGCTTTGGTAATCTTTTCAGCTTAGTCTCTTGGATATTCAACTTTAAAAGCTCAGCTCTCTCTCTCTCTGCACTCCTAGGCACTCTGTTGACATTCTCCTCTCCAAAGTCAGCAAAATCTAAAAGAAACCAGTGTTTGGAAGTATATTCTTTCCTTCCCCATTCTTACACACAAGCATATAAGCAGACTGCATAACACTTGTTTTCTAGCACCACATGTTTTGGGAGCAGGTGTATCTGGGAAAATGGGGATGATAATAGTTGGAAGGTGTGCCACGATAAAAGTAGTAGAGCAGAAAGGTTCCCAGTATGTGATCTTTCACTTTCTTCTCTTTTGTCTACTCAGCATATTGGTGATGAAAGAAAACTCGTTTCTCAGATAATGTCACTCGGACTAGCAGAGTTCTGATGTGGGAAGCTTCTCCAGCCTTTTCAGCCTGGATTTCATGCCATTGGTTTTCCTTAGACTGTATGAGAAATCAGTAAAGCACAGGGCCATGAACTGGACCATGTCTCTTCTCATTATCACACTGTCAAAGAGTCCTGTTTAAAACAAAACAAAACAAAACAATCTCAGTATGGTAGAGAGGTACAGGGATAAGAAAAAGTGAGTTTGTTTGATTAATGATCTCAGAATATTTCTGTTCATTTCAGAAAAGGGATACTTACTTTCAGATTCTTTTCTGTCCTTTCTTCATGCCTCCACAATTAGAGAAACCAATTCATACCAAATAATTTAGTAATTTGTTAACAAAGTTAATCTGTGTTCATCTATCAAAATACAGTATTTCAACACAGAGGGAACAAGCCCTGTGCAAATCCTTCAGTCCTGTGTACTCTACCTGCCAGCCACAAATAAGACTGTTTAAACATTTGGGTTTTTACACTTATCTTCATAGTATGGCAAAGTTAAAATATTCCCAGCTATTCAGTGATCAGGAGTTAATTTACTCTGTATTCTTTCTCTCTCCTCTCTGCTTCTAAGTCCTAGTTTCTGCAAAATACATATTTTAAGAAGCCTCAGCAATCTTTTACTTTCAAATATATGTGAGGGAATTGGCAACCTCCATTGACCACTCAGATTCTTCATGACATCACCAGAAATTTTTGAAATGTCTGCAGAGGAGTCCTACATGTTCCCAAGAATTATTCTACCATGTCCAGTATTGTAACAGTGGTTTGTTACTGTTTTTTTCAGTGAAACTCTTCTACTCCACTTACAGTCCCAGGGCAGATTTAAGAAAACAGTCTAACAGCATGCACATTTTTGTCTAAGTAAGTCAACCTTTAAGGAGCCCTCTGAGTTGCCGATTAGTAATGGGTATTTGCCAGGTCCTAGTTTCATTGCTGTAGGATGTAGCACACAAATATACCTCTCCCCTGAGGGAGTAATTTAGTCAGGATTTCTGGTGGAGTAACTATGAGTTCTTTATTAGCATTCCAGAGAGTGAAATCCAAAGATGAAGAGTGGCACAAATTTCTCCCAGCAACGTCAACAAGGGATAAAACATTACTTAGCTGCAAGGAAAAAGGAAAGAGAGGTGCCTTAGAATAATTAATAGCAGATCCAGAGGCTGTTGTGCAGTAAAAAATCCTTAGTGAATCTGAATCATGTTAATCCAAAATATGTGAACAACCCCTCACTGTCCAAAATTTGAAGATCCTATGAATCTTATTAGCAAGGCATTCATCTAGCTCTGCAAACTACTAATGTGTCAGAGTGAGAGCTCTCAGTCTCAATAAATGAATTGCAAGAGGTTCTTCAGAAGTTTAGAAGATTTCTATTATTTAGGTAGATTTACATTTTCTTTAATGTGTTTTGAAAGGGTGTAAAATGTAAAAAACAGTGAAAACCAACTCATCATGAACTTAATACAAGTTTTAACAAGTAATTTATTTTTATGATTAGGACACCATATGTTGTGGTTTACCCTCAGCCAGCAACTAAGCACCACACAGCCACTCACTCACTTCCCCTTGGTGGGATGGGGAAGAGAATCGGAAGAGTAAAAGTGAGAAAACTCATGGGTTAAGATAAAGACAGTTTAATAGGTAAAGCAAAAACTGTACATGCAAGCAAAGCAACATAAGGAATTCATTCCCTACTTCCAATCAGCAGGCAGGTGTTCAGCCATCTCCAGGAAAGCAGGGCTCCATCACATGTGACGGTTACTTGGGAAGACAAATGTCATCACTCTGAACGTCCCCCCCTTCCTTCTTCTTCCTCCAGGTGTATATGCTGAGCTTGACATCATATGGTCTGGAATATCCCTTTGGTCAGCTGTGTGATGACATATCCCTATCCCAGCTGTGTCCCCTCCCAAATTCTTGTGCACCCCCAAATTGCTCACTGGTGGGGTAGGGTGAGAAGCAGGAAAGGGCTTGATGCTGTGTAAGCACTGCTCAGCAGTAACAAAAACATCTCCCTGTATTATCAATATCAACACTGTTTTCAGCACAAATCCAAAACATAGCCCCATACTAGCTACTATGAAGAAAATTAACTCTATCCCAGCCAAAACCAGCACACCATATTATGCTTGAGTGGACTAAATGCCATAAGCATGTTGTCATCATCTGAGGTAATGACACTGAATTTTAATTTTGTTGTGGAATGTTAATTTGGAATGTTATGGCCACCAAGCACATGTTTTGCCTGAGAAGACTTAATCAGAATATACTATTATTTAGCATATTATTTCCCATGGGCAAATTAAGCTCAAGTGTTTAGCTCTGTGGATCCTTGAGTATCAAATGAACTAGCCTAGGATCACACACAAGGCAGCAGTGCATACACAAGATATATAGCAAATCACATTTTAATTTCTTCAAACAAATAAGTAAGTTCTGATATTTCAAGGAAAAATTATTAGATTTGTTTTCTATTTTAAGTTTGACACTGAACTAGTTAAGTGCTTATGCAAGTATACTTATACAGGGCTTAGCTTAGCACTACATTAATTTAACTAGAAAGCAAATAGCATATATCGCTCTATCTCATTTTAAGATACAACAATGGTATTTGTGCAGCCTTTATCTCTATTCCTCTGACTATTCAGTGTAACTTGGGATATCGGCTGATACTGTATTTAAAAAAAACAAAATGTTATCTGTACCTGCTTCAGAAAAAAACCTGCCTGTTTCAAGCAAGTTTATGAAAGATATACTTCTGTGATTTTATGGAAACATTATTTGTCAAGGAAAGGAAATTGCCTCCTGAAGCTATTAACTGCGGGATGTATGTATGAAGACATGAAAATTTTCTGAAAGATTTAAAAAAAACAATAAAATAATTCACTTTTAGTGTAATTTTTACCTGTTAGTGGGTGACTTTTCTGTTTTAAGTTCCCTCACCAAACCAAGAAAGAAGCTTTTCCAAGACTGATTCCTAATGCTCTGAATTACCAAGACAGTCTTTTACTGGAATGAACACACTGATCACCCACCATCTCTCATTAGTTTTTTTGTTGTCAAAGACAAGGTCATTTTCTGCAACTTCTTTATTTTTTCTCTTAAGATAATAGGAGGAATAAAGACGTAGGAATTGAATCATATCTTACCAAACTATCAAGAAAGTTCAACAGGGTATAAAATAGATTAATGAATTTGGAAAAAATCAAGATCTGTCACAATTATAGATTTATTATTTAGAAATACTCTATCTTTATTCTTTTAAATGATTACTTGTATTTTACAGTCCAAAGACTTTCTCTTACTGTGTCAAGTTAGTTTTTAATAATGTAGTCTAAGAACCATCACCTTATTTACCATAAGTTTTAACAAATTCCCTCTCCTACTTCCCAAATATCAAAACAATCAAAAATATTAAAAGAAGAAAAAAAAAATTATGGTGTTGACTTCCATTTGTAATTTGAAATACAAAATTTTTCTGCTATTCTACCAGTGTGACTGGATATCATAGAGTCAAAACATTTTCAGGTTCCAAATTGAGGAATGTTATTCTTGCCAGGTTCATTTTGTGTTTCATTCCACTCTTTCACTGATAGAAAAAGTATTTTTTAACCATTGTTGCTAGGATATTTATTTAAAAAAAAAATTTAGCAACTGTGCTAAGATGAGAATTGCATGGCAAAAATAGTTAAGTTAAAATAAGTAAAACTCAGATTAGTTTTGATGATTATGTGGCAACTGTGTAAACTCTATAATTGATCATCTTTAGTACATTTTTAACATGTCACACAGCAAAGGGAAGATTACCACCAGTAAAAAACAATTTTAGGGATAAAACTTTTTCCTTCTTATATCTTAATTCAAAACTATTACCAAAAAATGATGCAAATGTAATCTTATGCCCATTTCCTTGAGATACAACAATTCTGTGAGCAGTATTTTGTCTTTACTTGTGTACCTTTGCAGTGAACTTTGGCTGGAAGGAGGAAAGGAATCTATTTCCTAATGATTAAGAATGCTTTGTTATATTAGAAACCCTACTTTGTATAATTTGCTCACTGTAAGACAACTCTAATGAAGAGAAAATGGACCTCTGTAATAACCTGACAACCACATTTATCCATAAAGAGGGTTAGTTTCATAACGGATCCCACCTTTACCTCTATGAAACTGTACTATGATGGAAAGAATTCAAACAGTAGGAGAGACATTCCCAGAACTCTATGGGTTGTTTTTTTTGTTAGAAATCCAGCTAACAAGCAAAGTTCTGTATAATTTTTCCAGTTGCATAGTCAAAAATCTAATGAAGCAGCAAGGTCACTGGAACCAAGGAACATTTTATTTTCTTTGTTTTTTATAAACCTGTAGGCAGGGCCAAGAATAACAGTGTATCATTTTAATCATCAGTCCAAAATCATCTGTAAATTAATACAAATCTGAATAAAGATAGTGCTTACGATGACGTCAAAAGTATGCTGACCTGAATCAAATCAGCTGGTCCATCATGTATTTTGTCTTTGTAAGTGTTAAATGCAAGATATTGATAAAAACACAAAAAAAATCCCTGCCCAAACTTCTAACCTCCGCACCAACAGTTTTCAGTCTGCATACAGGATAGTTTCTTCTTAGGTGGAGGTGGCTTCCACACATTGTTGAGTGCATTTGTATGCTTCTCAGAATTTTTTTTTAAATTTGCCATGGTCTGAGTTGCATTGGGTATACCAGGAGCCAGTTACTGCAAGGACCACACTGGGGGCTGCCCTTCACTGTGTCCCTGATGAAGTAGGCTTTCCAGAGCTCCTGTTGATTTGTGAAGGGTGCTATAGTTGTTTTCTATCAATAAAAATCTGCCTCATGTGGTATCTAACCAAGTTAATCTACCATGAGGCCTCAGCCCTTGATCTATATGCCTGGGCTCTTGCTGGAGTTTGATAATTACCTCTTAATTTGATAACTACCTCTTAACCAAGAAAAGAAGAGCCAGTAACCAGACAGAGGAGTTTTCTAAATACCTTTATCTTTGTGTTTTTCTGGTATTCCTGAAAATAATTGCTTTTGATGCATTCTTTTTAATCAGAATAAGCAAGAGATAAAAGAATCTGAGGGGGAAAAAAAAAAAGGCATAAGATAAAAAAATCTGAAGAGGAGCATTTCAGGGGCTTTCCTTCTCGTTTTTGTTTTATTTTCAAGGGAACATTTTTGCCTTCCTTCTCACTGTGCTTCCAAAATATATAGCTATGTACTAGGAGCTGATGGTAAGACTTTTCTCTTTCTGGGAGAAAAAAAGAAATTATATATATTAGAAAGATATTATGAAAATGTTGGGGAATGACTCAAAAACAAGCAGAATTTGTAATTTTTTTTTTCATATCAGCATATATTCACTACCTATAGTCATTAGTCAAGGTACAATAGTTTTGATTTTCCAGGAAGAGAGGTGAATATCCAGATGTGAATGAGTTAATTTTAAACCATTCCTCAGTTATGTAAATGCACAAAATGTAGTGCCACTTTCTATTCTTATTACAATCGTGAGACTGTCACTATAATTGATTAATTTTGTGCCATTCTTTTCCAGTGATCTCTTTGTCACTAGAATGAGCTATCACAGAATTTTAATGCTTAGTACATTTTAGTTTTCATAATGTATTCTGATTCTCATTCTAGTGACAAAGGTTGGCACAAAATCAGACCATATTCATAACAAAGGCTGCAAAAATAAAGCAGGAAACTGTATAGAATCCATCTTCATGACAATCTCAGAACAATGAGAACAGAAATATCACAAAACAAAACTCTTTGTTCTTGTGGCAGTCTTGGTATTGTAATATCACAATACTCCAAAGTGCATTTCTGAACCTTTTGGATTGGATGTATTGAACTCATTTTGCAGTATGGATATCTTTCACAGTATTTTAAACAGGGGACAGTGGGAAAAAAATTAGTGTCAAAATGTGATTTGTTAGAAATAGTTGTAGTTTAATGGAAAATACCATTTGGCCGCTCATTAATTCTTAAATCCACCACTACTGGGGAGGAGAGAGTGGGGGCAAGCAGGGAGGAAGGAAAAACCAATTATTGTTTTTCATAGAACCTTTAGACCACAAACTAGTTGTTTCTTTCTGGGCCTAATGTTAGTACAATTACTTAATAAACTGTGAACAAGGCAAAACTACACAAGAAACCTTCAGTAAGTTAGAAATAATAGCCATTTATTGAAGTAGTGGGTTGTGATGTTATGAATTATGTGCACTCCCTATGTTCTGCTCCTAGAAGTAGTGTGAGCCAAGAACCAATGGTGAATTTACTTTTGGTTCTCTAGGGTAAACTAAGTTATGTCTTTAATGCCAAACTCATTGATTGCATATAGTCTCTACATTTGTCTGTGCTTCTGTCTAATGTTAGATTTTCTTTTAGCACAGCAATTTTTCAGACTCTCGGTTGAAATGAAAACTATTGTTAATATGCAAACAAATAGATAAACAAGACTGGCTATGTTGTACTTTATTGTAAACAGAAAGAAAAAGAACTTGTTCAACAGCTTGGTGGACAGATAATTGGATGGTGAAAATATTTTCTGATTTAACAATGAAATGATAATCATAAATGTTTTAATTCAAAAGTCAGTCCATATTTCTAATTTGAACCATTTATATATTTGGCTGTGAGCTCAAACTTGACATACAACTCAAAGTTTCCTTTTATATTATTTTTTATATATCTTTCTGCAGTCCAAGAGGAATAGGAAGCAATACCAAGTACTTACAGTAATATGTATTAACTTCTAGTGTACTACAGCGCAACTTCAGAAACACTAAAATATTTATGTATGTATGGGACATCTATCACCTGTACTGCACTACTGTACAGAGAGGCTTGACACATATTTAAATATTGTAGACTGGAAGCTAAGAACATATATCAAGGAAATACTCCATGCTTAGCTTTTATAGTTTAACCTTTGTCTTTCTGCTGTTGCCCACTGTTGAAATCAAAGTATTTCGCTAGATGTGCTTTTGGTCTGACATGATAAGGCTTCTCTAACAGAAGCTAGATATCAGGAAGTACAGTCTTTTGGAAGAATAGTATATATTAAAAAAAGTATTCCTTGTTGTTTTCTGTTTCCACTGCACTACAATTCCAATAGGTAGTACAGTAATAAACACTTTCCTAGCTCTGCTTAGGTTTGTACATTTGTGATATCACTGTTTTTCAACACAGAGAAGAACAGTGAAAAAAAATCCCTTGTTCAGGCTCTGGTGAAAAATCTTTTCTTCATGGGATCAAGATTAAATGAAATGCCTTATATACCTCTCTGAATTCATAAGTGTATGATCATCTACTGCCCTGTTGTCCTGGTTTCAGCTGGGATAGAGTTAACTGTCTTCCTAGTAGCTGGTACAGTGCTGTGTTTTGAGTTCAGTATGTGAAGAATGTTGATAACACTGATGTTTTCAGTTGTTGCTCAGTAGCGTTTAGACTATAGTCAAGGATTTTTCAGCTTCTCATGCCCAGCCAGGGCACCTGACCCAAACTGGCCAACAGTGTATTCCATACCATGTGACGTCCCATCTAGTTTAGGAACTGGGAAGTGGGGGGCAGGGATTCGCCGCTCGGGGACTGGCTGGGTGTCGGTCGGCGGGTGGTGAGCAATTGCCCTGCGCATCATTTGTACATTTCAATCCTTTTATTACTACTGTTGTCATTTTATTAGTGTTATCATTACCATTATTAGTTTCTTCTTTTCTGTTCTATTAAACCGTTCTTATCTCAACCCAGGAGTTTTACTTCTTTTCCTGATTTTCTCCCCCATCCCACTGGATGGGGGGGGAGTGAGTGAGTGGCTGCGTGGTGCTTAGTTGCTTGCTGGGGTTAAACCACGACAGTCCATTTTGGCGCCCAACATGGGGCTCGAAGGGTTGAGATAACGACAAACCTGACCAGAGCTTGTTAAAACAACTTTGTTCTAAGCACTCATTATGTTGATTTATGTATTCTTAGAGTTGTTGCTCTGGTTTTTAAGGCTCTGTTATGTATCACCTCGCTTGCTGTATGTAGTTCCTCTTCTACTGCTTATCATCCGTGGGAGGTGGATTAAGGTTTTCGCTTTGATTTATGGTATAACTCTGGTTTATGGTATGATAAAGTCATCGGCTGTGGGATTAATCCGGTATTTGCACTTAGCATTGTCACCTTTATACTGCGGGAGCCATCTGTGGGAAACTATTAATAATTATACCATTTACCTTTCCTCCATGGAAAACCAGTCTGTGGGTGGGGTACCTTTCTTCCCCTCTCCTTTCTCCTTCAGTCCAGTCACAATGGTGTTTGAGAATTTTGAAAAATTTGAATACTCCTGGAATGTTGGGACTAGCATGGTCCTAGCCCTACTGCTAGGAATTAGCATACTTCTGAATGTGGTTCAGCTCTCGTTTAAGGTTAAACAGCTATTTAAGAAGATCACCCAGAGATGTGCCCCAAGGCTGGATAATTATGAGTGGCAGGGTGTGTGGGGTAGTATGGGCAAGTACCTAGAAAAGTGGGCACCTCCAATGTTTGGAAATTCACCCCTGAACAAGTGCAGGATCCAGAAGAACTAGTAAAATATTTGGAAAAGGTATGCTGTCACCCCAGCAGCTCCAGAGAGATACAAATCACTGCAACGTGCTGTGACCTGGCTCATGCCTATCGAGCGCTGTTCGACACCAGTCAGTACCCTCAAGGGGAAGAGAAAGTCTCTGGACCTAACAACAAAATGATGAGTACCGCGGCCACCCAAACCTCGGCAACGGGTGCTGCGGCCCCTCCAGCCCCGGCAAGGAGCATTGCAGGCACCCAGACCTTGGTGACAGGCACCGTGACCCCTCCAGCCCCAGCGACGAGAACTCGGGCTACCCAAACCTCAACAACAGGCACTGCGGTCCCTCCAGCCCCAGCGATGAGCACTGCTGCTACCCAAACCTCAGCGACAGACACTGTGGTTATCCAAAACCCAGTGAATGATACTGCAACTGAACCAGCAGACCAACCTGCACCAGCATCAGTTGCCCCCGTACAGAAAAAGAAATATACAAAAAAATCAGTTCGCTTAGCGAAGGATGAAGATGAACCAGGGTCATCACGGGAACCGGAGGAAGAGGCAGAACCAGAGGTAATAACCCGGTCCCTATCCTTGAGTGAGCTGCAGGATTTGCGAAAAGACTTTGGCCGCCATATAGGTGAGCATATTATCACCTGGCTCCTCTGATGTTGGGACAATGGGGCTAATAGCTTGGAATTAGAAGGTAGGGAAGCCAAGCAGCTGGGATCGCTTGCCAGGGAAGGTGGCATTGACAAGGCAATTGGAAGAGGAACACAAGCCATCAGCCTCTGGAGGCGACTCCTGTCAAGTGTGAAGGAAAGGTACCCCTTTAAGGCTGATGTTATATGTCAATCAAGCAAGTGGACCACCATGGAAAAAGGTATTCAATATCTGAGGGAATTAGCTGTGCTAGAGATGATTCATCATGACCCGGTCCACCCACAATTACCCAAAGATCCAGACGAAGTCCAATGCACACGACCCACGTGGCGGAAGTTTGTACGGAGCGCACCATCATCCTATGCCAACGCATTGGCAATAATGGCCTGGAAGGATGAAGAGGCACCGCCAGTGGAGGAAGTGGCTTGCCAACTCCGTCAATACGAAGAAAATCTCTCCTCCTCCCTACAAGCCTGCATTGCGGCTGTGAAGAAGCTGTCCGAGGATTTCCAGCAATTCAAAGAGGATATGTCCTACTCCCCACCTGTAAGGACCAATGTCTCAGCTATTAGGAGTGAGCGTTCCTCGGCCCAAGAGAGAGAATATGGAAGGTACACACCGCGAGGTGCCCTGTGGTTTTACCTATGCGATCAGGGAGAGGACATGAGGAAATGGGATGGAAAACCTACCTCGGTCCTAAATGCACGGGTACGTGAACTGCGAGGAAAAACCACCACAAAAGGGGATTCTACCAGGAAAAATGCTGCTCCAGTTTCCAAACAGAGTAGAAGGGCTGATTTTATTTCCAATCCTCTTGAAGGGACTTCTGAGCCAATTTTACGAGAAGTGAATACTGAATACTCTGACCAGAATTAGAGGCGCCCTGCCTCCAGCCAGGTGGAGGAAAGGGATAACCGGGTCTATTGGACTGTGTGGATTCGATGGCCTGGCACATCAGACCCACAGGAGAATAAGGCTCTAGTAGACACTGGCGCACAGTGCACTCTGATGCCATCAAGTTATAAAGGGACAGAATCCATTTGTATTTCTGGTGTGACAGGGGGATCCCAAGAATTAACTGTATTGGAAGCTGAAGTAAGCCTAACTGGAAATGAATGGCAGAAACACCCCATTGTAACTGGTCCAGAGGCTCCGTGTATCCTTGGCATAGACTACCTCAGGAGGGGGTATTTTAAGGACCCGAAGGGGTATCGATGGTCTTTTGGTATAGCTGCCTTGGAGACGGAGGGCACTGAACAGCTGTCTACCCTGCCTGGTCTCTCTCAAGATCCTTCGATTGTGGGGTTGCTCAAGGTTGAAGAACAACAAGTGCCAATTGCTACCACGATGGTGCACCGGCGGCAATATCGCAGCAACCGAGACTCTCTGATTCCCATCCACAAGTTGATTCGCCAACTGGAGAGCCAAGGAGTGACCAGCAAAACTCGCTCACCCTTTAATAGTCCCATACGGCCAGTGCGGAAGTCTAATGGGGAGTGGAGACTAACAGTTGACTATTGCGGCCTGAATGAATATGCGGCACTCACCACCGCTGAGTGCTGCCGTTCCAGATATGCTAGAACTTCAATACGAGCTAGAGTCAAAGGCAGCCAAGTGGTACGCCGCAATTGACATTGCTAATGCATTTTTCTCAATCCCTCTAGCAGCAGCGTGTCGTCCACAATTTGCCTTTACTTGGAGGGGTGTCCAGTACACTTGGAATCAATTGCCCCAGGGGTGGAAACACAGGCCCACCATTTGCCATGGACTAATCCAGACTGCACTGGAAAAAGGTGAAGCTCCGGAACACCTGCAATACATTGATGACATCATCGTATGGGGCAACATGGCAGAAGAAGTCTTTGAGAAAGGGAGGAAAATAATCCAAATCCTTCTGAAAGCCGGTTTTGCCATAAAAGAAAGTAAGGTCAAGGGACCTGCACAGGAGATCCAGTTTTTGGGAATAAAATGGCAAGATGGACGTCGTCAGATCCCAATGGATGTGATTAATAAAATAGCAGCTATGTCTCCCCCGACTAATAAAAAGGACACACAGGCCTTCTTAGGTGTCGTGGGGTTTTGGAGAATGCATATTCCAAATTACAGTCTGATTGTAAGCCCTCTCTATCAAGTGACCCAGAAGAAGAATGATTTTAAATGGGGCCCTGAACAACAACAAGCCTTTGAACAAATTGAACAGGAGATTGTTCATGCCGTAGCCCTTGGACCAGTCCAGACAGGACCAGATGTTAAAAATGTGCTCTATACTGCAGCTGGGGAGAATGGCCCTACCTGGAGCCTCTGGCAGAAAGCACCTGGGGAGACCCAAGGCCGACCCCTGGGGTTTTGGAGTCGAGGATATTGAGGATCCGAGGCTCTCTATACTCCAACTGAAAAAGAGATATTGGCAGCGTATGAAGGAGTTCGAGCCGCCTCAGAAGTGGTTGGTACTGAGACACAGCTCCTCTTAGCACCCTGACTGCCAGTGCTGGGCTGGATGTTCAAAGGGAGGGTCTCCTCTACACATCACGCGACTGACGCCACGTGGAGTAAGTGGATCGCACTGATCACACAACGGGCTCGCATAGGAAACCCCAGTCGCCCAGGAATTTTAGAAGTGATCACAGACTGGCCAGAAGACAAAGATTTTGGAATGTCGCCAGAGGAGGAGGTGGCACGGGCTGAAGAGGCCCTGCTGTATAATAAACTGCCAGAAAATGAGAGGCAATATGCCCTGTTCACTGATGGGTCCTGTCGCATCGTGGGAAAACATCAGAGGTGGAAGGCTGCTGTATGGAGTCCTACACGACTAGTCGCAGAAACTGCTGAAGGAGAGGGTGAATCGAGTCAGTTTGCAGAGGTGAAAGCCATCCAGCTAGCGTTTGATATTGCTGAAAGAGAAAAGTGGCCAGTGCTCTATCTCTATACTGACTCATGGATGGTGGGAAATGGCCTGTGGGGCTGGTTACAGCAATGGAAGCAGAGCAACTGGCAGCGCAGAGGTAAACCCATTTGGGCTGCCACACTGTGGCAAGATATTGCGTCCCAGCTAGAGAATCTGGTTGTAAAAGTACGTCATGTAGACGCTCACGTACCCAAGGGTCGGGCCACTGAAGAACATCGAAACAATGAACAGGTGGATCAGGCTGCCAAGATTGAAGTGGCTCAGGTGGACCTGGACTGGCAACATAAGGGTGAGCTATTTATGGCTCGATGGGCCCATGATACTTCAGGCCATCAGGGAAGAGATGCAACATATAGATGGGCTCGAGATCGAGGGGTGGACCTGACCATGGACACTATTGCGCAGGTTATCCATGAATGTGAAACATGTGCTGCAATTAAGCAAGCCAAGTGGTTAAAGCCCCTGTGGTATGGAGGGCGATGGCTGAAATATAAATTTGGGGAAGCCTGGCAGATTGACTATATCATACTCCCACAAACTCGCCAAGACAAGCGCTATGTGCTTACAATGGTGGAAGCAACCACCGGATGGCTGGAAACATATTCTGTACCCCATGCCACTGCCCGGAACACTATCCTGGGCCTTGAGAAGCAGGTCTTGTGGCGACATGGCACCCCAGAAAGAATTGAGTCAGACAATGGGACTCATTTCCGAAACAACCTCATAGACACCTGGGCCAAAGAGCATGGCATTGAGTGGGTGTATCATATCCCCTATCATGCACCAGCCTCTGGGAAAATTGAGCGATACAATGGACTGTTAAAGACTACATTGAGAGCAATGGGGGGCGGAACTTTCAAACATTGGGATACACATTTAGCAAAAGCCACCTGGTTAGTCAACACCAGAGGATCTGCCAATCGGAGTGGCCCTGCCCAATCAGAACTTTTACATACTGTAGAAGGGGATAAAATCCCTGTAGTGCACATGAAAAATATGTTAGGGAAAACAGTCTGGGTTACTCCTGCCTCAGGCAAAGGTAAACCCATTCGTGGGATTGCTTTTGCTCAAGGGCCTGGGTGCACTTGGTGGGTGATGCGAAAAGATGGGGAAGTCCGATGTGTGCCTCAAGGGGATTTGATTTTAGGTGAAAATAGCCAGAATTAAACTGTATGATATTAGTTGCTATATAACCCTGCTACTGTATGTTATCATTACTATAATTGTTATATGCTATATCCATGGTACTATAGTAAGAATCACTTGGATCAAGCAAGAAAGAACTGTGATAAAACTGAGCAAAGCGCAGTAGAGGTGGAACCAGAACTGACTCCAGCATGCAACAATCCAATGGTGTACACCATCCTCCAGCTGCGTCAAATGTCATTTGCTCATCACACCGCACTGAAGCCCAATTCTGCTCTACCGACTGAGAGGACTTTGCACCATCCCTCCTGCCCAGACAGACTGTATGACAGATGGAGCCCAGAGTCGGAAACTAAATGAACTCAACAAACATTTTATGAACATAACCCATGAACTAAAGAACTGATATCTCTGTGTGTGTATACTTATCTATCTATCTATCTATCTATCTATCTATCTCATTGTTCATATGTCTCAAAGGGATGGAAAGGTGGTGATGATTGATCAGAATGTAACTAAAGGTATGGGAACTGAGCATGACGTCAATGGTATAGAATAAGGGGTGGATACTGTCCTGGTTTCAGCTGGGATAGAGTTAACTGTCTTCCTAGTAGCTGGTACAGTGCTATGTTTTGAGTTCAGTGTGGGAAGAATGTTGATAACACTGATGTTTTCAGTTGTTGCTCAGTAGTGTTTAGACTAGAGTCAAGGATTTTTCAGCTTCTCATGCCCAGCCAGGGCACCTGACCCAAACTGGCCAACAGTGTATTCCATACCATGTGACGTCCCATCTAGTTTAGGAACTGGGAAGTGGGGGGCAGGGATTCGCCGCTCGGGGACTGGCTGGGTGTCGGTCGGCGGGTGGTGAGCAATTGCCCTGCGCATCATTTGTACATTTCAATTCTTTTATTACTACTGTTGTCATTTTATTAGTGTTATCATTACCATTATTAGTTTCTTCTTTTCTGTTCTATTAAACCGTTCTTATCTCAACCCAGGAGTTTTACTTCTTTTCCTGATTTTCTCCCCCATCCCACTGGATGGGGGGGGAGTGAGTGAGCGGCTGCGTGGTGCTTAGTTGCTGGCTGGGGTTAAACCACGACACCTGTGAGTCCATGACCACCCACCCCAGGAGGGAAGTAAAGAGGTCTTGCTTACAGGAATCCTTTTTTAAGACAATTTCACTATACAAAAAAAAGAAGATAGCATCTATTACTGAAGCCAGTGAATTCTAAACCTCATGTCCCAAACATTGATGACCAAGAACTATACTGTGGCGGGTTGACCCTGGCTGGGTGCAAGGTGCCCACCAAAGCTGCTCTGTCACTCCCCCTTCTCAGCTGGACAGGGGGGAGAAAATATAACAAAAGGCTCGTGGGTCAAGATAAGGACATTTTAATAAAGTGAAAGCAAAGGTCGCGCGTGACAGCAAAGAAAAACAAATGATGTTATTCTCTACTTCCCATCAGCAGGCAACGTCTAGCCACTTCCTGGGAAGCAGGGCTTCGGTACTTGTAGTGGTTGCTCCAGAAGACAAAAATGCCCCCCTTCTGTCTCCCTTTACTTAGCTTTTGTATCTGAGCTGACGTCATATGGTATGGAATATCTGTTTGGTTAGTTTAGGTCAGCTGTCCTGTTTATGTCCCCTCCCAAGATCTTGCCCTGCCCCAGCCTGCCATTGGGGAGGGCGGGGGCAAAAATATTGGAGAGACAGCCTTGATGCTGTACCACCACTGCTCAGCAGTAGCCAAAACACTGGTGTGTTATCAACACCTTTTTAGCTACTGATGCAGAACACAGCGCTATGAGGGCTGCTGTGGGGAGTATTAACTCCATCTCAGCCAGACCCAATACATATACTTACTTGTGTAGATGTTCAAATGCTATTTAGGCTTTTTTGGCATTCACAATCCGTCTGGAGTAAAGGCTGAACACATCCTTCAAAAGAAAACAGCAGAATCTTATCTGAAAACAGACAAATATGTAATGATTTTGGACTTAAACTAGTGGAAATCAAGTCTGGTACTATCCGAACTATCTCAGAAACAAAAAACCAAGAACAGCAGTTTCATAATCTATAAACTACATATAGAGTTTCTGGAATTAACTCTTTGCAATATTTGTTTGCATATTTTTATCTCTTATAGATGTTCCTTTAAATGTTCAGAGAAAGCTGTGCAATTGGCTATGAATCTGTTTAGTTCACATACTAGATTTTCCAAAATATGCAGTTATTCATTAATATTTGCCAACCTCATCCCCATTACATTAAGAAAAAAGCAATTTCTCTGAAGGAGTGCCTATACCATTGTTAACACAGAAGGACCTGTTGGTATATATTGCATGCTCCCTTTCTGCATGTCTGGGTCTCTCCAATCAAAGGAAAGAGGGCTATGGGAGGAGAGAGGAAACAAGTTATTTGTGGCCCTTCACAGTAATCAGTAAGCAAGATGCCGTCCTAGATCCAGGAACTGGGAAGTGCCTCCTGGTCCTACAGATTAGATTTGTACACTGCGTGTATTTTAGCACTGCTAATGGAATGAAATGCTTCCCTTGAAATAATATTTTCCTGGGCCATGTTTTCATCACCTTCCTGTGATACTGCAATCCAGGAGTCTATTTTGTGAGTTTTGAACTATCCGTGCTAAGTGTTACTGTTCATTGATAAGGAGAGCATCAGGGTTTCTTCTACTGCATTAGGCATATGCTTTCCATGACCATGACTGATTTGGGTGTCCACCAAAGGATTCCTGAAGGTGGCCACTGTCCAGGCATCTCAGCAGTGGCCACCTTCTTTCCCCCTTCAGCGGTTGAATCTGTTGGTTTACCAACAACTGTTCAGAAAATCGAAAGCACCAGAGGGGAGTAAAACTGTTCTGGTACCCAAGTTCAGACTTGCACCAGTGGATACCTAGCCAGTGTTGTCAGGGAGGTATTGTCATCCTACACCACTGCTGTCTGTGCTGCTGTGATCTTTGTAGCTCCCCAGGGTTATGGAGGAGGGATGAGTGAGATCTGGCCAAAGACCTTCCACTGCCTACCTTTCCCAGCCCCAGAAGAGGAATTTGCACATCCCAGGTAGGAATCACAGCCCCAGTCTGAGACAGTCAGGCCACACACAGCCTTTCTGCAGCAGAAGGGAGAACTGGCCAGGTGTCCCAGGAGCTTCCAGTAGGAACTCAGTTTGGTGGCCCAAGGCCTCTCCAAGGGCAGAGGCCCAGCAGCATCTCTCATGCTGGCACTGCCTGCTTCAGCAACCCCAGCCCTCCAGGGCCTCTGTCCTGGCCACCTGGGGTTTGGCACACCAGACTGATTGTAATTGTGATTGTATCCAAGTGTGTGTGAGTGTGGGTGTCAAGCATTTTACACTGCATTCTGCAAATTTTGCTCCTCTGCTTCAATCAGAAGTTAAACTCTTAGACCAACTAAGGTGAAAGTGGTTTGTATCAGACTAGTTACCCTTCTGGGTGACAAGTGCAGGAACATGGCCAGTTTGCTGTCCCCTGTTTGTGCTCCCCTCCCCTCTGAACCTTGAGTGTGTGTGATCCCTCCTCCTTGTGCTCAAGTGTCTGTGCTCTAACCCTGAATAGTAATGGAATACAAAATGTGCTAATAGGATGAGAGCTCCAAATCATCACCCTAGTGAGTACCCTATTAAAACCAATTACAAATTAACATTCAAATCTGTCCTCAGGTAAACCAAAGGGACCACACTTCTGTAGCTGCAAGCAGGCTCAAGAATGAGGGTCAGTTCTACAGCCCACCCTGTTCTGTACATTTAGGGAAGACAAAAGTCAATTTTGGCTTGCTGAGTAAGGTTGTCTCAAGTACAAGTGAAAGAAGAGAACCATGTTTCAAAGAAAGCAAGTGATGCATTTGTGTTTTTTCTTTGGTTGTTTCATCTTTTTTAAACACAATTTTGAAATATTCTGTGGATATATCTTACAAACTATGAGAATATAGGATTGCTTTGCGAAATTACAACTTTCAAACACTCTTCTGAGAAATTTTAAAAGTTGTGCTAGCAAAACTTTATGTTCTTCACTTTTAAGAATTGTTCAGTGTAAAACAGAGTACTTTTAAAAAAAAATTATTTTTGTTTTTAATTATTTTTTTCCCTGGGGAATCAAACCAACAGGATCTGTTGACAAATCTCTTTGGCAGCCTTAACATCAATGGTGGTTTTTCTGGATGCTCTAGAAAGGAAGTCCTTTCTAGAAAGAAGAAGACAGTTGACTGGAGGGTGCTGCTTGTGTGCCTTGAACACGGCTAGTTACAGTTCCTGTATGAGGGGTGTTAGTACTGGTATCCATTATGACAAGGCTCTGATCAGTTGCTATTTTTCAAAGCTCAGCTTCAGCATTTCTAATGTCACCATCTAAGACCCTTCTTGTGGTAGTAAAACAATAATTTTTGGTGGCTACTCCAGTTTTCTTGCTGACTCTAAATATCTTCATATTCTGTCATTCCCAGAAAAGAAGATGGAGACTTATTTTCCTTCTCATTTATCTGACTTGTGCCTGTCTAAGTAATGCTGCTGTCAAATTCAATATGTTCTAGCTCTTTGTCACTATCACTATCAATTGTAATCACAACTGGAAAAGAAAGTGCTGAATTACTTGTGTGATCTTTCTGGTGCTTCTACTTAAGCTTTTCCTTATTCTTTTTACAATGCCTCATTGTATAATTTTTCCTTCATAGACTGTCTCCATACTTGCACTCCTAATCTCTTTTTTTTCATTTTCTTACACTTTGTCTCACTTGTTTTGTTGTCTGAAAGGTTATCTTCATTTTTTGTAGCAGTCACTGAATTTTGATAAAATTTTCTTGTGGTCATTTCCTTTCTCTAAATTGTGCGGTCCGTGACTGTATTGTCCAAGTGGTGAGTTTCGTACTTCCTTTTTCCAACCGGCTTTTCACTTTCAATTCCCTCAGTACTTTCAGAGGGTGCCCTTGATATATTGCATGATTAACTCGTTGACCTGCAGCTTTCATAATAACAATAGTGTCTCTCATAGACTCCCCTCCAGCTATGCAGACTTATCATTTCAGTAAAAGACAGTATACTGTATTCTGGACTAGTAGTTTACCTTGAATAGTGAGCATTAGGCTGAGTCCTCCTCCTGCATGAGGATTCATAGACATCTTCAACCATGTTTTGACTATAAAAAGGAGAACACTTCTGGTATCTACTTTGGCAATTGTCTCTCATATAATAATCATGACTCTCTATGCTTCTTGATCTTCTTTTTCCAGGGCCTTTGCTATGCACTCATGATCTACTTACTGCTCTGGATGTAGTACAGTCATGACTTAGAGAGCCTCTCTGGCTTTCTTGAGAGGTGCTGGCATTATGAGTTCTCAATATTCTCTTGTTTCTTTTGTTCCTGTGTATGCTACTATCTCTGTTTCTTGATTATCTCATTTAAATTGACTTATGCCGCAATACTCCTTCATAGTCCTATGGCCATGACTGCCTCGACTGTGCTGGGAATAGGATTGTGGAATTGTGGACTTTCCTTTTCTGCACAATCTGTGATTACAAGGAGAGCACATTGTGTCCCTTCCTGAAGAGGGGCTTCAGATGAAGTCCTGTGGAGATAGATCTTTTACTTTACATTTGTTCTTATCATCTTTCTTCTTGACTGCAGGGGACGAGCAGTTTTACACCTACCTGCATTCTGTGAATATATGAATGAGTATGGCAAACAACTTCTGATTGGCTTATGTGACTACAACTGTGAAGCTGAGTTGGCTGCTGTTTCTTCACATCTTTCCTTTTCTTCCCTGACTGACTCCTCAGTGTCCAAGGACAGCTCAAATAGTTCTTGTGTCCTCTCAGCTAATGGCTTAACATGCCCAGCAATAAAACAATGGTCCAAAGAACATTCACTGTCATTTAAGTCAGCATTAGCCTATTTCAGTTCTTTTCACAGAAAGTCCTCACCAGAACTTTCTGAAACCTCTAGAGGAGAACTTATTGTTGCATGAACTTCTTTCTTCTGAAATGGAACATGATAGCCCTGGAGTTTCATCACCCAAGGGGGATTGATCACTATCAGTCAGATGAACTGTGATCTAGTTCTTGAGAATCTGCCTCATATGGAGATATTGTAATAATTGATGAGTCTGAACAACTCTTTTCATCACACAGTGGAACAGGACAGTCATATTCAGCATGCTGATCATATGCTTCTAAGTTAAAAGGAGATAGGGCAAGACAAGAATTCAGCTGAAGTATGGTGTTCCCATGTTTGGGTGTTATGGTAAGGAAATCTCCAGCCATCAGGGCTGGCAAAAGAGCCATTTTCTGAAGGTCTGAGTAGGTACTCCTTAAATTCATCTTCATCATGAATTCTGTGGAAAATAAAACAGAGACTGCTTGCAGAGTAAGCATTCTGCTTTGGTTTTTGACCACTCCTGGACAAAAGAGAAACAGAACCTCTGGAAGCAGTGATCTGGATAGCCAACATTGTCAAATCTGTCCAAGCAGATAGGGCTTTAGAATCAGGAGATGCTCATTTAAAGTCACCAGATGTACTGGTTTTGGCTGGGATAGAGTTAATTTTCTTGATAGTAGCTTTTATGATGCTATGTTTTGGATTTGTGATGAAAACAATGTTGATAAACACAAGGATGTTTTAGTTATTGCTGAACAGTGTTTACAGAGAGCCTTTTCTGCATCTGACTGTCCTGCCAGCAAGGAGGCTGGGGGTGCACAAGAAGTTGGGAGGGGAGACAGCTGTGACAGCTGACCCCAACTAACCAAAGAGGTATCCCATACCATATGACATCATGCCCAGCAATAAAAGCTGTGAGACGAAGAAAGAAGTGGGAGACTTTTAGAGTTATGGCATTTGTATTCCCCAATAACCTTTGCATAAGATGGAGCCCTGCTTTCCTGGAGATGGCTAAACACTTGCCTGCCAATCAGAAGTGGTGAGTGAGTGGATTCCTTATGTTGCTTTGCTTGCACGTACAGCTTTTGCTTTACCTATTAAACTGTCTTTACCTCAACCTACAAGTTTTCTCACTTTTACCCTTTTGATTGTCTTTCCCTTTCCACTGTGGGGGAGTGAGCAAGCAACTGTGTGGTACTTAGTTGCCAGCCAGGGTTAAACTACAGCAATTATAGAATCATAGAAACAGAATGGCTTGGGTTGGAAGGGACCTTAAAGGTCATCTAGTTCTAACCCCAGTGCCATAGGCAAGGATACCTTCCACTAGACCAGGCTGCTCAAAGGCCCATCTAACCTGGCCTTGAACACTTCCAGGGATGGGGCACCCACAGCTTCTCTGGGCAACCTGTTCCAGTGTCTCCCACGCTCACAGTAAAGAATTTCTTCCTAATATTTGATCTAAATCTACCCTCTTCCAGTTACACCTCATTCTATCACTACACTGCCTGATAAAGAGTCTTTCCCCATCTTTCCTTTAAGTCCCCTTTGAGTGGTGGAAGTCTGCAATAAGGTGTCATCAGAGCCTTCTCTCCTCTAGGCTAAACAACCCCAACTCTCTCAGCCTGTCACCATAGGGGAGGTACTCCAGCCCCTGGCCCTTGTCTGGGAAGCCCTCCTCCAATCTGTTGGCAGCTGATGCAGTTTACTTGTGCTACCTTACGGCAAAATGTTGCTACCCACTGCAAACTCCTTGGCTGCTGAAGTCATGTTCTACAAAAGAAAGAGACAGAAAGATCATTACTCTTCCAGAGAGAAAAAAACCTGTTAAAGTCTAGACAAAGAAACACATAACCATTTTCTTTAAAGTTGAAAAAGCCATCATTAGCCAGCACTAAGAGAATATAAAAAAAGAAACAACACAACACTAACTGCTTTGCTTGGTTTCTCTGCAAAACATTTGAGAAATGTAGGTGTCATGGGTAAATTTCATCCCAACATAGAAAGGAAGGACTCTGAAAAACATCCAGGCTTAGGAACTACATTTCTAGAAAACCTGCTTTCCCCAATCTCATCTGCCTTCACTAACATGAGCAGAACTGTCTTTTCTCCTCCATTTTTAAGTGGAGGTCCTCATCGGCAGAACCACCTCTTTCAGGGGAATGTAGGAGTCTGTAGGAACTTGTATTCACAAGAGTCCTAAACCAGCTATTCCCTTACAAATGCAGACATGCCAGAAATATAACAACTGACACCTCCTGCCCCCCAAAACACTGACATTCTTTCCACCCTTAGAAGCCCAGCCTTGACACTGGTGTTGTTTGTTTGTTCTGACTTCTAAAGGACCTCTTTTTTGCTTTTCAGTTCTACATTCCTCTTTACCTACTGATGCTGTTTCCCTGCTGTCCTCTTTTTCTCTGTCAAGTTTCAGCAGCTGTTCCCTTGCTGCAGACTGTCTGCAGAGCTCTGCAAGGCTCTCTGCAAAGCTCTTATGTGCAAAGGCACGTGAGAAACTAGATGGAAGTGGATCTTCTGGGCAGTTCTCCTGGCAGACAGCATGCTGTAGCTTCTTCTCACTGGTACTTCTATACTGCTCAAGCATTATCACAGAATAGAAGAATGTATAAGAATAGAATGTATAAGAATAGAATAAGAATGTATATCCACAGAATAAGATGTATTGAAAATGAACAAGAAATGCAACAGCGGGACACAGTAAGGCTTATGGTCAGAGGACAGACAATAGTCCAGTCTAGTGACTTTGGAAGCACTAGCAGAACCAGACACATGACATTGCTAGGGGTGCTCCTGCACCAAGCTCATTACCCTGTGACATCACAGCAAGCTGAGTTCTGCTGGCTCCGGGGTCAACTGCCACTAGTACATAACATGCTGTGATTTACCTGATCTGTACATGCAGTGAGTAATTTTTAAACTGTTCAAGCAATTCCAGGTCTCTGTTTCACATTAAAATCAGGCTCTGAAGTGCTGCAAGTTTTAAATGGAACTTGAATCATGCTGGCCTATGTGAAGACTGCAGGCAGTCTTCACATTCTTAAATGACTGTTTTGAAGTGGTTCAGAAAGATTCTGATTAACATCGTCTGAGGCACATTTCCAAAAGACACCAACTTTTACATATTAAAAATATGAGAACAGTTAGTTCCATACTTAAATTAAACAAACCAAACAAACAAACAAACAAACAAAAACCAACAAAGAAATATTTAACCTAAAGTACCAGTCTCAAAATTCTGCTGGGCCTCTACTGTTCATATACCCTCTGCCTCTGCTTTACTGAGCCAACAGTGCTGGTTACTACTGGTGGACCACGCATAAAGATTGTTGGCCTAGGTGACCTCCAGACATGCTTTCCACTCTAAATTAGTCAATGGTTTTGTAACTATAGAAGAAACAGCCAGATACTGTTCCTACACCCATCCTCAGCTATGCCATGTCTTTGTATCTAGTCAAACTGTGAACTGTGCTTAGCCATAAATCTATCTATTTCAAAGTTATTTTAGGTATCAAAATTATGCTCGGGTATTATGAGTCAGTGGAAGTGAGTGACCAAGTTACTTACACAAAAGTCATTAAGCCATCTTTTACAGCAAGCCCAGGAGGAGATTGTAAGCATGTGCTGAATGCTGGGCAGAAAGTGTGCCATACAGACAAACAAGACATACACATGGGCACACAGGCACAGGTACATGCATGAGTGGACAGAAAAGCCATGGGTTTGTGTTCAGTGATGAGTGCATCTGATAGGGTGTATTCCATTCTGTGTGCAATCTGTCCTGAAATAGCCCTACATGCAAAGATGACTGCAACAGCAGAAAGTTGGGAAGATTCACATGAGAAGCAGTTTTATCACAACAAACCAAGCTGGTGCAGAAGACCACTCTTTGGGGTTGCATTTTCTATATGTTTTAACCAGCCAAGAATAGAATTACAGAGCAGCAGTAAGTTTCATAAAAAAAGGTAGAGCAAAACCCACCTAAACTTTAAAATACATGTTTGGGAATGTGTGGGAGAGGTAAAGACTTTTCCAGGCATAGAAGAGAACTGTCAAACAACAACTAAGCTAATGTTCAAATCAAAGTTGTGCACATGCAACACTTTGACATCCAAATGTTGATATTCCTGACATTTTTCTAAACAGTCATAGAAACCCCATTCTCTCATTCCTTCAGGCAAAAAGAAGATGATACTATGCTATTGAAACAAATGAGTTTCTCAAATCTCTGTTCTGTTTGAAAATATTTGATTTTCCTTTGATAGAGACAACAGTTACTATTACTGAACCCTGTGATTTCCCTATTTTTATAATTCTTTTTAATAAAGGATTTAATACCTTCTTTTCATTATATCAGCTGGTGAATTTGTTAATTTAGTTTTTAAAGCTTTTCAACCATCATTTACAAACATCATTCTGTAGTTTGGACAGCTGGATTTCGGGTGACATATTTGATGTACCTTATAAATAATGAAATTTATTAGAAAAAATTGTGCATTCAGCATCTATTTGACTGTACTTCATAGTGAGCAGCTTAAATAGTGAGTATGCATAAGTTAACAGAAACAAAATTACTTTGTGAAATCCAGCTTTTACCTAAGTTGCTTTTATATAAAGGGGGTTCCATCTAGCAGGAATTTATAGCTGATCCTTCAGTGAAGCCAATAAAATATTGAACGTGTCAGTCTCAGTTATATCTGTCATATTAATCCTTGGATACAATGGTTTAAGATTATTTTTCTGATAAAATGAAGACTTGATAAAAGGGATAGATCACAAACATGCATTTATTTAGATCAAAACATTGGATACTGTAAAAAACACCTGAAAACATGATTGCTAGGTAAATGAATGTTTTCCTTTTTCATGTATAACTGCATATAAAATGATGCCTCTTCCATCTTAAAGTTCATCTTGACCAGAAGAGGGAGTTAGTCAGGTTTATGATGGCAATTTTTTATGTAATATATAACAGAAATACTTTGTAGTAAGTGTAGAAATAAACCATTCATGAAATTTCTTGAAACTTTAAAGAGGTTGCAAAATATTACTAGTTAATGGCAAAAAATAAAATAAATGAAAATCACCTTTAACATAGGGAGATTTCTGTGGAATATATGAAATTAAACTGAGAATTATTAAAAACCAATTTGCACAACTTAAAATAGAATCAACAAGACTAAAACAAGTCCAAAAATATAATACAAATTATTTTAAAATTAATGTGTCATCTTCAAATTTTAATCTGAAATTTTAGTGTCTCTTTAGTCTAAGGTCAGTGTCCCACTTAAGAACTTAAAGGTCTTTTAATTGTTTTATTCTTTTTATAGTCTTCTGGTAATTATCATTCTTTTGTGCAATAAAAAGTGTTTTTTTAAAAAATTAATTTTTTTTTTCAGACTGAGTGCAAATAACTACATGACTGAAGCATTTTTAACATTATTATTATTTCATAAAGTTTGTTTCAGTCCCCTCATGGACAAATTTTCACCTCTGTTACTTGACCTTTTAAGAGCCTTTCTGATCCAATATTAATGTAAATTACATTGTCATGTTTTGTGATTTTTCTACAATTATCACTCAGTTATAGCCTAGATTCACAGATTTTTTTTTTTTTTAATATTATTTCTTTTAATCACTAATGGATTTGCAGCTAACCTATGGCTCCAGCCATGGTCAGTTGCCTTCAGTATCATTGATGTATGCATTGTGCTGATAAGTACTGTGGTTCATTTTCCTCTTGGGTAAGCACAGTTAAAAAAATAAGGGAGGGGGAGGGGGAGAGAGAGATTGAAACTCTCAGACTAATAATTACCTTAGCCTGAGATGGGGATGGCAAAGCACACTTGATTGCTTTCTAACCTTCAGTACTGTGTAATGAAATATGGCTGCTTCAGGACAAAAAATGTATGAAAACTTCTTGTCGCTTTAATGTTATTTTGCTGAATTCCTCAAAACTGCATTCATTCAACATTATCAGTGTGATCATGTTTTAATTAAAGGGCAAATCTTGGTCTAATTATAAATTCTGTCTCCACAACGAAAGGACTGTCTCTAATACTCTCAGTGTCATAATTTCATATTACATTTTAATTTGTTAGTTCATCAGTGTGAACTGAGTATCCTAATATGTAAGAATCATTCGTCATGATTCAGTGATCTAACAAAGCTTGTTGAAAGGTGAACTGACTAGTAAAAAGAAAGATGATTTCAACCTTATGGAACATATTATGAAATAAATTTTGTATGCAACAGTACTTGTATCACATAGGGATACATGAAACACTGTTCTTCTGATACGTATATTTTGCCATTTGACATACAATTTTGTCTGTTTCTTGGTCTGAAAAGGAAAAAAACCCAAAACATTTAATTCCTTGCTAGAGAGATTCTAAGTCAGCAATAGTGGTTGGTGCTGTATGACAAGTAAAGATATTGTGATTTTATTACATACTGATTATGAAAATCCAAGGTAGACTCAGCCAGATAAATGGATAAACCCAGAAATTATGTATATCTCAAACTGCTCCAAGGAATGTCTGTCTGTATATCTGCATGTATACATAGTTTCTGTCATTAGTATCCCATAATTCCTTTATCTAGAGTGAAAAAATAAAAAAGGGAACTGAATTAACAAAACTGGAGAAACATATTGATATGTAGCTGATTAAAAATAAGAGATTTGAATATAGATAGTCATGCTTCTTTTAACATAATTTGGTTTTAAGAAAAATCACACCTATTCTTTCCTTATCTTGCTACAAAATTTGCGTAAGTATCTCTAAAAATCCATCTATTGTTGTGGGTTTTTTTCTGTATTATAAGCATTTGCTACATCATGTCATCTGTTGACATCATAAATAACTCACAGTTACTTTTATGGCTTGCTTCATCTGCAGATGTTTTTAGAGTGTATACAACTGAGCATCTGAGAAACAGCAGAATTCTAGAAATAATCCCAGAGTTGTCTAAGAAATGAGAACTTGTCTATTTGTCTTTCATTTTTGTTTGCATCATCTGCAAATGTAAAGTTGGCTTTGTTTACTGTAAGATTTACAAATAAACTGGGTTACAACGACATTTTACAAACACAGTGTTAACATTAGCATTAGAGTTTGGACCAGGCTTTTGAAGTGAATCTTCTGGCTGTGTCCACTGACCAGGCTTTTGTTCACTTTGTGTCCTGGGTCTGCAAACTGGATACCTTCCAGATGAAACTGAAATGGAAAATCTGCTTCAGGAGTGCACACAATATGGCCCAACTGTTAGTGGGCATTCATTGTTGAGTGTCATACAGGAGTTAATCTCAGTTAAAAGCCTTGAATCACATATAGTTTGGATGCTGGGTCCCAGCATCGACTGGGGACTACCTCAGTCTTTTACCACATGACTTTTAATATGCCTGTGTTGTACCAGTTTTTAATCTTGAATGCTGAAATCTGACTCCTGAATCTCTGAATGTTTGCTTTAGGTCCCTCATACATTTGTGTGGAAAGACGAGCAGTGAAATTCGCAAACACTACACTGAGAAACTACCTGTAGCTGGACTATAAACAATGAAAAGGACAAATGGTTTTTTTACACCAGATTTTCTCCAGTGTTTCAATATCTTTCCAAATGATGTAGATGAGTATCTTCTTCAGTTCTTTGCTCTGAGCTCTTGTCCAGAAATTCCTGAGACCTTTCTCTTAGTTAGGGTCATTCCTTTATACCAACACATAGCAACGGAAATCACAACTCCCTCCTACTCCAGCTACAGCGAGGTACAGAATATTTGCTCATGATACGATAAAGCTGTCCCAGTTCTTTATTATTCTGATGGAACTCAAAAGCACATCTGGGGTTTTTTTTTCAGTAGAAGGAGAAAAGCAAGAGATGTTGACAGCTGTGGACTGAGGTTATGCTCAGCTTTCCCTACACAAACTGTTAAATTTTGCACAGAATGCAACAAATAAAAAATAAAATAAAATAAAAGTTCTATATGCTCAAAGAAGAAAGGTGGAGTGATTGCAATTCCCTTGCTTACTGCTTATTTCAGTGGATAGAAACCCTGATTTACAGGATCTCTGCATCTTTGTGTTATACCGGACATCTGACTCTTTCCTAAGCTATCCGAACTTTTTCTGAGAAATTCTACCTTCCCACAGCATCTGATTTTTCTGATACAGATTTCAGTTTAAAAGTCGCAATGCATCTAATTGAAAGCCCTGTTATAAGGCTTATCTCATTAAATACTGAAATGCAAGCACCTCCCGAGTGAAATGTGGCAGCTGTTAAACAGTGAACAGCAATACTGCACGAGAGCTTGGGACAGTGAAAAAGAACATTCTATCTAATTGAAACTGCAGGAGAATTGTTAGTAGGCAGAATGCAATTATCTGAACTGGAAAGTGTCCAAAATACTAGGGTTAACATACATGCCTTTTCCTCGTTTTTTAATGTTGGGGGAGAGGGAAAATGAGACTGTTGTTATGCTGCATTAATGTGTAAAACATTAGAATTCCACCTACTTGTTTCAAACGAAAAGAAGATCCTCTTTTGAAGAAAGTCAACTATGTTACAGGATCAGAATAAAGTTACTCAACAGGAAGTGTCATCAGTTTACCTCCTTCAGCACAGTTGTCCTTTTGGGTCTTGTAAGTTGTGTTCTGCACAAACCCTGAACTCAAAGACAGTGTGCTGGCTCAGAAACACATCTCTTAAAGAGTGGTTTTACAGAATGAAGTAAGATGAAAAGCAAGCATTGGTAAGAAGGTACTCTTTTTCTTTGCAACATGATGCTATTAGGTGGTGGTAAGGGGATATTTTGGAAGCTCTTTTGACTCCTTGCCATTTACTCATATCACCACTTACATGCTTGTTGAAGCAAGCTTTTTGGTTACTTCTTTATTATATGCTCCTTCAAGTAAAAAAGTTTCTTAACAGATTTTCTTTTTTAATTCATTAACTTAAAGAATTACCTTTATTTCATCTGCAAGGGGTTTCTCCCCATCCTTTGTATATGCAGTGTCAAACAATGCAAATTTCCAATCCCACTAATATTAACGGTATGTCAAGATTCATTCCGGTTGAGAAAAAGCATCCCTGGAAATTATCACCTCCAATCTACAGTTCTGCAGGAAGGAAAGCATTTGCAGGCAAGAGATGGGATAGAAAATTCCATTTCCATTGCAAGATTGAGACTGCTGTTTCTGAAATACTTCATCAGAAGAAAATAATGCTAAAACTAGAAACAGAAAAGATAACTGCAGTGGCAAAAGCTTTTTAATGTGTTGTACATTGCCAGGAGAGCTAAAAATAAAGGGTCCAAACTAGTTGATGAAATTATTCCTGTCAAGTTATTTGGGGTTAATGAAAAAACAGTAGATGTAAATAAACCACCTTACAAAAAACACAATTACAAAAAAGAGCCATGCTTCTAGCGATGAAGATATTTCACAGTTACATAGCTGTTTTAATAAAGTCGAGAGTCTGGAGAGAGAGAGAAAACGTAAATGGTTAAGACTGGAGAGAAGGGGCAGAGGAGATCAGGATAAAAGTAAAGATTTCACTGAGGGTTTTTTTGAGAGGACAGAGTGATGAAACCACAAGGCCATGCCTAACATAATGTTTGAACTAGTTGGAGTATCTCTAAATGTACAGACAATGGTGAGACTTAAGGGAAAATGAGAATGTTTACACACAGGTCATTGTCATAATCTTGTTGTTGTTTTAGTACTAATAAACAGCCGTCCCTTAGGTAGGGTTGACTATTTACTGGGGACAGCTTCCAGAAAAACTAAAAGTGAGATAGGCAAGCTGAGATGATAACAGATAGTACCTGGGGATATTGGTGCTAGTCCTATGTTAAAAGTTAGTGTGTTGTACAGCTGTTCTTGGAGACATGTGATGACCCGAGATCCAGACTTGAAAACAGAGGCGCTTAAAGGTCTGAAGCAATGCTGTGAAGGTGACTGAGTCACTGTAGCAGAAGTTAGCAATGAGTTTACCATGGTGAAAGACAGAGGACAAATCATATAGCTTGAATTTTTTTAGTGGATGAACAGTGCTCTCTGGTTGTGTTGTGCATGCATTTGTTGAGAAGACTATACAGCAGGTTTGCATAAAGGAAAAACATAAAATAAACCTAATAGAGAAAAAAATAATAAAGCATAGATATGCATATATCTAAGATGCATAGATATTAGTATGGTATCTATAGAAATATATCTCCTTTATTATTTATTATATGTTACATGTCTTGCACAGAAAATATTTTCCCTGGTAAAAATTAAAAAGAAATCAAAGACAAATATTACCTTTCCATCCATGTAATGGTATAGTGGTGTGACACGTTAATGTCAGTGTTGGAGGCTGATAATATGGTACAATTACCTTTTTATCTCTCACAGGTGCAATTCAGCTGCCAGAACTAATACAGACCACTTACACAGATTCTGACCCCCTACCCCTATCAGAGGTTCTGATACTCTTTTTTGAACAAATATGAATCAGTCTGGGCATAATTCTGACACTGCTGTCATTGCACATTAATATAACTACTCTTTTTGGCAGTAGCAGAGTCCTGCAGTGTTTTTGAAAGAAAAATGTTAAGATGTGCTTTTAGGAGTATGACGTAATGTGTATATGATGAAAAGCTATTGCATTTATCAAGTCATTATCTGTATAATGATTAAGCATACCTTTATATCACATGTATAAGAGCAGAATGGGAGTAAAATATAGCATGATCACGCAGAAAATTTTACATTTTCTTTAAGAATATGTGTTCTGGATTTGAAACATTCACTGTTGCTTAAATTTTCTGACTCTTCATGGTTAAGAAACTCTTCATGAACTGTAAGAAAAGTAAATAAACCTCAGTGATTCGGGTCCAATCTGCATGCTCCAGTGGGCTTACTCACCTCTGGACTATCAAATTTGAGGCCTCTGTGTTCAAATATATACTGAAAGAGCAAAACAGGATTTAATTTCTGGAAAATTATATTAATGAAGCTGGTGAATGAAAATACTAATAACTTTCTTATGGACCTGACAATAATGGAAAATGTTGGAATTAGACAATGAACAATTGTTCAGTGTTGCTGAGGTAGAAGACAAGGAAATAAAGCACTTCTTGGAGTTGAAGACAAGACTATCAGAAAACAAAGGTACTGAATGCAACTTATGTTGCTTCTTTATTTTTTACTACAAAACAGTCACACAAATCTTCTCTAAATGGGCTTTATGGCTGGTTTTTTTGTGCCGATAAACTTCATTCAGGGTATTGCCAAGACTTCCCAGCGTTTTCCTCTTTTATAAAAGTAAAAATGGAGAACAGTAGTATTTTATCCAGCTTTCTTATTCTGATACAAAACTGAGGATGTAATACCTTTGACTGAATGTTAAATATTTGTGTTAGATAATAGGTAGTTAAGTAGGAAGAGAAAGATCATGCATCTTCTGTGCTTCCAAAGATCTATTAATATTTAAAAACTATCATTTAGTAGTAACATATGAAGAGGATTTTGGTGATTAATATACTGTGACTAGAAGAGATTCATTTCAGTCCTAATTCTACATGCAGCTAGACAGTATTTAACAAATCAAATTCTGCTCTCTTGTGTACTGTGTTATATAAGGAAAGTCACTTACTTACACAGATATGAAATTAACTGTGGTACGATGAGGATTTCTGGATGGTATCCCAAGACAGCATTTTGAATATATATTCCTCTTTTTTTTTTCCTCTGCCTGTGAACTAATAATATGTTTATGGACCCATGTCTCAGAGAATGCTTTTCTATTTATTTTCATTATGTAGGTGTTTATAAGCTGTATATTTTATCTGTTAATACCATTTTATTCTCCACTTGTAGAAAGATTTGGGTACACAAAATAACTCTTTAGTTTACTGCCCCTATTCTGAACCCTCTTGCTTTTCCATTGTGTGTATTTACCTATAATTGAAAATCATTGCAAGGAATTAGGTATTCCCTAGCTAGCTGGCTTTTGTAAAGAAGATCCTTGAAGGCAATCAACAAATGGAAATACTGCACATTTTCTTAGCTTGAAATTCCTAATAAATCAGTATGAGGCAAATATTCATACATTAAAAGTTAAATACTTTAAGTCTTTTCATAGTAATTGAGTGTATTTTCAAAAGAGGTTTAATTTCGATAGAGATAATTTTTTTACTTCCATTTTATCACCATTTGCCTCATATAGTAAATATTTCATGCTACTGACTGACACATCACTATTGGCACAAGTAGGTATACAACAGTCAGTCCTAGTTTAAAGGCCTCCGGCTGCAACTTCATTAAGAAATATCCTTCCATAAATAAAGCTAATGTTTACTAAAAGTGGCTTGATAACCATGGAAGCAATATTCACACACATGTCATCAGAACTGCAATAGCTGAGACCACAAGTCCCCCATCAATCCTAGTCACAAAAGAAGGGTCAGGGGCTCTTGATTAAGATATCTCCATAAAATTTCAGAATAGCTGTTGATGTTAGTAACATCTGTCCAGTCCTGGCAACACGTCTTTAATTTTGAACTCTGAGATAGGGCTTGCAGACTGTATTTTCAAAGGAATTAGCATGCTTGGAAAAAGCACCTAAACACCTAACCTACACAGGTGCTTTTAGAAATTACATTGATAAGAGTTAGATGATTAAGTGTTTTGGCAAATCTACATCTGTCTTTAACATACTGAAATACCTTTCAGAAATCTTAGGGCTTAGGCATCTTTAATAACTAATCAAGAAAAGACATAAGACAAACCCAGACAAAATTGTGCCTTGGTACAGCAATATACTGTCCAGATAGCTTTTTCCTTTTCTACATGATATACATCATGGACATACAAAGAGTAACAAACAGGCCTTGGAGTTCAAGGCATGACAAGTCTTCTATTCAAAGAAAATATTTTTTCTTACCACAAATACACTGGTACATACATACAGTAAATACAAAGTACTTAGAGTTCTCTGAAAAACAAAGCTGCTATGTCCTTTTTTCTGGTTCTACACATCAGGAAAGCAGCAGAAGTATGAAGTAACTCAATCACAGTTTAATGCTTGATCAGATGAAGTAGGTAGGAAGATGATTATCTGTTCAGGTATCAAGTGGGTGGACAGCCCCTCTGAACCTTCATTCACAAAGGTCCCCAAAAGTCAAGTGAGCGAGGTTGAAATTCATCATCCGGAGGTTACCATAAAACATCTGAAAGCATCGTAAAAGGTTAAGCTATTTTTGCCCATTGGTAGCGGCTATATTCATGCAAATTTTTATTTCTTTGCTCAAATATGTGTTGCCTTAAAGTATCCTTTAGACTTTTATGAGTGAACCAAATCACTTTACCATTTCAGTGTGAAATCTTGTAATTTCTGTGCTTACTTTCATCACTGTAACATATAACCTTCAGTGACCTTGTTTTCAATTGATACTAATGTAAATAAAGTAAGAAGGAATTCATTCACACTGGCCAAATATCACACAGGTCACTCAGTTGCTGCTGGGCAACCTGTTTGTTTTCTTTAATGATCAATAAAACTCAAAACACATCTTTGATCTCTCTTTAGGTTCAGTGCATAGCTCTTTTTTTCAGTTACTGTCACTGTTCTTGACACTTAAGTCTTTATTTCTGAAATTCTTGTAAACATTAGTCCTTCAAGTAAAACATAATTCAGCTTCAGGTCTAGGAAAACTGACATGGGGGAGAAGAGTTGGACTATTATTGGAAGCCAATTAGTATGTTACCTGGAGGGATTATAAAGGTCCAATATACAAAGGTCCAATACCTGTGATTTTAAACAATAAAGGAACACAATAGAAAAGTTGGTATTTTGAGGAATGGATTAGGAAGGGTGGCAGAAGGGAGTAACTGTTTCATGAGGAAACATGTCACTTCACTGTCAAAGAGACATCACCTCAGTGAGGTGCCACTCCAGGACATGACTAGTTTGCCTGTATTCAAGAATTAGTGCTTTGTGTTTTATTGCATATTTATTATCCTGAGAAAGACACCCTGAAGTTAGGTATTTGCCATGTGAAAGAAACTCTTGCCTTCTTCTGATTTGTTTTAAGATGCTATGAATTAGACACTTTGAAATAGTCCTATGTGATTTCACTTATTCTTACAGATTCTTAACTTAAAAGTGCATGGGTTATTGAATCTAAAGGATTTCAGTAACCTTTCCTTTTCCTTTGCTTCAGAGATATGCCCCCCTTCTAAACTCAGTTAAAGAATTCTTGCAAAATATGATGTAGTTTTTTTCATGCCCTCCATATAGATATTGATCTGTAAACTCCGCTTGAAAGATTTCAACAAATCTGACAAGTGACAAGATCAGTCATTGCTCTTAAAGGTGAGCTGTAGAAGGTTGTTAAAGTGTCTAGATTATTCCATTAGGTTCAAAAGGAGGAAAGTAATAATTTACATTAAGGTCACTGCTAATTACAACTTTAACATTGCAAATTTTAAAGGTGTGAATAACTCACAGGACTGTAATTCAGCTTCTGACATTAATGAATTAAAAGCTTAACTAACATGAACACAGACCAAAATAAAGCTGTACATTCCGAGGTCTTGGTTAGACCTGGTTATTTTTTGTTTGTTTACTTGCTTGCTTGCTTTTGTTGGGTTTTTTGGTGCTCTTTTCTGGCAGAAGAACCAGAATTGTCAATAACCATTTAGGCCAACAGCCGCATGTATAGAGCAGTAATAAGCTGTGTAGTCAGTCATGTCATGAACGGACCATATGTTATTTCTGATGTAAATCCTGATTGCAGTTATTACTTCTATTTGCTTTCTGCTCACATGTCCATATTCCCAACAATATATTTGAAAAATCTTGATCCCAGATCAGTTTCAAGTGTTCATTATTTATACAGTCAAATTGCTTAAGAAAAGTTTCTTACTCTGTCCCCACAAAGTGAAATACCCTTTCTGGAAGCAATCAATCTTGTCTTGTTTGGACTCTAAAGACTCAGCATTTCTGATTATTGCAGGGCTAAACCCAAGATCTTTATGCACTGGTATGGCAGATTTCAGCCTCTTAATACTATCTCCTGTTATTCTTAGACCTTTCAGCCCTTAGAATTTCACACTTACAACATTAAGTTTTTCTCAGTAGAAGCATTTGGAATACTTATGTGAACATTGCATATATAGGTTTCATGCTAGGGGTGCATAGATAACCGTACCAACAGAAAAAGTGGTGAGGAAAATTGTTAAATAGAGCTTTTGAACATTTTCCCCTTCAATGCATGAAGATCTTAAGATGTTCACATTAGAAATGTTAGTATAGATATTACACATGGTCAAATCACTTGTGAATAAAGTGTCAATTATCAAATCAATCTGATTAAGCTTTCACCCTTTATTATGAAATACTGTAGAACTCTGCAATGGCATATTGAAATTCTACATAGGACTAGTGTTGTTGCAACAGTATCAAGGACTCAGATGTAGTAACACTGAAGTTAATGTTGATAGCCTTCCCTGGTTATTATTACCTAATTATTATTACCTGAGTCCTACTTTTCCAAAAACAAATACAAAAAAATCTGAGATAATTTATTTTCAATAGAATGTTTTATGCAGACTTGCAAACAGTGTATTTAAGTGCTTTACATTATAGAGTTTTTATCTGAGTTGGTCTTTAAATGACATTAAAATCTGTAAACCGATTCAAGCCTTAAAAAGTTTTTCAAGAATTACAAAGGTATATATTTGGAAATGGTGACCTATAGTACAAATATTGAATTCTGCACCATTTCAGGCTTTCACTTATTACATCATTTAAAAATTCAATTATGCAAATTGCAATTAAACATGTTCTTTGATATGATTTGAATTTCATAATAAGACTTGTAAGAAAATTCAGAAACATTAGATAAATTTAAAAAGAAGAAAGAAATAACTGCAGACCTGCATTTCCACTTTTATTGCTAATTGTTCTTTTCAGGTAAGTATAAGGTATTGCAATGTTTATGAGTCATAATATTTTCGGACTACTATCAACAAATACAAATCTGTATGCATAAAAACATGGTATTTGACAATGATTGTTACTACCAGTAATATCAAATGCTTTTTAAATTTTTTTTTTTAGATCTCTATCCTGAGACACAACAACAGGATGTGCGTCGGAGAAGAGTAAGTTGAAAAATTCCTTGTTCCTGATACTTTTTTCATTTTAATAATAACAACTGGTTATTGTATCTTGAGTTTCAATGAAAATAATCCATTATCTATGAATTTTAAAAATACTAAGCCACTCCCACTGAGTTCTATTTACCAAGTCCTACACTGTTTATTCAGACTTGACCTTGATTTCAGCAGGAGCTTTACCTAAGTAACATTCTTTTGAGTATATTAAATTTAAACACTAACAGTTTTAGTAACTTAGTATAAAATATCTAAGCAGCTATGTTTACCATGATGTCCTAAATTTTTATGAATAGAGAAACATCCTAGGTGATTTTGTTGCTTCAGGTAACTTTCCTTTAGAAAAGAAATCCAAAGGAAGATGAGCTATTCTTACAAAACAACAAAGAAACAAAGAAAGTGATAAAGTACACTTATAGTGTCTTTTCATTGATGTACACCTTCCATGTGTAAAGACCGTATGGAAAATTATTTTAATGTATTTAGCTACCCATTAATCACTGGATTTTCTCCTTTATTTATGCCTGAAATGTCTATCATCTTCTCTGTAGTGCTTGGAAAGTTGGGTTTTATTGTAAAAAAATTACATGAGGCTAATGTACAATTTATGTCTTTCTCTCACATAGCGTACTTGATGAGCTTTAAAACGGAAGCTTTTTTCATGTCCAGGTTTTGTATTGTTTTGCTTTATCCAAATTTGAACCAGCAGGTTCAAATGCCAATGACTCAGTGACATAGCTGGAGCAGAAATTAACATTATCTGTTAACTGCTTGGTACTGAGGGAATGACTAGCAGCAAAGTCTTTGCTATGTCAAGTCTCTGCTGGATCAAGAAGTTCTCATGCTGTTTTTCAACAGCAAAATTAGTGCAATGTAAGTAATACCGATTTCCAAGTGGCATGATTTTACATTACAATGCTAGCTGCTAATCCTTATTTCTATTTGTTAAAGACACTGCAAAGTGTGTTTGAGTGGAAAAAGTAATCCTGCAGTTATAAAAGAGAATATGAGCACACCTGGAATTTTGCCTTTTGTCTGATGAGTTTAGGACTTGGATTTTAGACCAAAGACTAACCCCAGTCCCTAAAGAAACAGAAGTTCTCTATCCAGGAAAATGACTCTTGTTTCACTGGATACAAAAAAAAGATGCAATAGGTTGAAGGTAGGAGCAATACTGGGAGTAGATCATCTCTGCCTGGCTCCTGGGAGAATCTTTCATTTTTCCTTTCCCCAAATATAAAAGCAACCTTGTACAGCCACTGAAATCACTTGACGTATATCTTCAATACATTTCAATTGTCACAGTTCTGTTCCACTCAGCAGAGTGGTGTTAATTTTCATCACCTCACTGCTTGAACATAAATCTTTATTAGCTCAATTAATGAGTTTCATTTTTGCCTTCCTTTGATGTGTTTTGTGAGAATATACTATACTTCCAGTCACATTTGCAGGGCACTCTACAAGACATTTTGGGTTTGGAGCTATGCTGCTCTCAGGGGTACTGAGAAATTGGTATCATACTCAATTCATTAATATCTTTTTTTTCTGAAGCTATTCTTTACTGTTCACAGTTGTATCCTGATAGCATCTCAAGATGTTCTCACTATATGGGCAGAGATAAAGTTCTAATGGGAGGAAGCAAGCCAAGAAGGGAAAATGCAGTTTTCTTTCCTTAAAGTTATTATGTTGACAATGTAAGATCATTCCCAAGTGAAGTCTGCACCACACATTTATATGTTAGAAGGATAACTAATATTTTCCTCAGTAAAGATGTTTTCAGACAGAAGACTCTATGGATGCAGTTTACTTCATATGGCTGCAAGTAACACTAGCAAGCCATTTCTGGCAAACTAGGAGGAAAAAGGGATAGTGAACAGGAAAATGTGAGTGTTATGTCCTAAATCCAGTATTTTGATTCAAAATGCAGTAGAATACTTATGTCTTACTACCTCTTACTCATTCTGGATATGTACTACCATTGTATTCATAGAATCATAAAATAGAATCATAGAATCATTTAAGTTGGAAAAGACCTTCAAGATCATCAAGTCCAACCATTAACCATGCCCACTAAACCATGTCCTGAAGTACCCTGTCCATGATTCTATGATTCTATGATTCTATGATTCTATGTTTTTGCCTATGAATCACTTCTTTTCCTCCTTGAGTATTCAAAAGTGACTATAAAATGCCAAACTCTAGCCCGTTATTTCTGTTATGCCTGGAAAGGTCCTGAAAAATTAGCAAAGTTTTCCTTTCACTTACTCCAACGCAAAACCCTTATGTTTATTATAATTGCAAAAGTGAGGTTTGTTGGTCTTTCAAAGACAAATTCCAAAGGTGATATGCCTTACATGACCACATCAGATAACCTCACTTTTTTTTCACATCAAATAGCAAAAAACAACTAAAACAAAATTTTAAAAATCAGGTCACTTGCATTTTGTGAAAAGAAAAAGTAAACCTACCCCTGGCGAGATCTCAACCAACAGGTGCAAACCAGGTATTTAGAATGGAAATGAGTAATAGTTTCAGCTTCAGAATGGGAACCTCCCTCACTGAAAAGAACAAACAGAAGACCTCCAGTGTATTAACCAACTGGCACAAGTTCCTAAATACTTTGTAAATTATGGCAGGCAACTCAGCACAAGGTTTTAGCATTGTGGTAATTTTGTGAACTCCACATGTTTAGAAGCCTATAGGCAGTTACCATTACCCCAGGATATGAGATTTTATAACTGCAACAAGGACAACATATTTCCTACATATCCTTTTATACATGATCTGCTGATGTCCATGTAAAAATCCCAGTCAAATATCCTTTCTGAAAATGACTAGCTTACCAAGTTCTTCACTTCATCAGGGAAGTTGTGTGTGTCATCAGGGAAGTTGTGTGTGAAAGGTAGGAGTGAAACTAGCTCAAGAATATCTTCTAAAACTTACAAGTCAGGTGCTGCTAAATTCATTATACACATTGGTACGTTTCTGCTGTATAAAATACATCTATTGAGTAAACTACTCACGATTCTTATTCAAAGTGCTGTTTTCATTTTACAGTCTTTACAAGACATTGACTTTGTAAAAATAATAAGAAAACAGTACATTTGGGTTTGGGCTTTTTCTGTTTTGGTACTTAAGATGTTAGAAGCTTTGAGTAGGAGACATCTCAGTTTTTACAGTTACTATGGCTTCATAGAGTTTCTGTTAATTATTTGATTATTTAACTTAACACATTAAAAAACAATGCAAAACATTGCAAAAGTTTGATAGTGTGGTGGCAGTAATATGTAATTTTGTGCAGGTCAGCATTGTCAATTCTGATGGTAAGTTTCTGAATCAACTTAGCAAACTGAAATTGTTGCCATTTAAGGTAAATAGCTTTTTCATTTTTTCTGTGTGAAGACAAAGGTAAAGATGAACAGTGACAGAATATTTTTCTCCTCTTGTATGTGATTAATATCTGAGGTCAGTAAACAAAAGGTGAAGGAGCTACCCTTAGATGACTGCAATGCCATGGCTGGGAGAGGGAAGTTGCAGTCTAGTCTGATTCTCAAGGCCAGCAGTCAAGTGCAAGTCTTGTCTGCAGCAAAGATACCTAGGTTTTTTTCTCCCTTTCTTTTTAAATATTCAGAATGTTTCACGTCAAATATTTTCTGACAGCCTTAGTGCTAGGTAGGGCCAAAAATCCAAATGTGTAAATTTTATACTGATGGAAAAGTCTCTCTAAAGTTTGGATATGAGGAGGTCAGATGAAGAATTTAAATGCTTTTATCTGGATTAAAAATTTTCCCTGAGGTACTTGAAGATCTGCACTGTGATATTTTCCATGTTCAAAGTAAAATAAAGGGGAAATAATTAGAAATTTATTACGAAGAAAAGTAAGGCAATATAGTATTTGTCATTGTCTAAACCATAGTGTTTTAAATTGTTCCCTTTTCTGACTGTATTGTTATAACAGCAGCAAGTAGGCAAAATAATGTAAGTGTAGAAATTTTGCCATAATGATGATGTTTCTATAAAGCACCATAGCATACATCTTAATATAATTCACTGAAACCCTTTTAACTATGCTTATTTTGAGGTCTGTGTTGTTTTTCTGATTTGTATTAGTTTGTTTGGGGGTTTTTTTTGGTATTCTTTAAAAAAAAAACAAAAAACAAACCAAAACACTATGAACTTTATACTTGAAACAATCATCAGATAAAATTAATTTTATACAGTAATCAGTAGATAATTGTAGAGAAGTGAAATGTGGTATTTTGCTTCTGCTAAAGAGATAAACATTTTGCATTATGCAATATAAACAACCACATTATTTTCCTGCAGTGTAGAATTTTGCCTGCTCATTCTGATATTGTGGATCAGGCAGCCAAATTATTTTTTTCTTTTCCAGCCTCAGTGTTTATATATGGTTAGTCATAAATGACTTCTAAATAGGTTGTTCTGCCAGCCTTTTATTGCTAAGGAAGACTTTTTTCAAACACTTAACTCCTTGTGCGTTTTGAAACTTGATCCCAAGGAAAAAGAGAGAGGCCACTAAACAAATATTTAAAAAAAAAAATCTGAAATAATCTTCTCTACTTTATAATCATAATGGTAGGAAGTTCAATATTTCTGCTCAAACAAAAAGGCTGGTAGACATATTTACCAAAGGCCTTATGATGTTTGCAGTCGACTTTGCAGAAGACAACATTTATAAAACCTTTATAGTGTCTGGCAGGTGCCATGCATTCTCCTGGGGATTAGTGTTATTCAGATATTGTCTTTCATATGAACTTCAAACCCTTTTTCTTTTTTTAGAGACAGCTTTTTAATAGGTTTTGGAAATTAAAACCTTTTTATTTGTGTCATTATAATACCTGCTACAAATTTATTTTGGGGAGATAAAAGCCAGTAAAGCTAAAGGCTATTGTAATTTTTTAAAGGGGAAGAAAAAGATGGAGTGGTATAAGTGTAGTATGAAACACTCAAAGAACTAAAAAGCATGGCCTATGCCATGTTTGTCTTGGTTTTTTGTTTTGGTTTGGGTTTTTGGGTTTTTTTGGGGTTTTTTTGTTTTTTTTTATTGAATAAAGCAATGGCAGGTATTTTCCTGTATTTCCATCTTTGAATATCTAGTCCCACAGACCTTACTGTGCTATAAGTAGACAAAATATTGTGTTTATTAAGACTTAGCAACAAAAATCAGTTCAGAATTCCATTTTGAAAGTGAAAAATAAGATCTGAAGAAGAGACACTTAACTGCTTTTCCTTCTTTAAAGCCCCGCAAGTAGGTGAAAAACATAGATTCCAGCTTTCTAGATTCTAGATTTCTAGTGCATGTAAATTTGGGAAAAACAGGGAATTTAGGAACTAACCCAAAATGTTGCTCAGAAAGAGGGTCATTAGACAGTTGGTTATAAATTGTCTTTCTTTTTGGTACTTTTTGTATTTAAAGAATGTTTTTAATTCCACAGTATAGATTCAAGTAAGCTAAATGTAAAATTAAAATTAAAATTGAAAAAAAATCTTTAAATATCAATAACAAAATTCAGACTACCAAAAGATACCTAGTGTTTTGGGAACCAGAATGATATATTACTTATTTTAGAATTGATAAACAGTTTTTTCCCTAGTTTCTAAAAGGAAAGCTTTCCAAGGATCTTCCTTCTATCCTCTTTCATTTACCATTATCCTGAGGGCTGAATGAAAAGGAGGTCAGCAAAGAGTCCTACTTTTGTTTTTCTGGAACAGATTAGAATCTCCTCAGATCTCAGCCCCTCTGACAGCTGAATGGAAATGTGTCTACCTTTTTGCTTGTTTGCTTTTTACCTTAGAAATGCTTGGTAAATGAAACTCCTGTCCTTTCAGCAAGGCTTTTGGCTGTTTTCTGCTGATCCATAGACCCGCATTTCAGTCTCATAAATTTCCACACTGATAAAGTTTCCAGCTATCTCCTTCTGACCCAGCAGCCCACTATGATGTTGAGCATTGTGGATTGCTCTGTGCTACTGCAGGTTCCGACTGCTTCTGCTTTAGGGTCCTAAGAACACTGTTTTCATTGATTATAAGTACTTCTGCCAAAGAAACTTTGAGGTACAGCTCCAAGAGGAAAAATAAACAGTTTGATAAAAGCTGTTTTTCACAATGGCAGTTTTAGTTGCTTTCAGGGTAGCACTGGGCTATAGGTTTTGTTTGTCATTATTAAGTCTAGTGGAGGGAAGGATGGAAAAAAGCTCTGAGAAGTTACAATGAGATTTCTAAAGAAATGGTAGAATGAGCACAGGGCTTGCTGGCATATATAGACATCTTAGTGGAGAATAAGAAAAAAAAAAGGCAGATTCTGAAAAAGGTGAAAAGTGAAATAGGAAAGGACCAAATATGTAAGAAGGACTGCAGAAGTGTGAAGAATTTTTTACTCTCAGATTCATACCATGCACAAATTGGCAAAATTCCACAAATGCCTATCACATTTACATATTTTGGTCACCTGGAAAGTTTTCCAAATAAATTTCTGGAAAATTGACTTTTCTTAAAATTTTTTTTATGTCTTAAGTTGGTCTCCACACATTTATACACAGAATTGTGGTTTTAGACTAAGTAAGAGAGGTTTAATCAACACTTAGCTATGTGTGTTTCATATCTTATTGGCTGTGAAATGTGCAACCTAGCAATATTTTGTTTATTGTTGTGTAAAAAATGTTATATGACCAAGAATTCTAAAAACTCCTGGATGAAGTGCAAGGCAGAAAGAGGACAATTTCCTCATGTAGCACCTTTAAACAAAACAAACCAAACAAAAAAAAATCAAACAAAAAAAATGTTTAATAGAAAGAAAGATAACTCTTATGTAAGAGTTTTGTAAGTAATCTAAAAATTTTATACCTTCATAAAGTGGTTTGATATTTCAAATGTTTTACTCCCAAAGTGAGGTGGAGTAGTCTTTTCAACTTTGAATTTTTGACTTACAACAAAACCCAAATATTAACAAACATTCTGCAGATATGATTACTATATGATCACTCAACACAATGACTTCTTACCAATGTAAATAATAATTTAAAAAAAGATTATTTTCTAGTTTGACAGGTTTTGTTTAGCTTTCTCCAAAAACAAATCTGAAAGACTAGGTAGAAGAAATGGAAGAAAAGCACATTTTTGTTTTATATTTCTATGTTTAATCTTTTTCCCAAATGTAGACAGATGCCAGAGTTTCTAACCTGATGGTACTCTTTCATACACCTGCATGCAAACAGTATGTTTTTTTAGTTGCTTTATCTCAGTGCTCATTCAGAGGTAACTGTGGATTATTAATCAGCACTCTACAGCTGGAATTAATTTGTCTGACAGTGAAGACCCCTCCAGAAGAGCTCTCCTCTCAAGGATCTGTGGTTTGAAAGGAATGAAGGGAATGTAAAAACCCCTAACTCAAAAACAAAACCACTTCACCAACTTCTGCCTCTCATTATATGCTTTGGTTTTCCTTTAAATTTCAATTCAACTTGTATGAAACATGGCTTGTCATTCTGACTACATTAGCAAAATGAAGCATCATGACTTTCCTGCATTTTAGAGGATTGTACTAATAGCCACCTCACCCAAAAGTGCTTGAAATCTTGTTAAAGGATTAAAAATTTTACTGTCATGACGGACAATGTGGAAGTCTTTAAAAGTAAGGAGGAGAGAAAGACTGACCTAAGGGTGAATGAAAAGGCACATATTTTGAGTTTTTCTCTGTCAAAAACAAATGATGCCTACATTTGAGGAATAAACAGCTATTTTGCTGCATCCTATAGAAATTTAGAAAAGCAGTAACTCCTATTCTGGATTGCTCATGATCTGAAACAGAATTTTAAGGACTAATTCAGGACAGCCTTATAGGACAACCCCAGTTCTGCAGTTCCCTCCGTGCTACGAAAGCCCACATGAAATGGAGGTCATTACAGTGTTGGTTTACTACTTTTATGGTTTACAGAAGCTTAACAAACTTTGAGAAAATAAATACAGGAGAGATTTTTTTGCTTAGGAGCTCACTAGAAAATGCAAAAATAAGAGATGATGTAATGAAATGTGAACATTCAAATCTCTTCCTTACAGAAATTGCTAATGAAATGGAAGATTTGCATTAATTTGGCTATACATTTATTTTTTAACTCAGAGAGAGAGTTTTCCCATTTCTGACACCAATTTAAAATGTAAGTTCCCCCTGGAGTATTATGTTCACTTTTGATCTGTTCAACAATGGAGAGTAGTGAAAATGACTGAGCAGAAGAGAATCTTATTCTATTTTTTTCTCTTTCCTTAGCTACATAATCTTACATTGGTGAGGGAATTCAAAAAGAAGGAAGATATGTAATATTTACTAGAATATATAGCCTTTCTGGTAATTTTCCTACATGCAGTATTATTTATGTTAACTGCTCATCTCCAGCATGAAACTTTTTCAGATGCATTTTGAAAGAGTAATTTTACAGAATGTGGAGAATTTCTCTTATCTGTCATAACAGAAATATTTTCAAAGGATGCTGTGTAATTAAGCATGAACTCCCCTGCCTGAGTAGCAATCCTAAATCAAACTGTTTTTCCAGGTGTTTCTCCAAGAACTTTAGAATATTTCCAAGTGTACCCCCTTACAGCTAATGTTTCACTGATTGGTCTGGAGTTCCCTGGTTTTCATCTTCTTTTTACTTTTTCTTTTGATGATAGCTGTGTTCTAGAAAATCTCGTCCTTTTCAGATGTTTGTGCTAAAAATAATGTTGGACTTCAGGTGTACAAACCTGAGATAAGGCCAAATTCAGAGACAAATTGGGAAAGATTTAATAAGACATTTTTTCCACTTCAGCATGTAAATTAGAGACTTTTTTGCAGTTTTCTTCTGCAGATTTGCCTATAATGACAGCAACCCATTAACATGAAATTTACACCTTCTTAAATGTTTTCTGATTTAGCCCTTTGAGTTTGAGTGAAGAACTGTGCATAAAATTTATATCACAAAAAGTCCACTTTTAGAGGTCCAAGCTAAAAGGGGGGCAGGGGGTGGGGGAGTGAAAGTGGACTTGGTTGATGATATTATTCACTCAATTAATAGCTGCACCCAGTGAACATTTCTGAACCACAATAGTTTTCTTCTCTTTAAATTGGATCTATTTCCAAGTAAAACGTAAAGAAATCTAAAGTAGAACTATTTATGTAAATAGCAGGCAAAAGAAAAGTATAACTTACAGAAGACTAGATTAACTTCCGAATTTCCTTTACAGCTACATGTAGTTAAATATAGAAAAGGCCTGCTGAATGACACTATTGAGTGTCATTCAATGCAAGACTGGTCCCTGCGGTATTATAAGAAATATCATCACTAAGCAGTAATAGATTTCATGGTTTTTTTGACACATGTTAAATTCGAAATAATTGCTGATTCATTAGTGACTTTTTCTGAAAGCTGTGCATTCCACCTCCCACCCCCCAAAAATGGAAAAGTTAATTCTTATGTCAGCTAACCTATGCTTAGCATTGTGTCTTTTATGACTGTATTTTTATTTCTTGCTTTGACCAGACTTCAAGATGTCTCATATCTTTCTTCCCTTTTGAATGCCCTTTTAGGAATACTTTTTCTTATTAATCAGGCTAAAGTTTTCAGTTCAACACTCCCAGTAAGTCCTAATTAGAAGTTCTTCAGAACTTTTTTCAGGCTAAATAATCAAGGACAAGATCTACATCCTAAGCTTCAGGCCTGCCAAACTGATTGTGATAGGACTGTGCTTGGCTGTAGAGGTTTTCCCACCTGGTTGTTTGTGGAGAATGAAGACATTAGATTGACAGCATGGAAATCAGTTAGTTGCAGAAAACTGGCAGATACATTTAACTCTTCAGAACTTCCCAGATTTTAACAATCTGTCATTTTTTTGGGATAATCATTTGATATCAGTTTACCCTTTGTTATTAGTTGAGGAAAGAGAATTAAAAAAATAGTTAAAAAAAAAATTCTGTGAGGAGAAAGAATGGATAAGAAAAACAAACATTCCTGCATGGACCATTTACCATAAGTGGTGTGAAGTTGTTTTGAATTTTACAAGGCTGAATCTGTTGCAGGGTACTGAACATGAAAATTCCCCTAATGACTCAAATGCCCAAGAGCTAAAATAGTAGATTTCCCAGAGCAATGAAGGACATCTTTTAGTTGATCTAATATGTAGTTTTTCCTCAAATGGCCAGAATATAAAGAATTTTCATAGAACAATAATGAGCAAAATATGTTAATAACTCTGGTGATAAAAAGAAAAGTGTTAGAGGTAACATTACACTACATAGCATTTTGCCCTTTGTTAGATAATGGATCTGAGGATAAAAATACAGAATTAAATGTCAGGGACAATATAACATCCTGGAAAGTTTTCACAGAAACCAGATATTGCATTAAATGTGGAGTATTAGGAACAGGGCTCATCATGACATTAATTTATTGTTGTTGAGTATTTCAATAGAAAGCACCATACTTATCTGAGCCTATGCAGTTTTGGGGGGGGGGGGGGGCAAATTTGACTAAATATTATTTAGGAAAAAATACACAGCTTTAGTATTTTAACCACAGAATATTTTGATTTATAAATTTGTTTCAAAGAAAATAAATGACAGAATGTATCTTTTGATGTTTGCATAGCTTATACTATAAAGTTTAAGGTCTGAAAGAAACCTTCTGTTTTATTGAAAGGAGCAATTAATCATTTCGGTGTTTGGATGTGACTGTTAGAAGTTATTAAAGCCTTTAGTTTCCATAAAAGGTAAAAACATGAGCAGGCAAGGAGCCAGTGCATCTAGAATAGGAAATGTGGTCTGGATGTAAATCTTGCCTTAAAAGGTACATATTTGATTCTTAGATAGCATGCTGATATACAATATTACCTCTAATATTGTTCTAAGATTTCTGATGTCGTAATTTCATCATATGTAGTGTTTTGTCACTATGCTGCTGTACTACTTCGACCTGTTTCTTATGTTCAGTGAACACTGAAAAAATCAGAATCAGTTGTTCTCCCAGGAAATACATAATACATACAGCATGCTGCTCGTGTTTCAAACAATTATCAGCAGTTTGGATTTCACTGCATACTAAACCATTTAGGACCCCAGTTTTTCTTAGGTTGCATAGATTATATATAATCTACTTCCTGCTATGTCATCTATATTACAATTTTTCCCTTAGATTTTTAACACAGGCTTAGAAGTAGAAATCACACTTCTTTATTCTCCAGTGTCTGTTATTGGTTTACCTTCATACAAGACAAGCTATTGTAGTATAGAGATATCCAGGCTAAATTGAAATGTCTTAGTCAGGGTAACAGAACAAGATAGAAGATGGGGGAGGCATGAGCTTCCTATGGGCTTGCTTTTCAGATATACTTTCAGAGTTTGTCTTGGTTTAGATCATTTCATTTTCATTTATTTCTTTGATATGAGAAAAGCCTTGCTGTTCCACTTTAAAGAAAAATATAAAAAATTGCCTCTTCTTGTAATTGGTTTGTGATTGCAATTACAAATTGTAATAATTTTTAGTGGTTATAAGTTATTAGCCCAGCTTGAGTACATATATTTTGTTGGTCAGGTTCTTCAGTCTTGAAGATAGAAGTCCAAATCTTTTAGCCCAGCTTTCTTGTAGAAGCCTACTCAAAATTAACAGATAGGCACTTCAGTAACTAAGAAATAATTTTGCTGACAAAGAAGCAGGCAGGAGCCCTGTTTCTTCTTCAGTCACAGTTTGAAAATCTACTTCAAAGGCACTATAATACAAGAGCACTTTGTGTTAATACATGGAAGTAGCTACTCACAAGCTAAGAGGAGACATAGCTCTGGTCAACCTTTGCTTCCTCCTTTGGACTGTGCCACGATTTTACAACGCTCTTGGAAGAAAGTTGTGGATGGTCAATTACCCAAAGATCATTTTAATGTCAAAGCAACAGCTTACTTCCTGCTTGGTGTTAGTCAAGAACAATAAACTACAAAGATCTGTTCCACCTAGATTCCTTTCTATCAGTTGTGCATGTAAACATATGTACTGTCATGGAGGCAATGCTTCAAATTAAAAGGTACACACTTGGTTACTAAAGGAAGAAGGAGGAAGTTTTCACTGAATAAAGAATTGTTAGTTGAGAAATTAAGAATAGTAGATTTTGGATGGTCAGACAAATGAATATTTGTATGACTTACGCAGGCTGGAAGAGTACTAAGATTATCTCCTGCATGAGTTAGAATTAACTACATTTTGGGAACTGCTTGAAGCCTCAGTTATGCAGATCTTCTTTCAAACTGTCCTAAGGGTAAAAGGGTGCACGCACACAAGCACACACGCGTGAACACGCAGACATACAGAGACATGGACACACACCAGTATTACATAGGCTAGTTTGGGAGAGGTGTTTTGGGGGAGAAAAAGTGATAACCACCTTTTTCTCACTGGTGTTAACCTGAAGAGTGTACTGACACACTGCAAAGTAGTGAAGAGGGCATTTTTGGAAGCTGAAGCTCCCAAACGGGTTTTGGTCTTGCCCACATTGGTCCGCTTTTAATTTTTCTGATGTTTATTTCTGCTTTTTATCAAATCTGTTAATGCTAGTGACAGGACAGTCATCATTAGTTCTGTCTGGTTAGAGTTTATGTGTCTGGTTAGTGTTTATGTATTAAGTGTTGATGATGGAAAAAAATATGCATAGTCTCAGAAGCTGTCCCATTAATCACAGCTACTGACATGTTGTGCTGTGCAGCATATGATCGGTTTTGACATATCTTCAGCTACTGTCACAAGGGGCTGACGTTTCTTTTATTTGTCCCCCAGTCCAACTGATCTTCTCACATAAATTTGCCCTTGCCTATTGAGGCACTGCTGTGGTGTAGCATCTCCCAACTGTAGGGCAAGAATATTCACCTTCTGAAAAGAAAGCTTGACACCAAAACCACAGCAAAAACATGTTAATTCTGATTGTTTATGATGCATTAAAATACATATTTCCTAAATCACATAGAAATTTTGATATAAATAGGTTGTTCCTGTCCCAGGTAGCTATTATAATGGTGTTTTGTAACTGTTTTCCTGAAGTGTTTTAAGCAGAGGTGATATTTTGTTGTTGTGACAGGTGACCACAGTTATTTAAGTTACAACAGTGTCTACACAGACTGTATTCATCAGTCATAATAAAGAATTAATCTAAAGGGAAAAGGGAAGAGGATGAGAAATAGCTACCTGCTGCAGTTGTACTATCAAGACAGCTGTATAATTCACCAATTGTTAGACTGTTTGGCATACTCTTCTCTTTTGGATTCTTCCTTTCCTAAAGAAGCTGTTCACATTTGAACCTCCAAGCACTTGTTGCTCAAATCTCAGAAAGTCTCCTGATTTTGCCAAGATTTGGTAAGAATAACTCAGGAACATCCCATTCTTCTGAATAAGATCATTTCTGTGATCCAGTTTACTCAATGGTTCAACAGCAGTTAGGTCAACACAGTAGATGGGGGGCATTTACCATATCATAGAGGCAGGAAAAATTACTTCTGGATAGGGGTAAAAAGAAATTTCTTGAAACAGTTTTTCTACCAGAGGAAGTGCTAGGGTAACTATGCCCTAAAAGGGCATATCTTAATGCAGTAACTCAGTTGATTACAATCAGTCATAACTAGCCCAGCCACAAAATGTCTAACCATGTTCAAGCTAATGACTGAAGATACTATGATTCTTTGGAGGAATAATACAGTAGGAGTATAGTGAAAATGTCAATCAATGCATGGATTAAATGCAGGTGAAACATATTACTGTGACTTAGGGTCATTCAAAGGTTGTGCTAATTTTATTTTTCCATCATTCTCAAGATCTCAGTCAGAGTCAGAGTAGAAGCCTGTGGCCTCACGTATTCTCTCACCTCAGAGCTTAAAGTCTGCCACCTGCTGCTTTTGTGCTTCAAAACCCTCTGAAATTTTACATCACAGAAATGTGAAATATCCTCCCTTTGTTCTAATTTGAAAAGAAGTGTAGATCTCTAATATACTACTTAATTACATACTGAGCATCCCAATCCTGCCGTTTGAATAAAAAAATGCTTTTAGATCTTCAGTGAAGGGAAACAGAATTTATGTTGTATTTTGACCACTGTTTCACACACCCATATTTGCAGATCTAGCATGAGAGAGGATTTGAGACTCAGGTCTTCTGTCACAACAGGATTATAGTGATGTTGCTATACTACCAGTTCTTAACTCATGGTGCATAAAGTTCAAAATATCAGCTATCATGTTTCTGTTGTGATGAAACAGTCAATGTTTATTTCTGATTTTGTGCATTGGTGGGTTCTAAGCTGACAAATGGAGATAAAGATACTGAAGTTCATGAATGCCCAGCTACGAAATTTAGATTCATTGAGTATGAATATAACACTCCAAGGGAGATATCCACACAGCATAAAGCAGCTTAAGGCCCTGAAGTGTTGCCTAGGCTGGTGTTTCTGTTTATTGACATGTTAAATTTCACTAGATGAATAACGTACCTGAAGACAATAGTAACACTTCTGATATTTTACCCACCTTGAATTTATTTTGTATATTAACTCATAGTACTATACAGTTTTCTATGTCTCTTCTGTGTGTGCTGTATTTTCTAGGTCAAACATAGGAAAATGCCATAGAACACAGCAAGTAGGAAATTACAGAGAGGTTTGGGCTTTTTAATAACATTCACTGAATTCATCGTATGTGGAATCTGGATTATAAGGTCTGTTCTTAGTACAGTGAGGCTATTCTTTTGTCTCAGTATGTTTTTTCAAAGTGTCGTTAATTAATTTTCATAGTTATCTGTTCCTTATCTCTATCTAACTTTTACACAAGGCTTAAAATTAATGTGTTAGTTGAAGATATTAATTTCATAGAAGTGCACAGACAGGCAGGAGTACCAAAATTCAGAATGCATGAGAATTTTTTCCTCATTTTGTCCTCATAAAGCTGCAGCTTGTGACCTCCATGATGACTGAATATTTATCTGCAGAAAAAAAATCAAATAAACCAACCTTTTTATTTCCACAAATAACTGCTCTTGTCATTAGCTTTTCTTTTTCTTTTTCTTTTTTTTGGGGGCAGGGGTCCTGAAATGTACGTTCTCTTCTGTGGGAGTGTTACAGATAACAATACCAAGCAATTCATATGTTCTCATCTCTTTCTTATAAAAAAAGCATCTGATAATCCAAAACAAATGGTTTATCATTGTAAGAGTAATTGCTTCCATCCACTGCAAGGCAAACAGGCTTGTTCTCCTACTCATCCACTAGATTTTCTGTTGCTTGCAAAGCCAAAAAATTATTGAATAATTGTGCCTACTTTCTGTTCAACTAAAAGGAAACTTAGCTACTGTACCTGGTTGTTTGTCTGGATCTGTACTCTCTTATAGTGTCCACCATTCCTCCTTCAACTAACAACATTGGCTAAATATATATACATGCACGTATAAACATATATGTACATACACATGCAAAATGCACTGTTATTCTGACAAATGTTATATAAAAAGTAATGTTATTTTGATTTTTACATAAATAAGTATATATACATATGGAAGTATAAATATTTTATATATACATGATATATGTAATCAGCAAAATAGCAATACATTTTTATTTAACAGTCAGAAAAATAATTATACATATATATAGGCATAATTATCTATATGGATACATATCGTCAGCAAATTAACAATGCCTTTTGTTATCCCCCATACAGATTTTACTAGATAATTCTAAAATAACATTATGGTCTGTAAAAGTCTTATACATAATATATTTGAACATTTTTATTTCTTTTAATATTGTATATGATATGTTGTTGGCACAGAATATCCATACTGATTCTTTTAGTTACCAGGTGACAGTGGAGTGCAGCCTTTGGAAAATAAAATCTAGAAATTTTTTTTAGATATATATTTTAAGTCTTACCTTCTGTATAGTAGGAAGCATGGGTTTATGAAAGGCAGGTCCTGCTTGACTAACTTGATCTCCTTCTATAACAAGATGGCCTGCTTAGTGGATGAGGGAAAGGCTGTGGAAGTTGCTTACCTGGTCTTTAGTAAAGTCTTTGACACCATTTCCCACAGCATTCTTCTGGAGGAACTGGCTGCTCGTGGCTTGGATGGGCATACTCTTCACTGGGTAAAATCTAGCTGGATGGCTGAGCCCAAAGACTTGTGGTGAATGGAGTTAAATCCAGCTGGTGGTCTGTCATGAGTGGTGTTCCCCAGGGCTTAGTATTGGGGCCAGTTCTGTTTAATATCTTTATCAAGGATCTGTATGAGGGGATTGCGTGCACCCTCAGTAAGTTTGCAGACAACACCACATTGAGCAGGAGTGTTGATCTGCTTGAGGGCAGGAAGACTCTACAGAGGGATCTGGACAGGCTGGATTGATGGGCCAAGGCCAACTGTATGAGATTCAAAAAAGCTAATTGCCGGGTCCTGCACTTGGGTCATAACAACCCCATGAAATGCTACAGGCTTGGGGAAGAGTGGCTGGAAAGCTGCCTGGTGGAAAAGAACCTGGGGGTGTTGGTTGACAGCCAACTGAATATGAGCTGAGAGTGTGCCCAGGTGGCCAAGAAGGCCAACGGCATCCTGGCTTCTATCAGAAATAGTGTGGCCAGCAGGACTAGGGAAGTGATCATCCCGTTGTATTTAAAATTGTTGAGGCTGCACCTCGAATACTGTTTTCAGTTTTGGACCCCTCACTACAAGAAAGACATTGAGGTGCTGGTGTGTGACCAAAGAGGAGCAATGAAGCTGGTGAAGGGTCTAGAGCACAAGTCTTATGAGCAGCGGCTGAGGCAACTGGGATTGTTTAGCCTGGAGAAAAGGAGACTTGGGGAAGACATTATCATGCTCTACAACTACCTGAAAGGAGATTGTAGCAAGGTAGGTGTCAATGTCTTTTCCCCAAGTAACAAGTAATAGGACAAGAGGACACAGCCTCAAGTTGCACCAGAGGAGGTTTAGATTGGATATTAGGAAAAATTTTTTCACCAAAAGGGTTGTCAAGCATTGGAACAGGCTGCCCAGGGAAGTGGTTGAGTCACCATTCCCGGAGGTATTTTAAAAGACACATAGATGTGGTGTTTAGGGACATGGTTTAGCAGTGGACTTGGCAGTGTGCCACACAAATCTTGATCAATAATTTCCAAGTTTTCCTTTTCTTGGTGTTCTTTTACAGTATTAAGAACCATGCATGGTCACTTTTTGCATGAAGCTCTTTGGCCTGAAACAATATTCATATTGGATTTATTCATGCAACATCTCCTAGCCGGAGGACCATTGCTTCTCCAAATGAGGGACAAATTTGATGTTTAAATTCCAAAGGGTAGTCCCACCTAGTACTTACGTATATTTAAAGAAATACAGTTTTAGCAAAAAAATCAGAGTTTAAAAAATATGGAAAATTTTGCCTTTTCTTCCTGTCTTTCTTTGCACCCCTCTCCTATATCTTTTCTTCTCCTACATTTTTCTGTCACACTTAACATCTGGCCCTTGTCCTTGCTACTTCTGAAATCAGTGTAAAAGCACAAAAGAAGTATTCTCATGCTTTTCTGATAAATTTCCAGAACAAAACAAAACTGACAAATCTTATAATAAAACCTGTCCTATTTAGTTTCAAAACATGGACAGATAGGAACTCAAGCTGAAGAAAATAACAGATTAAAGTACAGATCCTGGCAAATAAAGAATGCAGCATCAACAGAAGTTCCTTCTTCCTCATGTGTTGATTCACAAGAAATTATTTAAGGTGACAGTCAGACTCACATCAGTCTCTAAGATCTCTATGTGGCTTTTGCCTCCTTTAAGCAAGAAGAGGATGTATGTCTGAGTGGTACCATGTTTCTTAGACCCTTCCTCAGTCCGGCCAGCAACCAAACTGGCCCTTACAGAGGGAAAAATAATATAAGTGTGAGAAGGATAAGCCAAGTATAGAGCAAAGATGTGTTTTGTTTTGTTTTTCTTTTTAGTCTACAAAACAGATAGTTGGAAAAGTTTGTACTGCTTGAGATATCCAAAGTTTAATTAGAAAAAAACATAGGAGAATTTAGAAAAGTTTAAGATATGTTTTGGGACATCTTTCTATAAGGTTTGATGCTACAATAGCATAATGAGGTAAACAGTCAGGATTAGTTTCCAATAGCTTATGCATCTGTATAAGTTTTCCTCTACAATATACTTCTTAAGAGTTAGGAAATAAGTATCTGAGAAATTGTCCTTTTCTACATGTGGCACACATCCACTATTGAGCAGAAGTGAATGACATTGTAAGATTCTTCATTTTGGTGCATGGTGACTTGAGATTTTATTTGTCTCCAAATACAAGGTTTCTAAAGCTGATTTGCTGAAAAGGCCAGCTGCCAGTACTATTACAATAAAAGAGCTAGAAAGAGAATAATGTTGATTCAGTCCTGAAATACTAATTCAGGTATTTCTGTTCAGGGGAAATATCTAATATTCTGATATAGGAAGGAAAGCCAACAAGAATAATAAAAGCAGCAGCAGCAGCAGCAACAACAAAAGAAGTACTATATCTTTAAGTTATAGCTGCAAACAAAACCCAACAATTATTCCGTGAATTCTGGTTATAGTTACCAGAAAAAAATGTAGAAAAATTTTGTCTCACGTGGTCATGGTTTAAGCCCAGCCTGTAACAAAGAAGCACGCAGCTGCTTGCTGACTCCCCCGCTCCGGCCACGGTGGGATGAGGAGAAAATATAAAGGCAAGCTCGTGGATCAAAATAAGGACTGGGAGGGATCACTCCCCACTTATGGTCACAGGCAAAAGACAGGCTCACCTTGGGGAAGAAAACAAAATCAATTTAATTTACTACAAATCAAAACAAAACAAGGATATTAGGAAGTAAAACCAAACCTTAGAACACCTTCCCCCCACCCCTCCCTCCTTCCTGGCTCAACTCCACTCCCGGCTCTCTCTATCTCCTATCCCCAGCAGTGCAGGGGGACAGGAGGTGGGGGTTGCGGTCAGCTTGCTACACTTTGTCTCTCTGCCACTCCTTTCCTCCTCAGAGGGAGGAGGACTCCTCACTCATGCCCTGCTCCACTGTGGGGTCCCTCCCACGGGACACAGTTCTCCACTAACTTCTCCAGCATGGGTCTTTTCTGTGGGCTGCAGTTCCTCACAATTTCCCTAGTGTGGGTCCTTTCCATGGGCTTCAGTTCTTCCTGAACTTCCCTGGTGTGGGTCCTTTCCGCGGGCCAATCTTCAGTCACTAACTGCTCCAGTGTGGGCTTTCCCATGGAGTCACAGACATCTTGGGGAGCCTCTGCTCCCTTCTGTGGGCTGGGGGGCTGCAGCCTGCCATCTCACCATGGGCTGCAGGGGCATCCCCTCCTCCCCCTCCTTCTTCACTGACCTTGGTATCTGCAGAGGGGTTTCTCTCACATTCCAATCCCCCTCCTCAATGCAGGTTCCCCTTCTTAAATCTGTTCTCCCAGAGGCACTGCCACTGGCACTGATTGGGTCAGCCTGGGCCAGAGGCAGGTCCGACTTGGAGCCGGGGAAGCTTCCAGCAGCTTCTCACAGGAGCCGCCCCTGCGGCCCGTCCCCCACTACCAAAAAAACCACTCCACACAAACCCATAACAGTTATGTAATAATGCCCCTGATATTTCATGGTGAGCGCAATGGACTATTACTATCTTGTTTTAGGGACCCTGATACATCTCCTTTATTTTGCAAAATTATTACATTAGACATAGATTTTTAACTTTATATAGCATCATTTTTTTGTCTCAGGTGTGTGTCTTAAAGGACTAAAAAGATTCTGCAAGGAAAAATGAGATCCTAATTCACAAGGGCACTTACTCACCTGAGTTTCTCTGCTGACACTAGTAGGACCATTTAAGTGATGTTTCAGATGAACAAAGAATAAATTTTAGTTAAGGAGTCAGTTTAAATGTTTCTGCTCCTGTTTACCAGTTTCTGTCTTCACACCTGTTTGCTTCTCCCTCAATTTTTCTAACAGAGCTTTGTGCAGGACTGTGCTGTAAACCAGAGAACTGAAATGATTGGAGTAAAAACCAGTAATACATCTCCTTTTTCTAACCCTTCTTACATTTAAGTAGTGGTGCTAGCAATGAAGCCTTGCCCTGCAAACAATAGTTTTGGTTCAATTCAGAAGGCTAGCTCCATTTCAGAGAAGCAATAAGGAGCCTCTTAAACTGGTTTCTCCCCTGAATAAAACCTATTCTGGAACTACTCCCTGAGTAACTGTTCACCTCTGACAATACTGTCCTGCAAAGAAAGTAATCATGAAATTGATTATCTGCAATTGCATCTGATGTATTAATTTATCTTACAAAGTAGGTGTGAAAAGCTACGCTTATGGTCTGGCAGTGTTTTATACCTCAGTTTTCTCAGGGGTAAATGACTGTACAAGGTGTAGTTGTAATAGAGAATCAAGTGTATTGTGTTACTATGTGCTATGCAAGCCACAGCATTCAGGTTGCATTGTGTTCCCTCCTCCTGAAAAGTAAAACATATGGTGAGATTTACTGTACCAAGTTATATCACTTTGTGCCATTGATTGCTATGTGTAGAGAGCTATTACTTGTATGGCACAACGATCAATCAGCTACGGAACAGCATTATGCATATTGATGACACTATTTATCTCTATGATTATTAAAAGTAATACTGAAGTACATTCTACTACTGGGGGGGTGTCAACAGGAATATACTGCTTTTTCTGAAGTAACCTTTAATAATATTTTTTGTCTTCAGTTTAAAATATGAACTTCCAAACCTTGTCTCCTCTGCTCAGTTTCTCACATAATTAAATCAATTTTGGTATAAAATAGATAATTATACATTTCCAATTTCAGCTGAATAGTAATTTGGTTATGGTACTTCAGCACTAAAGAATGGGCAGCTTAGGACTGAAGAAGCCATTCTGAAATATCACCTGTCATGTGCAATTCTATGAATGTTTACCGAGCAGTACCTGACTTAAGATACAGCTGAGTATGTAAGATGGATTTCCAGCTCTTTACAAAGGGCTCCCTGTAGCATAAAACCCCAAATTTTCAGACTGATTCCCAGGAGAATAAGAAAAAGAAGCAATAGAAAACTGTTATTTAGAATTCTCTCTCTTTTGTCCCCCCTCCATTGTAGCTCTTCTGTATTTACAGAACCCATTTCGTTACTGTGATTTTGAAGTGCCTCCTTTGAAAAGCTTTTGGGTTTGACCAACGTACTGGTAAAGTACATGACATGAAATGATATTCTAGTAAATGATACATTAATACAGCAAACCTGAAACAATGCATATGTGGGTACAATTTTGCTCTTGATTTGACTGTATTGACTGTATTTATATATGTGGTTTCAAGCTGAAACATAGTTGAGTATTTGCCATCTTCTGATAAATGATTGTCAGGTTTTGCTCATTAAAGGTCAGAAACTAATCTCATTACTAGCAGTAGTTTGGCATTCTGCAATGGATAGGAAGTAACTGAAAGAAACAGCTGGCCCCACGAAACTAAAAAAGAGCATTATTTTGATTGTAGCTTTATATTTGAAGACTGGAATATGATTATAGGAGGATGCATTTTTAGGGATGGCAAAGAAGATAATGGTTATTAGATGACAGCTTTTCACAATTATTTTCTTACTGTTTATTTCCAAACTGTACTGAAGTTTTCACATATTTACCTCTTTGTTGAGCTTAAATAATTTAAGTAGACTACAATTGGTAATTTCACTGTCTAAATTTTTTTATTATTTTTTACTCCTTTCAAGAACAGGTCTCAGTCACCCTGCCTAATAATATCTTAGCAGTGTGCTGGCCAGTGGCTGTTCTGCAGTATTGTTGCCATGGTGTCTTGCTGAGAGAAAAAAACCCCAAACAACAACTTAGTACTATATTTTTATTGTTTTATTTCAGAGCACTTCTAATGGACAGCAACTTGTTGTATACTGCCAGTTTCTTACATGTAACAGAAATTTTTGTCTTCTATCATTCTTCTTTTGCACAGGATGAGATGGAAGAGAAGGTATTGATGAGTTGTAACAGCAATAGTGGGGACTGGGACATCTTGTGTTTCTTTCTCTGAACTGCTGTGAAATCCATAGGTATCAGTGAGAGTGGAGCAAGAAAATTAGGCATAGTAATAATTAGCAAAACCATTATCCAAATATGCCTGGTTATTTTGCCTTTGTGCTCCCCGAAGGCCTCCATGACCAAGTAATTTTTTGAGACGATATTCCTATTTGTCCCTGCATTTTTTGCTGGAAAATAGATATTTAGATATTCCTTGAAGATTTTGTATTATTTATGAGACCTTCAGAAAAAGTAATTACTTTGAAATAAAGGTGAGCTGATGTTTAAAAAAAAATATGGGCTAATGGAATCTCAGTCACACCACTAATTGTCCTTCCACGATAGGCACAACACTTAGAGTGATAAATGACATATGTCACATGTCACTTTGCCTCTCTACTTTTGTCCTTTCCTATTTATGTTTCTTTCTATGTCAGTGTAGGAGTCTTGAAGCTCTATATAAGGTCTCTTCTTTTTTTTTTTTTTTCTTTCTCTTTTGCATTAATATGGTAGTATTTGTAGCTTTCACTTGTGATTCTAATGATTACTTTACATTTCATCATAGCATTGAATACTGATATCTGTTTAAATGATTTTGGGAAGTGGACTGTATCAATTTATTTCACTCAAACTTACAAGACCCCACATAGGTCTTAATTTTATTCATGTTTCTTCTTAATTTTATTCATGCTTCTTTGAAACTACTTGCAGTTTTAAAGGTGATTATATGCAAAAATCTTAGCAGGAGTGGGAACTCAGGCTGTAATTTCTTGCAAGGAATAACCTTGAGGGATTCATAGTTGTAAAATTTCAGCATCATCCCATAAAGATTTGTCTCCTCAGAACAGAAAAACACTGCAATCTAAGATTAAATAAGCAGCTGGTAGTGAATTTCTGATTTTATCATGTTGCTTTTTTAGACAGACTAATTGTTCTGATTTATGGTTATCACCTGCATTTCATGGGTGTTTGCTTCTACCTCTAATTAATGGATAATTTTTAACTGCTGCAACTTCAATTGTTCCTTGGATTTCAAAGTGTAGAGGACACAGGGCTGTTAGCAAATAGAGGCCTTGCTTCTATGACATTTTTTGTGTTAGAAATGGAAAATATAATTTTTAGGGGTTGGGTTTTTTTGAGATACAGAATTTTACAACATCCGTGAAATAAGAATATTATGCTATGTATATAGTGAAGACTATGATTAAAAGTATACAGAATTCATCTTCAACAACAACAACAACAGATTATTTTAAAATTTTCTAGTATAAGGTTTTTTTACATGATTTAGGGCACAACAAGTCTTTTACATAATTTATTCATTTACTCCTGGTCACTATATAAGACAATAAAACAGTTTTATTAATGCCTCAGTGATATTTTTTGACTAATGAATTCCTTTCAGAGATACATAAAATCTTGGTCCAAAGATTTAAAAAGATGGAGAATATATCACTTCCCTTTGCTATGTCATTTCAGTGATTTTGTGAACAATAAGGTACAGTTATGCTATTTTTTATAGAAGCTCCTCCAGTCATGTTATGAATAGTGAAGAAAAAGTAGATAACAACAGAACATGGATTATGAAAATCAATACTGTTACAAGAGGAACAGCATTGCACAGAAAAATATGAAGTAAACAGAAGATTTTTTTTTTAATTACAAAATGACAACAGGATTTTATAGTACATAAAATAAAATGCATAAGATATAAGAGGTCATAGATGGTGCTGAGGTGATAGCTAGAGAGAATAAATTGATGAATACTGAAGTGATTTTAATAAAGTCATCCAAAAATCATATATGCTTACAAGAGAAAACAGAGAAAATAGAATTCAGTCCAAATAGAATTCTTGTGGATGAGGCCTTATTGAAACTGTTGCTAGAACTACAACTAGAAAAGTTTCTAAGGCTTCATGATTTGTTTTTTTATTATTTTGAAAGTAGAGGATAACATTGGTGAATCAATTGTAAACAAACAAACAAACAAACAACCTCCCCCCCCCCCCCCCCCCCAAAACACCTAGCTGATTGTCATGGTTTAACCCCAGCCAACAACTAAGCACCACACAGCTGCTCACTCCCTCCCCCCCCATCCAGTGGGATGGGGGAGAAAATTGGGAAAAAGAAGTAAAACTCCTGGGTTGAGATAAGAACGGTTTAATAGAACAGAAAAGAAGAAACTAGTAATGATAATGACAATACTAATAAATTGACAACAGCAATAATAAGAGGATTGGAATGTACAAATGATGCGCAGTGCACTTGCTCACCACCCACCAATCAACGCCCAGTTAGCCCCCGAGTGGCGATACCCCCGCCCCCACTCCCCCCAGTTTATATACTAGATGGGACGTCCCATGGTATGGAATACCCCGTTGGCCACTTTAGGTCAGCTGCCCTGGCTGTTTCCTGTGCCAACTTCTTGTGCCCCTCCAGCTTTCTCGCTGGCTGGGCATGAGAAGCTGAAAAATCCTTGACTTTAGTCTAAACACTACTGAGAAACAACTGAAAACATCAGTGTTATCAACATTCTTCGCATACTGAACTCAAAACATAGCACAGTACTAGCTACTAGGAAGACAATTAACCCTATCCCAGCTGAAACCAGGACACTGATTCTGAAAGGTTGGCTTTTTTTAATCTACTAGTTTTATAACCCTACATTCCCCCCCCAAATTGTAAGTTTCTCTAACATCTCACTTTTGACCATCCATGAATCATTCCTGTCACAAACACTCCCACATCTGAGTAAATCTTTACAGCTGATGTTATTGGTACCTTCTCTGTATCTTTCAGACTTTCCATAAATGTTTTCAGTTTCATTCCTCAGATTTCCTTTCTGATTGCTGGTTACAGAACATTTATGAAGTTTAGCAGAATGAGAACACACACACAAGAAAGGTCTAAATCTCAGAAAATAACTAAAAGGGGGGAAAATTATATTGGGAGTGTACAGTGAATGTGCACTTGATCATGTAGCATTTAAGCTTCCCCTTAAAGAGTCTCCAACAATATGTGAAATAAATTGGTTGGGATACTAAAAAAGGGCTAGTTTTCTGAAAACAATCATTTTAAACTTCCACAATCAGTGTCTCATTTGAAAACTGCTGTAAGACTATGCTGGTCCATCATTTGTCATTGGTTCTCATACACTTTTTGCATATACTGCTGTCTGCTTCTGTAGCTAGGCAGGCTAACTGTCATTCATTGACAGCTGTAAAATTAGCATTTTACATTGGCATTAAATCCCCACACGTATATTCTGTGCTCTGGTCTTCAGTCAGACAGCTGTGGCCTAGGTGTGAGCCTTCAATGCAAAACAGACATGTTGCAACATCACTATGTTTATTGCATCCCCCTGAAATGGATAAAAGCAGCAGAAAAACTGCAGTGACAAAACCATTATTATGTTCCAGCCATCAAAAGCAAAAAAATTTCCAATCAGGCAAAGAGGACTGTGGTTCTACATTATGCTAGAGCCCATCTTACTGTATAGTTGATCTGCCTTGAACGGGTAGATGGAGCTTGCACAAGAACATCAGGAGCAGGCTGCAGTCGCATCTTTTGTTAAATAGGCACATTCTAGGGAATAGGGCTATACAGCTGCACAAAAAATGTAGAAATTAATTTAGAAGGATTACCTGCTGAAATACAGTTTTAAATAGTGTGCATTTTAGAGCTGCCAAAAGAGATCCCATTTCAATGGTTTAGTTACCTGTAGATTTACCTACAGGGCAAGTTAAGCATTTCAGAAAAAAAAAATTAATAATCTTTAAACATTTAAAAGTAGTAAATATTCTAACTGCTCCTTGTCACAACAGAGGCAGCTTTAACCTGTCTGACCTTGGTTAAGTCAAGCTCCTGCTGACTTGGTAAATACTCTGTTCATGTGCTGCATTAGTGAGCTTGGCCTTTGCTGATGGGAAGGAGGGGAAAACAGGTTTATTGAGGTCTATTGTGTTCCCATTAACCTGAAAAGCAGAGACACTTTCTGTCATTTTAAGTGTTCATATTCTGGATTCAGCAGCATTGAAGTGGACCACCTCTGCCCTTACTAACATCTGTCATTATAATCAAAGGAAATGACTAAAATGCTGGAGTACTCCATATGTATCTTGCAAATTAGGCTTGCCTTGTATTTATAGGAAACATGTCCTTATGAATATGAATATTAATGCTTTAAAATGGTAATCTTTGTGAATAGTTGTGCCCCTTTATCCCCTTGTTTCCTTTTTGAAGTTCAACATTTGTTTGATATTTCATAATTGTATCCTTTCTGTCACTAAACGGACATGGACATGGCCCTCTGGTCAAGGCTGCATTCAGGTTCTCCAACCTATAGCTCTGGCAAGAAAAAAAGTTGTGGCCTCAAATTAATTAGATGGTGCCTTATAAAACCAAATCAAAAGCATACATAAAGAGGGTCACTGGAAAAACTTGGTAATCCTGAAGGGTATTTTTATTTATCTACATCTGTTTGGTTTCAATAGTTATTTTTATTACTTTAACCTCTGTCTTCCAAGTATATATGTGTATGTATAAGGCTGGCTAGCAAATACACCATGAAGATAAAAGGATTTGTGTTTGTGAATAGAGCTGTGTCTTAAACTTGGGTGTAGGAAATTACCTTGACTCTACTTTTAATAGTTTTCTTTTCCAGTTGCTTTGTTTGCTTTTTCATGCCCAGGTTTCTTGTACTGTCTGGTGGATAGTTCCAGAGAAAACACCTGCATGTCAATCACGTACTTGCAATTTCCTTAGAATATTGGTTACTCTCCTTTTTGGTGGAAAAGATGCAATTGCATGTAACATTACATGGATCATGTAATGTGTTAATACTGGAACTCATATTTACCCATACTTTCCTTTTTGAAAATAAAAAATGCCAGGATCATCTTATAAAAGGTATACTAGAGAGTATTTAAATAATATATTACAGAAAAAACTACAAGAAGAAACTAATTGATCAATATAGTTTGTTTTCTCTTTGGACTATGAGTGCTCAAATTCTGAGCCTTCACAGCACTGCTGCATCACAGAATAGTATCTTTTAGAAACTTCACAGTGTGGATTTTGTAGAGTTGCTGAAATTACTTTTGGTATTTTCAAAGCAGAGTGCATTTCCTTCCTTCTGTCTGCAATCTATAGAGAATGGTAGCAAGAAAGCTGAAAAAAAGGATCCGATTGAATGATGCATGAATTTTAATTTAATTTAATCTAATGTAAAATGTTTATTGAAACCACAGACATGTAACACTAAGTATCAAGTACATACAGATAAGGAGGCCAGGGGCCAGCCTTTAGGATAAGCCTCTTTTGAATAGCAGAAATTAAGAATAAACCTATTAGCTAAAAGGAGCTAAAAGTTTTTAAAGAGATGGGAATCACAGCCCAGGTACTCCTTGTGTCTTGTTACATTCTTTTTCTCTGTGACTGGTGAAAAAAGCTCAGTTGCTGTGCCAAGAGTTGGCTTAAGATAAGACTGGCATTGAAATGCATGCTAGGTTCACATTATAGCACTTCTTTGCTGTTATCCAGGTGCTATTGAGGAAGGTCTTCTGCAAATTGCAAATTCGGCAGTTTAATGAGTCTGTCAAGCTTGTCAATTGTTAGGGAGAGAAAATGGGTAATCATCAGGAAGAAAGTTCAAGGTGATGTCTTTGCTGAGGTGCAGAATGCTAATAGCAGCAAATAAGCATGAGTATGAGCAACTCTAGATGACAATTGTAAACCTTGTTGCAGTATCTCTGTGCCTGATAGTACAGCTAACAGTCTCCAAGTGGCTTCCCTCTGCTGGTTATTTTGTGCCAATTTTTTTCAGCATTAAAGCCAATACAGCTAGAAGAATCCAACCTTCTTGTAATAACCTTTTTAATTAACTGTTAACTGTTAAACTTGACATGCAGTTTCCTATTATTGTTACTTTCTTTTGCAAAAGGATAACTCTGAAAAAAAATCAATTTCCTCAAGGAGGTTAAAAGCATAAAAGGAGGAAGAAGCAAACTCTCACTACCTTGTAAGGTGATCTCCTTTCAGGTAAAGTGATTTTAAAAGTTATCAAAAGAGAGAATCTCTTTCTTCCCTGCATAACCTTTGTTACAGGATATGTGATAATCAAAAGTTTTACTAGGGGAGTTCTTGCCCTTTCGTAGTTTCAACTAGTAGGCACTTTTCAGTTTATTATCATTTTGTTTGCAATCTAAAGACATCTACAATGTTTAAACATTGTGAAATAGAGTGAACAGAGAAAACCAAAGAGAAACCAAACCTCCTTGTTTAAGTTTATCCATCATGATGTGAATAATTTCAGCAGCTGACTTGTTTAACTCCTTTACTTGTAACTATAAAAAAATATGATGCAATCGGATATGCTACATGGAAGCTTAGATACTCAACAAGGAAAGCTATACAGCAGATTATTATTGACTTTATACAAAATTCAATCAGGATTCAACTGATCATATTTGCTCTTTTTTGTTCCACCTAAATTTTGATATAGAATAGATTTTTAACACTTTTTACCAGATAATTGTACAACATTTAATAATTAATAACTGGTTTTGCTGATAAATTGTAAAAGCTTTTATTGCTTTCCATGGAAATGAGTGCCTTTTTATTTGGGTTCTGTCTTCTATCCAATTAAAACTTCAGAATCAAATCAGGTACCCTTAAAATAATACTGCTTCTACCTATTTTGATGAGGTTTAATTAACTTGGGTGGTTCCTACCTGCTAAGTTGATCATTGTTTATATAGTACTAAGTAACTTTTGACTGGCATTGTGAGTTCCATGAGCACAAATACATCAAATGAAGGGGAATACTGTCTAATAAAATTAACACTTCAATCTGTGTATTTTATTAGGTGCATGATAGTGAAAATAATGATAATTCAAACTGCCTTGTTTATGTACAATGTACACATTTTCATGATATATGAAACAAAGTGTATTAGATCACTTAATCATCTTTTACTGGCCTTCGCATATTTGTGCAATAATTATATATGAATAGATCTTTCTCTTTTTTCAAGCATTCTACTTATCATCAGTAGAAAACGAAAATCTTAACATTCCTTCATATTTTACTGCAAAAGAGAATATAATTTTGTAGTTTGTAAAGCACTGGGATAGCCCATGAAATCAAAGACAGTATAAAACAGTAAAATGATCAGATCTGATTCTCTTTTGGTACAAGATGACATGCTTCCCTTAAAGTCAAATGACCTTTCACACTTTTTAAAGAGTTATTCTTCTCTTTACTCTTTATCCAACATGGCAGTTTAGTGGCAATTTTCACTTGTTTCTTCCCTGTCTTCTCGTTACCACTGCATGTGCTGTTCAAAAAAAACCTAGTGTAACAACATCAAAAAAAAAGATGTTACAAATTTAATCCTTCTGATTGTACCAATTAGAACACAAAAGTCAGCAATATTGCTACAACTGTAGAGGAAACAGTGGCTAATCTTTCTTAAATTTCATATATTAGTTTCATATGGTGTGATGAAGCTAATTTCCAGTGTCGCCTCTATTTCCTTTTCACTCTCAGTAAAAGTATGCATAGTATGAATTATTATGGTTTTAGCTTATTTTGCTTAAACATGCAACTTTATATGAGTCATTATTTTTTGTCTACCTTCTGAGGAACTGCACAGTTCCCATACAAGCTAACAAGTTTTGTAGGAGGTCAGCATTAACAGGATTTGGTCTCTGAGGTTTGTGTGTACACACAGAGGTATAATAGTTCCATATATATTTTTATGTTTGTAAGTACATACATATGTGTTGTGGTTTAACCACAGCCAGCAACTAAGCACCACTCAGCTGCTCACTCACTTCCCCCCCGACCCGGTGGGATGGGAGAGAGAAAATCAGAAAAATAAGTAAAACTCATGGGCTGAGATAAGAAGAGTTTAATAGAACAGAAAAGAAGAAACTAATAATGATATTGATAACACTAATAAAATGGCAATAATAATAAAAGGATTAGAATACACAAGTGAAGCACAATGCAATTGCTCACCATCCGCCGACCAATGCCCAGGTAGTTCCGGAGGGACAATCCCACCACCCCCACTGCCCCCAGTTTATATACTAGACATGATGTCACATGGTATGGAATACCCCATTGGCCAATTTGGGTCAGCTGCCCCGGCTGTGTCCCCTCCCAACTTATTGTGCCTCTGCAGCCTTCTTGCTAGCTGGGCATGAGAAGCTGAAAAATCCTTGACTTTAGACTAAACATTACTTAGCAACAATGGAAAACATCAGTGTGTTATGAACATTCTTCTCATACTGAACTCAGAAACATAGCACTCTAACAGCTACTAGAAAGAAAATTAATTCTATCCCAGCTGAAACCAGGACAATATGTTTATATGTACAGGTGTACGCAAACATTTGTGCAGCACACACAATGTAGATTGGTCTACCTGATAAGGCCACTGACCTCATAAGTGAGTAGAATCCAAGTTCAGATTTCAGATATACGTATGTCAATTTATGGGAAATTTTTGACTGAGGCTAGAAAAGGTAACTGGGCTTTGAAGCTTTCCAAATGTACAAAGGAGAAATTACAGCTGCGTGTATGCCTTACTTCCAACTTCCTGTTTTGTTTTGTTTTATTATTACCATTATCCATTAAGAATTACATAGTGTGGTAATTTGTAGCTACCATAGCAATGAACAGGATTTGCCTACAGACTATGGGTTCCTGAGTAATTTATAAATAGCTTAGTATAGAAATTAATTTATCTTTCTACAGAGATAAGGAGGTCTGATTCTTGATCCTAATGGCGGAAAACTTGGTCTTGGTTTGCAAAGGAAAAACAGTACTCCTGATCTGTAGCTGTCTTCATCTGAGAATATGATCTTTCCACTTGAAGATTAGTAGTTTTATTATAACTTAAGTTATAATTGTCACCAAGTAGTCATGGCAGTACTAAACCTCCTAGATGTAAAGAAATAAATCTCAAAACAACTGTGGAACTGTTGCCTAAAATTGTGTTAATGAAAGCTGACTTATTTCTGAACTGGATATTGCAACTGTTATTTAAAGGATTATTAAAATCAAGGAATGCAAATAGATTGAGTGAGGTGTTCAATCTCTGTAAAAAAAGGCGCACTGAGAGACACTCTCATATATAATACAACACAGATTAACACAAAGCAACGTTTTAATTCTTTTTTTCAGTACACTGCTACATTATAATAAGTTGTACTGCTATGATCAAGAGTTACTTCACAAGGAAAACAAGAAAAAGGAGTTTTTAAACTGTACCTTTTTAAGTTGCACTTTCCACAAAAAAAAAAAATGCCTATTAGATTTTAAAAGGCACTTCACTGTACACCAGTGAGTACAGCTCCAGGACATCCAGTAAAATGCCTACAGTAAAAGCCTAGATCCATCAGAATAATTTACTTTAAGAGGTAGATGTTACAGGTGATAAAGACCTAGGGAAATGAAGAACAGATCTCATGGAGATCTACAACTTTTCCTAAATATAGCTTAATATTTTATCATCCTTGAACTGAAAAACAGGACACTACAAAGAGCTAAAATTTACATGCAGGAATATAAATCTAGCTGACAATGTAAAAAATTTCTTGGTATTAAGTTCTTAAATTTAGCCTAGTTTTATTATTCAAAACTATTTTCTCTGTAGTAGCTTAAAATAGTTTATTAATTAATGTTCTTTTCTCCACCCAAATACATGAAGACATAAAGATAGATTTTAGGGGAGAAAATACAATTAATTTCTAGAGATTTATTGAAATGATGTAAAAATCTTCTTATTGATCCTGAATTAACATGATGAACATGCACTTAAGGGATTTTGTGTGATAATGAACAAAATGCCATATTGGAGCTTTTGTAGCTCCTTGGATTTTATCACTTAACACCACTGAAAACTTTGGATCAGGTGTTTAGTGTTGCTTGGGAAAGAAGAGAAGAGATGAAAAAAAATTCTCCATATAAAATATGTTACAGGATGATCTATTTAATTTTGTGTGACACTGAATTTACAGTCTTTACACCATTTTAACTAAAAAGTAATTCTGAAGAAAGATTGACCATGCTCATATACTTGAAGAATTGCTTAAAGTATAAAAAGAATGTCTATCTTTAAATGAGACAAGGATCTGTTAATGTCTGTTATTTCCCAGTATTTTGCTAGATTTGTCCTGGTTTAAAATCTGTCCAAAGATCACATAGATTTTGTACTGTTTGGAATAAACAGGAAATATGTATTGACTTTTACAAAAACAATACCCTCAGATTCAAGGGCTGACTTTGAAGTTAGCATGTTGCATTTCAGAAGTGACCCGGTGACTTTTTGATTCTGATCACTGTATTACAGAGAAGTCCACATCTGCGTTAGTCATTTCATCTCTTTTGTTTTATTGACTGTCTGGGTGACTATGCCTTTCTGCTTTGTAGATATTATGCTGGAAGAAGTGTCAGTTTGTAAAGGGGTTAGTATTTTTCAGCACTTTTGAACTATGTCACTATACCATCATAAAGTAAATTCTATTGGAAATTCCTTGCTTACATGTTCAGGAAGACTGATGGAATATGTGTGTCTCAATGAGTTCTGGGGCACAGGGTTATTATAATTTACATTCAGATATCTACGAAATATCAATGATATTTATAGGTAATAGAACAAAAAGGACAGTGTCTCAGAAGTACTTATATACTTAACAACTGTTTCCTGTCCTTAAGTTAATTGTTAAGCATTGAATTACTAATGAACTATGATTTCAGAAGAAAATAATCTGTTCATATAGGAATTTTTGCTTTTTTCTTCCTGAAACTTTTGAAAGGGAATGTAATACAAACAATTTTTTTTTTTTCTTTTTCAAGTGCATGCAAATGTACTGTTAGTTGAAAATCATGTGGAGGAGTTAGTAACAAATACTGTAGCTAAGCTCTACCAGTAGAAGATTTTTATTAAGATTCTCACTTTTAAATTTTCTTATAGTTTTACTAAATTTTTAACCAAGTAGAAATTGCCATTATATCTCTTCCAAAGTTACAACAAAAATTTTTCATCCACTGCTGAGAATCTGCACTTGAAATTTTCAAACAGAAAATTGTGTATTATGCAGAGGTTCCCTTAGTTTCTTTACAGAGCTTCAGATTTTCAAATCACCAGTTCTCTAGCTAGAGATTTAATATGAATTTCTAAGCAATTCCTTGTGTAGAAGAGGCAATTGCTTAAAGGACAACCTACACGTGAGCTTCATTGTGTATACGGCCAGGGTCCATGGCATTCCCTGAATGATCAAAATGGTATTCTGAAGCAAAGATATTTCAAAGACTACTGTAGAGTAATGGGACCGAAGCTATAAAGATTTTTTGTATTATTTCATCAGAAGGTGGGTTAGGTGCAAAATCCTTAGGGAAACAGTTAATGAGAATTCCCAATGTAGATTATGTAGATATCAGAGCCCTCCTTGATCCTTTGCTTTACAAGGAAACAAACTAAAATGATAGATTTTACTTAGTTCTATAGCTTTTCTTCTTCTTCTTCTTCTTCCTCTTTTCTTCTTTTTTTTTTTTTTTTCTTTTTCCCATTCCTTCTCACCAATAAAGGATTTAAATCTGTTTTTATTTTTTCTGGAAAAAAGAAATGGTAAGTATAAATATAATAGATTCCATAAACCTGGCTGAGACGTATCTAATATCACTAAATGAATGTGTCTGTAAACTGCCTTTTTTTTTTTTTAAATTGTTTTTCATGTAGTGGTTATTGCTTATAAAACGTTGTACTTTATAAAACCTGGCTGATAACTGGTTAGTTCTATCATCATTTCTGATAATGAACAAACTGCAGACCCTATACTAAGTTTAAATTATTGGTACATTTGCAGACAAACTCCAGGGTACTCTCAAGTAGAGCTAGTTTACTATCAAGAGTGTTCTCTTTTTGAGGACACAAATAACCAGGGCTTTTTTGCCATTTAGTAACCTTTTGTTAAATAACCTCAGTTATCTCTTAGAAGTTGTTACACAAATTGTTTTTACCAATCATTTTACTTACACTTTCTTTCTACTTTAAGGTGTTAGGTCTTTGGAAGCTCCAGTTGTGCACATTACTGGTTTTGGTAGGTTTCTCTTTGACCTTACTGAATGTATTTCAGGTCATCACTGGTTGCTGATAGGCTAAGAATTTCCAAATGAGTGATCTATTATTTAACAAGATTTGAAATGTTGTTAGACTTGTTTATAGGAACTAGTTTTTATAAATAAACAAATTGGTTTAGAAATTCTAGATTTATTTTACTGATGGCTACAAGAGATTCGATATATTTCCATCAAACTGAAATTCTTCTTAAAAATCCTTTCTTGCTTTGCATGTACCAGAGCTATGCAAAGAAACCAAGATTTCCTGCTGTGGCATAGAAAATGTGTTAGTGCCACTAGTACCTTGGACTAAGATCATAATGACTCATCCCTAAAGGAAAGTACGTATAATGTATATGGAAATGTGCATTTAAGTCTGCCAAGATGTTACAGTAATTTAACTAATTTACTACTTGGTAAGCTACAAAACTTGAATCTTCTACATCACTTTTCACTCTAGAATCCAGAATTTTTCATATTATTGTCACATAAAAATTATTTCCCAGAATTCCAGCTTCATTTACAGCAATGAATAGACAGTGGAAAAGAGAGGGGCAAGATTTGGGGTTTTTTAGCAAGGCAATGGCTTGAAACACAGGTAGTGGGCTGCAGTCTTCACTCCAATGCATATTTTGCATTTAATACTATGCACAACTGTGTGTTTACGTATTAAGGGGCTGCTGCTGCATACCTTTGCCAAGGAGCTGAGGTAGAGGTGAGTTACTTCTTTCTTTGCTACCTTTGTGCTAGCGCTCTGTAACAGCAGTCAGTCACCTTCTCAGTAGAGAATCTGTATCTATTACTGTCATTGCTTTTCATAAATACTGCATTGCAGCTGTTAACTGTACTTTCTCATTAAAAAAAAGGACTAAAATATAATTTTGTTCTAATAATGAATGATGTAAATACAACTACACATGTATAGAAAATCGCCATTAAAGGATAAACTGCTACTAATAATTTATAATGTTTTCCAAGTGACAAATATTTACATGCCACCTAGGTTTCTCCCAGCTCCCAAACAATTAGATGAAGTCAGGAGAATTGAAACTTCTTACGTCCTTTAAGCTCCTACTTGGAAATTTCCAGAAGAATAGTAGTATTTGATATAGTTCTGAAGATAAAATATTCTAGCAAGAGAACTTATATTTATGCCTAGCTATATATAAAGCATTTTAGAAAAAAAACAGGGAAGTAGAAGAAATCTAGACAACCTAATTAATTAATTAATTAAGTATTGTATAATTTTAAACCAGTTCTAGCAGTAATAAGCATGTAGATAATCATATTAATTACAGTATTGACAAAAGAAAATTCAAAAACTACTTTTCTTTAATCAATTTATGACATGAAAAGGAGATTCTGTTTCACCAATAACACTTCTTGACTAAACCAGTGACCTGACTGTGACTTATGAATACATTTCAGTCTTTCACTGATTAGTTGTCTCCCCAGTAAAATAAATTGCCTAAATTTTGATGAAAGTGTTCAATAAAGAAGTTGTTTACTAAAGTAAACTGCCGGAGATTATAATGCTGGGTTTAGTTTGGATGCATGTTACAAGACTCTTTTATCTGAAAAACATACATGCTCCTACAAGCATGTATTTTTCTCTCAAAATGTACATTTAGTCCCACAGCAGTTCATAGCCATACTTTTTATCTATAACTCCTTCACTGAATTAAGACATAGCACAGTTCTACTAATTGTATGGCAATTACCATGAAGAAAAGACCACTTTGATTTTTCTTAATAGTTACATAAATACATCTTGAATTCCAGTTTTGTGCAAATGGTATCATGACTGATTGATAACCATCTACAGATAGGTGGCCAGTGATAATCTATGAATCATGAAATTACATCTTTGCTACTAAACCTTTGGTTTGAAGACAAGTGCTGTAATTTATAATGGTGTGTTACAAAAAAAGGAAAAAAATATGAAAAAATAAAATTCGGGTATGAAAACTTATCCACTTCAGTTTCTATAATTTATTAATTATTCTAGAATGCCTAATGACATATGTATGCTTCTTGAAAAACAATAAATATATTTTAGAAAACATTTTTGTCTGACAATATATATTTGCTTAAATAAATTTGTGGCTTGTTTGGAGAGGATATAAAGTATTTTAACTGAACTTGAATTGAGGAAATTATTTCAAATCCAGGTTAAAATATTTGATCTCATAAGAAAGGTCCTCCTAAAATCACCAGGATGCTCGTTATCAGGCCTCCCCATTAGCTAGGAGAAAAATAGAAGGTATAGCATAAACTTGAGTCTTAATCACAAATACCATACAGGCAGCATCTCTGTACCTTTAATTAAGTGTTTTGAAAGGTTATGTTTCTTTCTAATTTTGAAATTAATTTATTTTGTTTTGAAAATGAAATTGGAACAAACACATATATTTTTTAAATTGATTTTGAGACCCATTGCTCTCCCTTAATTTCTGTTTTGTTAATATAGGATTAGAAAAAAAAAATTACATTAGGGATTTTGAGGGCTGGATAAGTTTTTTGATGTTCTGAAGTAAAGGATAGGACCAAGGATTGATTACAGACTAGTTAATAAAACCATAATAGTTCAATCTGCACTTTCACTCAATATTTAAAGTGTGTACAGAGGCAAAAAGTATTAATGTCTGTGAAATATAATTCCAAGTACAACGACAAATAAGAAACAGAATTATTGTTCTTTGTTGATTTGCAGTTCTCCTTTCATGTACACTTCCTAGAAATGAACTAACATAAAGCAGAATTTTGCCTATCAGAATGAAACTGTGGCTGCAGGTTTGATTTTCAGATGCAAGCCAAAATAAACAGCAAAATCATTGAAAATGATTTTCAGATTAAAGTACATTAAAATTCTTACTTAAAAAAAAGCTTATTACATGTACTTAAATGGAGGTGACAGCTGAAAAATGTTTCTAAGCAAAGGATAAGACAGGAAAGAGCCATTTCAAAATTATCTAGGCAATTGCATGCATAGCAACATGACAGCAAATTAAATTCAACAAGCAAGGCAATATGTTGATTAAGATTAAAAATCTATATTGACGAATACTGTACTGTATATAATTTCTAAAACATTGTCAAAGAGTACTTAAGTCAATTGATAGAGACCCAAATAATAGAGGGATACTCGGTTTAACAAGTTCTAGGCTGATGACTGTGAGATCTCTGCCTGCTGTTAACATTTGTGTCAGGTATTTTTAATCCACTTATATACAATTTTGAAAAAAAACCTGTATCTAATATTACACTTTCATATTCAATTTTGATAACACTGTCTATTTTAAAGGAAGTAAAAAAATAACATTGGAAGTAGAGATGCTTCCATAAATGAAGATTAGAAAGATTTATATATTTTTTAAAATATATATTGAAGAGAAGTGATAGAATAAAACACTTTAATGTGTAGTATGTTGAGTGCTATTGAAATCAATCACTTCTATTAATATTAAAAATGGTCTATTAGATACTTTATGGGAAGACTTAAGGCTGCAGTTCTCTGAGGAATACCAGAAATGGGGCGCTGTGAAAGGTCAGATAAAGGGACCATTGGTCAGTTCAACTTAGGATACTTATTTTGTTTTGTTTCAGTCATCTCTCCCTTCTTACTTTGGTCTAAAGGAGAGCAGCTGCTCTTTCCTTCAGCACAAGAGGATTTAGAAATGTAACATTTTGTTGTTTCTTTGCTGTAAGCAGAATTTACCAAAGGAAAAAATCCACAACAAAGTATCTAATAAAACTCTTTAGATTTTGTTGAACGGTAAGATATTGACAGATATTTCTGTATAGTCCCATACTACATGATCTGCAATATTGGTGAAGTCAGAGAGAAGAAAATACCTAAAAAAGTTCAAAATTGTAACCTACCTGACTATGTGAAAATATTACTAAGTAATCATTTATACTGTGGCCTGTAGTTGCATAAAATCTGTTCCTTCTTGATGATGAATTATTCGGGGACCAGTACATTATTTTCTGAAGAAGAGTTCTATCCAAGACAATGGCCTTAAGAGATTTCAATTTTGTATCCCTAGTCTGATTTTCATCATATTCTGAGTGAAGTAGTAAGTTCATAATATTCTGGCTACCGTAAAGACAAAACAGAAGATTTGTGTATAATATCAATTAGCCACTCAAATAAACCTTCTCCTCAAAGTGCTATTCAATTTCATGGCAATCAACAAGGGATTGCAAAATTAAGTAGAAGTTTTTATTTTAGCAATAACAGTCCTTAGGTAATGTCCCACCAAAACTAGCATGGACAGTAGAGTAAAGGGAGGAAACAGAAGAAAAACAAAATCATGACCAAGACAAAATTTAATACCAGATTTTGAAGTACAGGCATCAGTAAGGAAAGTTTGATTTGGTAAAGATTATGTACTAATGTAGCAGAGTAAAATCACTATCTTAATTCCATTTCAGTAAAAATTCTAGGGATTTATTTAAGCAATTAATTTTTTTTTATAATGTAATATCTTTTGCTGGAAACCTTATATATCACCTTCGTAGGTACTTTTTCCTTTTTTTGGATACAAACATTTTGTAGCACAACTGTATTACTTAACAGTTTAGTTAAGAGAGCTTAATACAGTGGGACAGTCACATGTGCTTTTCTAATTTGTGTTATGCAATGTCTGAATATGCAGAGTTCAAGGTACTGTGAACATCAGAAGGTGATCTGCAATCTTCTTAAATAGTTCCAATGTGAAGCCTGAGATCACTTAGTCAGAGACACCTGCCGGGAAATACGGATTGTTTGTGCTCAGTGCTGTACTCCTATGAAGTTAAAAAGCTCTCCTTGTCCCAGAGGGCAGGCAATTTTCTTGTACAGGTGGCAAGGGATGTTCATAGAAAAGGCAGCAATAAATTCAAGGAGATAGATAGTGAAAGGAGTACAGTTCTCATAGTGAGCTGTCACCATGGGCAAGACACCCTGACTGTTCATGCTGGCCTGTTGTCTATTTTAAACAAGACACAGATAGAAGAAAAAGGAAAATTGACTACGAATTTGGTGAAATGTGCTATCACAGTCTTGTTTACTTTAATTCAGATGCAATGTTTATATTTTTGATTCTTTTTCCTTGCTATGCTGCAACATATTTAATAGTTACCTATATTGTTGTTTTGCATCATAGTACCTGATATGCATTATATTTAACACTGTCTTTGAAAGTGGTTTGTTGTGTATTTCTAAGTAGAATCTGGTATGTTTGCTTCTCAGTAATAAAAAAACCTTAAAAGACTTGGCCAATTAATTTCTCAAGAGCCCTTAGTATGTATATGTACTTATAACTGAGAAAGATGTGTAAAAAGCAAAAAAGTTATTGCATTCAAAATTTACATTTTGAAGAAAAGATTGCTACATTTGAACACACAACAAAATAATTCTAAACAATAATACTGGAAATAAAAATATTTTGGTTTTTTGAGAATTAGCAACTGCAAGCCTAGCATTGGGAAATACTACAAAAGTAGTCCACAGAAAGAGTTGGAAAACCAGTAATGTAAGGTCTTTTGGACAGAAGAAAAAGACTGCCACAACACATCCAGACACAAAGCTGGAAATTTTCTAAAATCAAAATTAACACATTAATTGGTTATGAAGAAATAACTAAACCATGATAACTGTAGACATCATTTTCTGTTGATTCTCCTGATGTCCCTTCCTTTCTTTAGAAGAGTATCCTCTCTGACTTTTCTTAAAATATCTCACTGAGATGACAATACAGATTACAACACAAAACTTCTTTTAAAGACTGTAGGTGTTGCAATTGGAGCTGTTTGCTCTGTGAATGGGGCAGAATGCTACAAGCACATCACACAGCAAACCATTTTTTTTCCATTCCATTTTCATTTCTGCATGCCATTGGGTTTATTCATTTTAAAAGCTCTGAATATTCTGATCATGGGGCCCCTGAAATAGCACATCTTTCCCTGTATCTTCAATAAAGCTTCAGAGAAGCTCTAGCTGGGCTCACTAGATTAAAACTCTTCTAGGGCTAAAAAAAAAAAAAAAAAAAAGACTTTTTTTATCTTTTATGTCAGAAAAGACTGTAAACAATTATAGGAATTTAAAATAACCTGTTTAGCAACCTTGAAGATCAAGGAACTTTTGTAAATCTGTGAAATATATACAAAATACCTCATTTGCCTGATTTAACACTTTTAAACTAAGATAAGTTTGGTCAGAAGAGGGAGTTAAAGACTTTTATCCTAGTTACTCTTTTGGCTCTACTGAGAATAGATAGCTGTTGAACTTTGCTTCATTATCTTTTCTAATCTTTCTAATTTAGCTCTGCTTGGAATGAGGTATATAATACAGGTATATGGTACACAAGATTTTGTTTTGTTTGAGGAGTTTATTTTTCTTTTTACATCACTCTTGTATGTTGATTATTTAAATCTATTCTGACTTTTTAAAAAATAACTATTGTTAGAACATTTTTAATGTAGTGTGGGAGTAAAGTAATTCTTTATGTTTGGCTTTGAAGTCTACAAGACAGTGGTAATTTCATGTATGGTTCTATAATTAGAGCACTGTGTTAACAGTAATTATGTGTAGCTCCATGTTGAACTATATACACATTTCTGCATGAGCTCATGCACTCCAGATATTTGTAAAGAAAAATATGATATAGCTTGCCATGCATTGGGGCAAGACTGTGGGAACAGTTGTCCTCCCAGGGAATGTAAAATCTTTTTTTTATTTCTTTTAAATAGACTATGTTTACACTAAAGAAATGGAAGTACTGTAAAATCCTTGGTTTTAAAATATGGAGATAAAAAGTAGAGTAGAAAAGAGCAATAATTTAGTAAGAAATATGGTTTTTAAAAACCTGAATATAAATGGGTGCACTTTCCATGATCAAAAGCAAACCAAAACAAAATGGAATCTAAGTTGAGCAAGACAGACAGCAAAAATATGACACCCTCAGAGTTAATTTTACAGCCTCTATGGAAGCAAGTAGTCTCCATTAGATGAAAGCTTGATCGTAAGAAAGAGAGGCTGGTGAAAAAATATCATATTCCAGACTCCACTGTAAGGATTCCATATTTGTGCCCCACTTACTACATAAAATTTGTTTTGTGTTTTATTACATCTAAAGGCTTATTCTTCTATTGATGTATATGAAGTTATATACATACATCAGAAGAAAATAAACCCCTTCGTTTCAAATTCATCAAGTGAGCAGTATGACAAGTTACATGAGTGCTTGCCCTCTTTATAATTACAATACATTTTTATTTCAAGAAGATAAGTTATCGCTGTGTGTATTTTCTTATTTACATTTTAAGTTATGCTGGTTTTATAGAATGAGACTTTTTTTAAATCAAAAAGCTCTCTGAACAATATAACCTAAGTACAGAAGTGGAATACTTATTCCCTTAAGAGGGAGGAAATTATTTCAGTAGAACATATAAGTTTTAGATTGGATGCTCAAATTCAGGAACCTAAAAAAAAAGGGTTAGGACTTCAGTCTTCACTCTTCAACAACCTTAAAATTGTAAACCCTTTTCATTGCAAACATAAAATAGTGTAAGGTTACATTCACAACTGTCCTGGTTTCAGATGGGATAGAGTTAATTTTCTTTCTAGCAGCTGGTATAGTGTTATGTTTTGGGTTCATTACGAGAAGAATGTTCATAACACACTGATGTTTCCAGTTGTTGCTAAGTAATGTTTAGACTAAGTCAAGGATTTTTCAGCTTCTGATGCCCAGCTAGCAAGAAGGCTGGGGAGGCACAAGAAGTTGGGAGAAGACACAGCCGGGGCAGCTGACCCAAACTGGCCAACAGGGTATTCTGTACCATGTGACATCATGTCTAGTATATGAACTGGGGGGAGTGGGGCTGGGAGGGATCGCTGCTTGGGAACTAACTGGGCATCGGTCGGCGAGTGGTGAGCAATTGCATTGTGCATCCCTTGTTTTGTATATTCCAATCCTTTTATAATTATTATTGTCATTTTATTTTTTTTATTATTATTATTTTCATTTTATTATTGTTATTGTTATCACTGTTAGTTTCTTTCTTTCTGTTCTATTAAACTGTTCTTATCTCAACCCACGAGTTTTACTTTTTTTTTTTTTTTTCTGATTCTCTCTGAATCCAGTGAGTGAGCAGCTGTGTGGTGCTTAGTTACTGGCTGGGGTTAAACCATGACAATGACATAATGTTGTGTTCAATCCTATAAAAACATAAGAAACGAATGCATCTGACCCTGAGGCACTTGCATTAAGACACTTCTTAATAAGGAAGAGAAATACATGAGTGGGCAAATATTATAAAAACAACAAAATCTTGGCTGATTAAACATTATCATTTGATAGGCAACTTGGAAAATTTTGGTTTTAAAAATACAAATTATTAAACTATTTTAAAAACGATAAAAGTCCCATGAATGTGCCTGATATAATCAGAAAGCTTTATCAAAGCATTTGTAAAGCTCTGTTCCTACACAGAAGAGAAGTATATAGGAGAGTTCTCATGTTGTCTGAAATTTAAAAATTATGCAACATTTGTTTTAGAAGGAACCAAAATAAATCAGTTCAGTTTATCTGCACTTACTTTTCCTGCATTTCTTTAGCTACTTCTTGGAACCAGTGCAGGGTTCCGTCATGTCCCTCATGGATAAGCAAGTGAAGAATGACTCTCTGTTACTCTTCTACTTCCCATGTTTTCTTGCTAATGTTCAGTGAATGCTTACCAAATATTTGTTAATCATCATAAAGCAAGCACTGACTCAAAATCCCGTGATAGTAGGACTTGTGCAAACACAGAACTAAAACATGGATAGTGTTTTTCAGAGCATATGCTGTAACAAAATGGACAACATATGAATAAAGACAGGGAAACAATGAGACAACAGCGGTCATCATGGCAGATGGCAGTACAGCCCTTCAAGAGAATAAGCTCTTCTATGGGTGGTTTTGGTCATCAGAGAAAAGTTAGAGTTTCAATAAGGAATTTTTAGAAAAGAGAAATAAATAGCTTTGTAGATGTTTACAGGGTATTCTTTCGAAGTGTGAATGACAACATGGAGGATGTTTATTTGAAGATTTAATAATGTGATGATGAGGATTAACATTATGAGCTAGTGAGAGGTAGAAAATATCATCTTGATACTGCATAGAGATGATCAAAAGTTAGGAATTTTGAAAATGAAGGCAAGTGGTTAATACTTCATATGATAAAAGGAGAGAAGAAGAGCCATTGGAAGTATTCAAGATACAGAGTCCAGCATACGAGATGATGAGATGCTGAATAAAAGTATCTGCATATGAATGGAAAGGAGAACATATATCTTAAAACCTAGATATCATCTGAAGATATAAGGCAAGGAAAGATCAATAGACATAACACTGGTATTCACAATGCCTAAGAAAAGGATGTAACTGCAAGGGAAATATAGGCAAGTCAAGATGTTGCTGTTAACCGTGGTGAACATGATGTCAGGATTATTACCTATGGGCTAGAAGATTTAATTTGGACCTGATTAGAGAGGCCTGGAATTGGGAAATAAAGTTATACTTTTTCCCTAAAGGTGGTAATTGAATTTGCAGTTGAGATTACCCAGATTAGAATTTAAAAGGAAAACCAAGAATTTAACTAGATTTGGAGAGCGCTTTGGGACTACTGTGGTTAGAGAGAGTGAGGAGAATTCTCTGAGGGAAGGAAGTTTTTCAAAAATAAGTATTAGTCAAGAGAAAAGTCATGGAAGAAAGGGACAGTTTGTCTGACTATTGTGACAGTATTAGATGAAGCAGATGAGAGTGGCACCCATACAAAACAGTTAAAAGAGATTATTAGAGACTCTATGAGCGTGTTTTCACATATCAGTGACTGGAGAAAAAAAAAGGAAAAAAGAGATGGTAGGTGGAAAATTAAATGGTGTTCAAGGATAGACATTTTTTAGTCTGAGGACACTAGCTGTGTGCAAGGAGAGGGCAAGAAGAAATCGAGAAACTAGTTAAAAAAAAAAAAAGAAGAAAAAGACGATGGCAGAGAAGATAAGGAAGATTGAAGGAGATCACTCAGAATGGGCTTGACAGGAGGGAAAAAAGGGGAGATTTATGGAAAAAAGAAACCACTCTGAAAAAAGAAAAATATAGTCTTGTATTTTGTCCTTTGTTTTCTTGGAAGAAATTAAGCAGACATTTTATGAAGAAGAAGTGGAGATAAAAGGAGAATGAGAACAGAATCAAGATGGAAAATGGATGGCTGGCATTCATTTAGAAAACTGGAATTGCTTAACAAGATACATGGCAGACCTGAGACAGGAAAATAAATCCATAGCATAGGCAAATGTCCTAGTCCACTTGATCCACTCAGCAATACCAGAGAACAAAGCAGGAAATAGATGGAAGCAGTTACCCTTTCAGGCAGAAGCCAGAAAAAGCCATGGTTTGAAGAGTGAAACAAAGAGAAATAAAGAATAAATAAAAACCTGAAGAAACAAAAAAAAAAAAAAAGAAGAAAAGGGAAAACAGAATGAAAAAATGGTAGAAGGGCTAAAAGAAGAGTGGACAAGAACAGAGAAGATAACACTATTGGCCTGGAAACTACAGAACAGTAAGACAAGTGAGTTGGTTTTCATACCTGTTGTGAAAGGAAGAAGTGGAAAGATAAGTGAAGAGGTAATGGAGCTGGAAGGAAATGTGCTTTGTCTGTCCCAAGTGCTGGGCTTTGTGTCTGCTTTTGATGAACACCATGGGCTTCCTGCCTGCCTGCTTCTCTAGATTGTCCTGTGCCTCCGAATGGGACCCCTGTCCTCCAGTGTATTTACCCCTCCTCTCAGTTAGACGTCACCTGCACACTTGCTGAGGGTGCCATCTGTCCCATTGTTAGGTGATCAATAAAGATTTTTGGCTCCAGTTACGACCTGGCAGTAATGCCACTCACAATGAGCTTTTGTACTGCTCATCACACTGTGTTGAACTTATTCATCCAACCAATTTTCTGTGCACCTTATAAGCCATTTATCTAGTACATATCTCACCAGTCATGACTATAAGGATTCTCTGGGCCTCAATGTCGAAGGCCTTTTTACAGTCAAGGTAAACAGTATCCACCACTCTCCATTGTCCATTGAGCGTGTCACTTCATTATAGGCAGCAGGCAGGTTGCTCAGACATATTTGCAACAAGTAATTTATCAGCAACAATCCATGCTGACCCAGCAGAATTGAGTTTATTGTGGTTTGGTGCTAGTGGAAGGAAGTATATGAACTATATTACCAGGAAATCAGGAAGAACCTCAAAAAAGAAACTTACCAGTGGGGCTTGTGTAGTAACCCCTCATATAGCTCAGGAGCGGTTGTGAAAAGCTGAAAAGTGTAAATGCAGAAGAAAAATACAGATTTAAAATTCACTCAGACTAGATTGTAATCTTAAGAAAGTACTTGAGCCTTTTTCAAAAAAATGCTTTTTTTTCTGAAGAATGATGTTTTCCTCAGTCACGACTTCATAAAAGAAATGGGTTATGCTAGTCTTTTTCACTGTTTAGATAATTTACACCATTAGTTAATGCATTAACAAAAACTAAAGTGAGCATAGATAGCATCTTTTATGTGGATGCTTAAGGTGCTTCATCAGCTTGATGACTGAACTGTTACTGTTCTCTAATTATATGAATGTATTCTTCATATATTTAGCAGCATCATAGGATCTAGATGTAGATATCCATCTTTCCTGCAGTCAGATAAAAAACATCTTTAAATATAATCTTTTATCCTAATCCATGTTATCCTTTTGTAATTTTACATGGGAGAAAATGAATAATCATTAGCAATAATAAGCATCCTACTTCACTGTGAGCTTGGAAAGGCATAAATACTCTATTGCATTATGAAATCTCAGCTGTGATTATGAAGTGTAACAAAGACAGATGTGCAGGATTAGTTCATCATAAAATGTAATTAATTGTAGTTGAGATAGTAATTCAATAAGTGTTCTTATTTTGTATTTTTCTTTTGCATGAAGAAAATTGTTACACACAGTTTACTATGTATTTTTGATACAAGTAAGTAGTTTCCAAATCTGACCTCAATATTGATAATATAAACAGTGTAAGACCAAGAGTAGTAACATGATTTTTTTTGAGTTTTAACAGTGCTGTTACATGAATCATGAGGAAATACAGAATTTTCCTGCCAGGAACAAACAAGCTATTTACAAAGATTTTTAGCACCAAAGGACAGATCAGAATAAATAACCCCCATTGTTAGTTTTAGTCTACAGAAACCTTCCAAAAACCAGAATCTGTAGGTGAGTTACCTAGCTTTCCTTCATGTGTGGTGTATGAGGAAAGGTCATCATTTCACACAAACAGCTGCCATTTGATATGTCGATCAGGAAGATAGTGAATATTCAGCATTGTCCTCAGAAAATTCCTAGAGCTAGAGAAAAGAATATACAGATGGCAAAAGTAAATCTTAAATAGATCCACTCAAACACTGAATTCCAGGCTGTAGAAAGGTACTTTTGTCCATGTATTTACAGTACCTTGTCCTATAGTTAGGTAATCTTCCCATCTCTGACCATTACCTTAACTGACCAGCCGTGTACCCATTAATCAGCCAACAACTATGCATGCACTTGTTGCTTTAAACATTAAAAAATTGCTTCATTTCTTATGTTGAACAAACTTTATTGTTACATACAAATAGTATTCAAAGTTCAAACACTTCCTAAATATTTAACACCAAGGTTTGAAATTAAAACAGTGATTTATCTTTTTAAATATTATCTTACTCTAGCAAGAGACCTACAGTTTGTTTTCTCATCTTGTATCCTCCAAGTCCACTAAAATGAGAATAGCTTGCACTGGCCTGCCAGGGAGGCATAATGCTACAGAAATCTAAAAAGCTGATGCTTTGAACTTTCAAAAGTCATTACTGTCTATATCTATCTAGATCTGAATTAGAGCTATGGTTTAATCATAAATTACTTAAAATATGGGAAAGACATGAATTCATTTGCTCAGTCATAAATATTTAGTGCCACTTTAGACTTCTTGGGAAATCTAAGATACCTTCATGGACCTGGCAGATACAACATAAGATACAAAGTGACATGTGGAGGTGAGCTGGCTGCTCCGTATGTAGAAATGTGAAGAGGACACTCAAAGAAAAGTTGAAGTTCAATACTGGCATTTCTTGTCTAAATTCAGCATATTCAAACAGAGCATGGTCCTCTAAGGTCCATGGGAAGAAATTAGGAAGTTAGAGCACCTGTATCATGAATGTTTTTGATCTTTTCAATAACATGGAGGACAAAAAGTAATCCCATGCACACTTGTAGCTGTGGTTCTTTTGCCTAAATTATTCCTGCCCAGAACACTTGATGACTCAGATATACCAAGCCTAGTTATGTGACAACTGGACTTTTACTTTGGCTTTGGTGCAAAGACAGGAGATTAATTAATGTCCATTAGAAGAACAACAACAAAAATATTTTAAAATCACACAAAGAAAATATTTGATAGGCCTTTTTTTTTTTTTCACCTCTAAAGGATTCTCCACCCTCCTTTTTTGGAGTTACTAACCCTTTGACAATGAAACAGGTTTTCAGAGATATTGTAGAGTCTCCATCCTCAGAGACATTAAAAACCCCTTTGGGCACAGCTGTGGGCAACCTGCTGTTGCTGTAGTTGACCCTGCCTGAGCAGGACTGAGGTTACACAATCTCCAGACATGACTGCCAGCCTCAGCTGTTCTGTTGAGGGTGTTTCTATTATAGGAAAAATTTCATTCAGTATATATTTTCAGGTAGAAATTGTCAAAATGACATTGATCTCACATATTTTAAATTATTTTTTACATTTTTTTACTTTTTCATTTTTCACCAAACCAATGTGAAAATGACCTGAGCGCTCATCAGAGATTTATGGGTAAGAATCAGAGACCAAGGCAACAAAGGGAACCTTGTGGCTGGGGTTTAGCACAGACTGCCTGATCAATGGGAGCCTATTGATGACAGCTACAGGAGGCATTGCGCTTGCAGGCTCTCATCCTCCTGGGGGACATCAACCACCCCGACATCTGCTGGAAAAGCAGCACAGTGAGCTGTAGGCAATTCATGAGACTCCTCGAGAACATCAAGGATAAATTCTTAAGCCAGGTAGTAGACAGCCCTACCAGAGGGGCTGTATTACTGGAACTGTTTGTCACCAATGCAAGTGAGGTAATCAGTGACATCAAGATTGGAGGCAGCCTGGGCTGTACTGATCATGCACTGGAGTTTGCAGTCCTGAGGAATATGAGTCAGGTGAAGAGTACAGTCAAGACCCCAAATTTTAGGAAAGCAGAATTCCAGTTGTTCAAGGAGTTAGTCAGTTAGACCCCCTGGGGAACTGCCCTCAGGGACAAGGGAGCAGAACAGAGCTGGCAGATCTTTAAGGGCACTTTCCATAGAGCACAAGAGCTCTCAATCCCCTGGTGTAAGAAATCAGGAAAGGAAGGCAAGAGACCAGCATGGATGAGTCGATACATGCTGGTCAAACAAAAGGGCAAGAAGGAAATACACAGTCAATGGAAGTAGGGACAGGTGTCCTGGGAAGGTTATAGGGACATTGCCCAGTTGTGTAGGGATGATGTCAGGAAGGCCAAGATGCAGCTGGAGCTGAACTTGGCAAGAGACACAAGGAATAATAAGATGGGCTTCTATATGTTTATCAGCCAGAGAAGGAAGGTCAAAGAAAGTGTACCCCCACTAAACACAACTGTCAAACTTGTAACAACAGACAAGGAGAATGCTGAGGTACTCAACAACTTTTTTTCCTCAGTCTTCACTGGCAACGTCTCTTCCCACAGCTCTTAAGTGGATGGACCTCAAGGCAGGGACTGGGGGAGCAAAGTCTCTCCCAATGTAAGAGAAGATCAGGTTCATGACAACCTGAGGAACCTGAACATGCTTAAGTCTATGGGACCCAAAGAGATGCATCCCAGAGTCCTGGGGGAACTGGCTGATGTAGCTGCCAAGGCACTCTTTATGATATTTGAAAAGTCATGGTAGTCAGGTGGAGTCCCTGGTGACAGGAAAAAGGGAAACATTGCACCCATTTTTAAAAAGGGTAGAAGGAAGGACCCTGGGAACTACCAACCTGTCAGCCTCATCTCTGTGCCTAGGAAGATCATGGAACTGATCCTCCTAGAAGCTGTGCTAAGGCACATGGAGGACAAGGAGGTGATTTGAGACAGCCAGTATGGCTTCACAAAGGGCAAGTCTTGCCTGACCAACCTAGTGGCCTTCTGTGACAGAATGACTACATCAGTGGACAAGGGAAAAGCTATGGATGTCCTCTATCTGGACTTCTGTAAGGCCTTTGACACAGTCCGCCACAAAATCCTTCTCTCTAAATTGGAGAGATGTGGATTTGATGTGTGGATCAGTGGATGAGGAAATGGTTGGCTGTTCACATCCAGAGGATAGTGGTCAACAGTTTAATATCCAGATGGAGATCAGTGACAAGTGGTGTCCCTCAGGGGTCTGTATGGGAGCCAGTACTGTTTAATATATTCATTGATGACATAGACAGTGGGTTCTCAGCAAGTTTGCAGATAACACCAAGTTGACTGGTGCAGTTGACATGCCTGAGGGATGGGATGCCATCTAAAAGGACAAGCTTGAGAAGTGGGCCCATGTGAACCTCATGAGGTTCAACAAGGTCAAGTACAAGGTCCTGCACCTGGGTCAGGGCAACCCCCAGTATCAATACAGGCTGGGGGATGAGGATATTGAGAGCAGCCCTGTGGAGATGGACTTGGGGCTACTGGTGGATGAAAAGCTGGACATGAGCCAACAATGCATGTTTGCAGCCTAGAAAGCCAACTGTATCCTGGGCTGCATCAAAAGAAGTGTGGCCAGCAGGTCAAGGGAGGTCGTTCTGCCCCTCTGCTCTGTCCTGGTGAAACCCCACCTGGATTACTGCATCCATCTCTGGAGTCCTCAGCACAGGAAACACATGAACCTGTTGGAACAGGTCCAGAGGAGGGCCACAAAAATGATCAGAGGGCTGGAACACCTCTCCTTGAGGAAAGGCTGAGACAGTTGGGGTTGTTCAGCCTGGAGAAGAGAAGGCTCTAGGGAGACCTTATTGTAGCCCTTCAACACCTAAAAGGGGCCTATAAGAAAGATGGGGACAGACTTTTTAGTAGGGCCTCTTGCAATAAGACAAGGAGTAACGGTTTTAAACTAAAAGAGGGTAGATTCAGGCTAGATATAAGGAAGAATTTTTTGTACAATGAGGGTGGTGAAACACTGGAACAGATTGCCCAGAAAGGTAATAGATGCCCCATCCCTGGAAACATTCAAGGTCAGTTTGGCCAGGGCTCTGAGCAACCTGATCTAGTTGAAGATGTCCCTCCTCATTGCAGGGGGGTTGGACTAGATGACCTCTAAAGGTCTCTTCCAACCCAAACTATTCTATGATTCAATGGTTTTATGATAGTATGATTTCAGTTAAAATGAAACTAATGCTTTTCTCTAAATTATTTAAATCAGAATTGTTTACCCATGACTAATAATCCTACAGGTTAGGTGTTTCAACAGATTACTTTTTTCTCTGGAAATAGATTGGTAAATCAGGAAGAAACTTTCACAAAAGAGATATTTTATCTTTTTGAGAGTTAGTTAATATTTATTTTCTTGTCTAATGCCCTGATTGGCAAGTGGGCATGTTCAAGACATATTCTTCACTACCGTTCAATTGTTACATTAACTTTGCTTTACAGTTTAAATTCAGGTGAGAAATTAATTTTATCTACGCCCATGTAACTTCATTACTTTAAACCTACTCTAATCTATACATTCTGAGTAATCCTGGGGTTCTTGAAGTCTCAGTTTCCTCAGTCAATTGAGCTATACACAGTCAAATACTAGTTTCATATTGTAGTATGTAGTCATTTTAGTAAAGTTAGCTTGACATTTTAACAGCTGAATCTGGAATAACTGGGCAGTGGCAGCTATAGTTCATTGTGCATTAAAAGTTGAATTGTAACCATATCTTGATACAAGATTAGTATATCCTGATTGCAAAACGAAAGCCTGAGTTTAGTACAATGAACTTATTTATATTCTTTGGAAAAATCTATTTGGAAGACAAATAACCAGACTGTTGCAAAAATGATAATAACCTATTTCTCTCTAAAGATTTTTTTACTCAGATTCACAAACTTGTGTCTCCAGGTCACACCTGAACAAGTTCTTCTAGGATTTTAACTTGTTTTGAAAGAGGCCATTGAGAGATTACCAAAATAAGACACACTTTTTTTTTTTTTTTAGAAAGGGATACAAGTAAGTGTTGTTACAATTATAATCTCACCCTTTCTGTGTACCTTCCCATTTGTTTGTTCCCAGTGTTATCTCTGTCAACTACTGAAACTGTGAAGTCTTCAATAGATCACATTTTTTCCTAAGCAATGGTATAATGCATAAGTAGTAGAAAACCTGTGCAATTACACGTCATATAAGAAGTGCAAGTAGCTGACTGGGACAAGGTTTTGCTGGACCAGGTTCTAGAAAAGTAATTGTTTGACTCCTAGCTTTGTGTGAAACCAGCTATAGTGATTCCCTAAACCTCTACAAAATTTCCTGAAGTGCAATGGATGTTACATGTATTCAATAGACTTTTAGCTGATACCAGTGATAAACTGGTATCAATTTATCTTATGCCCAAAGAAAAACTCTATAGTGACTAAATAAATAAGGAAAGGATCAGGGAAAGAAATTAGGGAAACATGGGAAATATGGATTTTTGTATTCGCGTTTTAATTCTAAGGTATATAGTGACAGTCTGAATATTTTTGACAAAACAGATTAATAAACTGCCAGAGCTACTAAGTTTTATGCAACTTAAGAGCCTGGATTTTTGAAAGACTGAGAGGAAAACCTCTATACCACAAGTTTTGGAAAAGTGATATGTAAATACCAGCTTCTGAAATTATCATACAAAAGACTAACTTTTTCCTATTTGTTGGAGATTGAGATTTACAGTCAGCCTGCATGTTTAAAATAGAGTAGTAGTAGTCATCCAAGGGTACCTTCATTTTGTATTAAAAGCCTTTGACATAGAAATTGCCTAATCTTCCTTAAAACCTTTTAATTCTTTTGTCACTTTTACATTTTCAGGAATGAGTGGTGAAACAGAATATTTAGCAGAGGTTTAAATTTAAATCCTTTCCTGTGTACCATTATAAAGCAATGAAACAATTAGCACTTAACTAGTGAGGTGAAAGGTTTCAAAATATTACAGTAAATCCTCCCAGAGAGAGAGAGAAATAAAGTGTAATTATCCCTAATGATATTCAATAACCAAAATAGTAGCTAAAAAATAAATATTTAAAGCTAAGTTTACATTAGAAAGAGGAAAAAAAAAAAACTTTGAAAGGAAAGCTTTGAAAATCATTTCTTTGTAACATAGAAATATATCTGTTAAAATTAATAACTTTCTGCATAATTGAGACAAAACACTTCTAGCACTGAAGTTGGTGATATTTTTTGAATACTGAACTATATGATCCTCAGACATAATTTACTTATTACAAAGTAAAGAAAAATATATTAGCTTAAAATCTTTACTTAAAAAAAAAAAGAATATTAGTAGTTTCTATTTCCTAATTTCTAATCCGATTAGGAGAGAACAGAAAACTATTGAAATGTGGAGTGAGTTGTATGCATGTGTGAAATATGAAATTCTGAAATAAACGAAAATGGTTTGCTAAGACTTTTGAGCTTTTCACTGTTGAAGAGAGACTTTGTTTCCAGAGCTGGTTTTTAAGTGAGTACCTGCCCAAATATGTTAAGACAGGTACTGATTTTCTTGTACAAAGAGAGAAGGCTAGAGTGAGAAGCTAGATTCTGAATTTAGTGTAACTTGGAAATTACAGACTTTGTTTGTTTGTCTGTCTGTAAGGATAATTTTTTTTTTTTTTTTTACCTCTGTTATAACCTATAATACCAAGTGAAATATTATTTCTGAGGTATTTGGTACTGAATAGGAAGATGTGTCAACATAACACTAGAGCTACCAGTCAAATTCTAATTCAGTCATTAAAATTATGCCTTTGATTTAACATTGCAGTAAACTAAGATTAAGCAAACACTCTATTTAAACATTTTTCTACAGCTGTAACATGCATAGCTTTTTATGTTAAACTTCATTCAATAAATTAATTACAGGAACTTGACTCATTTTCCTCAAGATTTTTAATTTTATGCAGAGGTTTGGGGGGCTGTGTGTTTGTTGTTAAGTGTAAATGTTAATAAACTATATTTATTGAAGTGTCATTATAATATCTGCTCCAAAGCCCATCATTTCATGCATGTGAATGACACCCACTGACATATGTCTCTCAGGCTCTCAGTGAACATTTCTCAGGAGGTTTACTAAAGAGCCACCAGGCAGCAGCAACAAGAAATTAGACACAGATCATGTTTCTGCAAAGATCTGAGTCATGGTTTTCTCCTCCACCCTTCTCCTCAATTTCTCCCAGAAGCCATCTGAAAGAGGGCAATAGAATTATGGAGGAATAAGGAGGTGGAAGGTCTGATGAGTGCCCCACCTGGACAACTTATTCTTCAATAAAATAGAGAACCAGAGAATACAGAATAAATCTGTTTTTAAACACACCAATATCCACAATGGTAGAATCCTAAATTTAAATTCAAGAGGTGGAAAACCAGTTACAATAAACTATGAAGTGAGGTTACTGGGCCCACTACAACATTATATTGTGAAATGAGTCAGTGAAGTATAACTGCTTCTTTAGTGAGAAAAAAAGATACACTCCTTTAGCCTGTTCTGTGTTGATCTTATTCATAAACACATGTTTATGATAGTCAAGACTAATCAAACTTGACTGCTTCTAAGTATCAGACAATTATTTCCAAACACATCCTCTTTGCTGCTTCCTGTGGACATCTTTACATACTCTTTTTCTGTGTTGGTCTTCTTGATTCAAATTAATGTTTCTCACAAAATTTTGGAAAGATTTCAGTAACCAAGTATCTCTACATAATTCACTGTTTCTTCACAGGGCTTTTCTGGATATGATACAAGGTAGAGTCTCTCCTTTACTTTAGACACTTAGGGGTTAAAAAAGCCCTTCCATATTTGACTGCCATTCATGTAGTCTAAAGAAAGGTTTCTGGAAACTAATCGGTCTTTTTGCAAAACAGTAGGAAAGATTCAAACCTATCCTGCCACTTAGACAACTAATTACACTGTTACATGCTGCAATTACAATTAAAGATTTTCAGCTGATGAAAGGCATGTTCACTGCATTCTCATTACCTCATATTTCCTTGCCAACACTCAAGAGTATAAAGATTTTGATGAAACAAAAACAACTCAAGAAGCTACACTTCCTCAGTAACATCAACAGACTAGCTTTGGGACCACGCTGCAACTCCTCCCCATTATATATTAACCATGTTATCTGAAGACGTAACACCCATCCTTTGTTCTGAAGGTGTTTTGTTTAAATTGGTCTTTACAAAAACATGTTGTCAGGCATTCATTAAAATGCTACCTTTATTGTTCAAGTCAGCAACTTTTAGGACTCAGTTTAGGCTGCTTTCTTGGATTTAAGCCAATTAGTTTCTCTCAAATTTAAATAGTTCAAATAATTGATAAAAGCCCCCTGTACTGGGAGCTAAATCATACCAAAAATGGGGTAGTAATTTCATATGTGATAAACACAATTATTTTCTATGATAATAAAGAACAGAATCAACACCAGTTTAGCAGAGAGGGAAGAATAATGCACTCCCCCTGTGGCTGTATCAGTCAGTTTGATAATTAACCATGAACCAGTATCTGGAGTCCTAGAATAAGTAAAAATACAACAGACAAAGTCAAGAAATAAGTGTTCTGAAGACTATTTAGAAGTTGGTTCTGTTTCTACAGCAATATTTAGTAAATCCTGGATTTGCAAATAGGCCTGGGAAAGTAATATACTTGTTTTACTACATTTGAAAATTCCCAATCTTCCTGTTATTCATTAAATTTCAGAGAAGAAAAAAGTATGCTGCATAGAATATGATATTTTGTATGGTATGACATTGTTAGTTATAAAAATTAGAAATATTTTCAGAAAGGGAGACGCTGTATGCTTGGACGTCTGATACTTAATTTTGTCTTTACTATCGTTAGGAAAAGAACTCAGCCTTAGGAAACACTGAATTTAATTTTTATTCATTTTTTATATTTTGTAATATTCCATTCAATTCCTGCTCCAGATAATAAATATATGTGTGCAAAAGATGCTTCTCTGACACTATCATTCTTAATTTCTGGTTTCACAATAATTTCCATAGCAACAGAATGATGTTTTTATAAACACTACATTGTTGCTTCTGTTTTGAGTAGAAGCAGCTGAGATCTGAATCCATACCTGATTTTCAAAGGAAAGTAACATAAAGTGAAAGATGATGTAAAACCTTAATATTCAGATTAAGTTACTCATCTGGTTTGCTTTTGCTTCAATGTCAAAATCTTTTAAGTTGGAAATTAAAATATTATAGCTCAATTCAGGAAACTTTTGTTGAGCTGCTGGCAGGAGAAGTAACTCTCTTTTACATCATTTGAATATGGATATGAAAGCAAGCTTCACTTGTTAGTAAAGATGAAAAATCCCAGTGTCAGATATATCACTGCAGCCAAACAATACATTTGCCACTCAAGTGAGTGGAAGTATGGCTGCTGCAGAAATATAACTCAGGATATATTTCTAAGGAGCAGCTTTCATTAAGTTTGTTAAAACCCAAGATGAATATGCTACCGAATGAAAACGTAACAAGGACCATGTTCTTTGGTTACCTTACATATTTTATCTTCAGTTATGTCTGACCAACCCTGACTGGGGCTGTTTTCTGCTTACGTTTACTTCCACTCAAGCCTGTGAAGGGACTATGCCACCTCTTCATTACCCCTGAACTATGTGTTACACATGAGCTGTGTGTTAACACCTTTACAGTCTTAAATTGCCTCTCCTGGGAACACATTTACTAGAACGACAGGAACTTTGTATATTACTAACTCTGTTAGTACTCATGAAAGAGTCCCGTGAACATGTGAATCCTTTGATCTCAGTATTTTATATTTCCAATTTAAGATCCCATTTTTAATCTATTTCTTCAGTCAGCACTGTCTTATATGCAAACTGATAGATGTAACTCACATTTCACAAAGACAGTGTTTAAATCTTACTAAGTTTAAAACATATTCCAAATTCTGTGGGATAAGGTTTGAGTATATTTTGTAGTCTGTGGCTTTTTTCTAAAGTTTTACCATTTGGTGATTTTAAAACATTAAAAAATTTTATTACTTAGCAAGAGGGTGTCACTTACCATGTATGGCAATAGAATGACAGGTTTCTATTAAGTTTAAGCAGTCATTAAGTGCAATAATAATACCACTTATATACATTTCAATTAGAGAATAAATTATTGCCAGCCAAATGTTTAGACCATTCACCTGTAATGTAAGAGACTAATTTTCAAATTGCTATTATAAAAGAAACTGCAAGTTCTAATTATAGGTGGAATGTCAAGTGGAAGTATCCTTTTGTGGAAATAGTGCTTCTGCACAGAAAAACCCACAAACAAACAAAAAAAACCCAAAACAAAACAAACAAGCAAACAAGCAAAAAAAAACTATTCCAAATTCCTGGGGTTCAGAATAAAAAGAAAAAGAAAGCCATAACATTTTGTCTTCTCCTGAAGACAAAGTTTCAGCTTCTTCTCTAAATATCTTTCATAGATTTCATATAGTGATTGGTTACAAAGGAGGAAGAAAACCTTGGACTCGCATACCTTCCTCAAATGTTTTAACTACTACAACGTGTTAATGAAGTGCAACCCATCCTTCTTTCCTAGGCAAATTTTCGAAGACCTTGATCCCTGTTCATTGCTCAGCAAGATGTGTTAGAGGTGTTTACCAGTAGGAGAAATTTCCAGATAAGACGTTTCCTCTGAAACCATAAACTATGTGCTAAATCAAAAAGGCATACTTGCTACCCATGTTTTTATGATGTCCTTATATCTGTGATTATTTCTGCATCCTAATCCTCAGAATACTTTCAGTTGCCTGGGGTTTATTTTTGCTCTGCTTTTTGACACAGGATCAAGCCACTTAGAAGGAGGTGAGATAAAATAGCCTCTTGAATTTGGCTGACAGGAGTGTATTTGTATGTCTGGGTTAAGACAGAAAAGGAGGGAGAAAAGTATTTGGAAGCAAGTCAGAAGATAAATGCTTATCCAGACTTGTGTAGGAACTATAAGGGAAAGGTAGGGCTTGGAAAAGGACAAGATTTGCAGACCATATTCACACCAGATTGCTAATTTTGTTTTGTTAATTTTGTTGTTATGTACAAGACTGTGATTTCCTCAGTATTGGTATCTGACCTGTGCAATCACAAACGTGATAGGTACCAAATGGTAGAATCACATTTCAACTGAATTAGCCAGACTAAATGATAAGGAGTGTCCAGAAGAAAGAATATAGAGTTTACGTTTTCTGCAGAAGAAGACATGATATACTGCATAAAGTTAAAGTGGCTCGGGTTAATATTCATTTGAGTGCAAGTGTTACTTTTAGTCCTTTTAATAGAAAATCTGAGCTGGCAGAGTAAGATTTCACCAAAATTAAATTGTGGGCCACATGGCATTTTGAGCTTGTACTAAGACACCTGAAACCAGAATGACCTTTGCTGAACTAAGTCCTTAATAGGAATGCTGAAGAGAAAGAAATTGTTACAAGAAGTAGTGATTATTCCATTTTTTCCTTAAATGCTGATATTGAAATAGTATCTGCACTCATGAATTACCAACAAAATATTTTTTTTTTTGTCAGATATGTGAGATACACAAAGTGGCACTCCAAACAGCAGCAGACATTCACAAAAACAAGAATTTGTAGGTTTGTTTTCCTAAAGAAGTGGATTCCTTATGTTTTATTGAAATCTTTTCATATACTGCCATTCTTCTGTGAATGCAGCTACCCACAGAAGAAAAGCATATTAAAGTAGTTCAGGTGCTTCACACTGCAAAATTAACCACAGTCTGTCAGTTCCTGTTGAATGCTTATTGCAGCACCTGTTGTTCTTGAAATTAGCTACAGCTGATTTGACCCCAGTTTAGGTGCAGGGTGTGGCACAGACTTTCATTAGTTATGTAGATTGAGCAGAAAGGTGTGGAAAAACAATATAGTTTTATATGTAAGGTAAATGTTCTATGAAAGGAAATAAGGAAAATTGCAAGACATTTAGCTAGTGAATACGACAAAACGTGTTGCAGTGATTTGGTAGTATAAAAAGAAATGTTAAGTATGATTGCTACTAAATAAAGTTCATGTGTAACAGGTTTATGCAGAAAATATTTTTCAGATGTTCCTCCAGGAGTTTTGAATTGGATTGTAAAGGGTATCTTTTGCATGTGGAATTTACTATGATATTTATCATGATAGACTGATATGATGTATAGACAAATGAAGAAGACATCCATAAGATGTCTCAGTTGATTCTTCCAGGAAAAGATTTTACCTTACCCCAATCTAACTTTAATTCAAGTACGTGTTTTGTAGTCTTCATTTTTATAGTGTTTTAATGTTTTTTCTTTCTTTATAGTGAGGATACATTTGCTTTAAATCTTCTATTATAAAATGTATCTTATAGCTGTTCAGAATCCTGTAGTATCTCCTTAGCTGGTGACTTTGTACATATTTCCTGTTTTGATTTTTTTGATGCATTGAAGTAGAGTATTCACACCAATTACCAAGACTGCAAACAGTAGCTCTGTATCATGGATCAGGTTTCTTTGTAGCTTTCCTTAATTCCCTAAAATTTTTGTGAATGGCTACATTACATAGTCCTAACTTATATCAAACAGTGTTCTTCTAAAAGATTCATAGAATCATAGAATCATGGAATCATTTAGGTTGGAAAAGACCTTCAAGATCATCAAGTCCAACCATCAACCATGTCCACTAAACCATGTCCTGAAGTACCTCATCTAGTCACTTTTTTAATACCTCCAGGGATGGGGATGGTGACTCAACCACTTCCCTGGGCAGCCCATTCCAATGTCTGACAACCCTCTCAGTAAAAAAATGTTTCCTAATATCTAACCTAAATCTCCCTTGCCTCAACTTGAGGCCATTTCCTCTTGTCCTATCTCTAGCCACCTGACAGAAGAGACCAGCACCCACCTCGCTACAACCCCCTTTCAGGTAGTTGTAGAGAGCGATAAGGTCTCCCAGCCCCAGCTCCCTCAGCCACTCCTCATAAGACGTGCTCCAGGCCCCTCACCAACTTGGTTGCCCTTCTCTGAACACTCTCCAGCAACTCAATGTCTTTCCTGTAGTGAGGGGCCCAAACCTGAACACAGTAGTCGAGGTGCGGCCTCATCAGTGCCACGTACAGGGGAACAATCACTTCCCTGTTCCTGCTGGCCACACTATTTCTGATACAGGCCAGGATGCCATTGGCTTTCTTGGCCACCTGGGCACACTGCTGGCTCATACTCAGCAGGCTGTCAACCAGCACACCCAGGTCTTTCTCTCCTGGGCCGCTTTCCCCAAGCCTGTAGCACTGCATGGGGTTGCTGTGACCCAAGTGCAGGACCCGGCACTTGGCCTTATTGAATTTCATACGATTGGCCTCAGCCCATCAATCCAGCCTGTCCACATCTCTTTGTAGACCATCCCTACCTTCATGCAGATTGACGTTGCCTTCCAACTTGGTGTTGTCTACAAACTTGCTGAGGGTGCACTCAATCCCCTCATCCAAATCATCAATAAAGATATTAAACAGAACTGGGCCCAACACCGAGCCCTGAGGAACACCACTTGTGACCCACCGCCAACTAGATTTCACCCCATTCCCCACATTAATAATTACACTGAATGTATAGATTTACAAGATGAGGAATAAAGACTGCAGTCAATTTAGGAGGTAATAGTACAGCAAAAATGAAAACTACATTTAAAAAAAAAATTAATCATATTAAAAACACTACCATCTTTCCATTAGGAATTGAAAGATACTTAACCTTACATTTACCAATAGCTAGTTTTATATGGGAAGTAATGAATAATTAATCTTTTTATCAGCCTTCATCTGGTGTAAAGTCAAAGTTATGCTGATGGACACAATTAACACTTTTTTTTAATGTTGCTCTTATTAGTATACTAGATATTAACAGAGTTCCTGTATTCAAACCCTACTTAATAGAGACCAATTTATAAGAATTTCAGCATTTACTTCCATCAATAGATCAGTTTTGGGAGACATCTGTAAAATCTGGGGTTTTTAATATTTACGTTTCTTTGGAGTAAATCTAATTTATTGCTATAAAGTTAGAAATGTGAGTCTTACTACAGTACAGATATGTCTCCAATACTTAAATGCAGAAAAGTTCAAGGAAGTTAGACTTATACGTTCCACTGAACTGAAAACAAGTGGGTGTTACCAATTTTAGACCACCTTAAAAAATTTCAGGTCTCCTTTTGTTTATAACCTTGTGTCCAAGAAACCTCTCATTTCTATGGGATCCTTGTTGAGATCACTGTTCATAATTTTTAGCTGAAAAAGCAAAGGGTTCCTGCATAGCTTTATAGTTGTATACTACCCTTCATGTATTCTGTGTGGTTCTTCAGCATAATTTTAATATAGCAAAATCAAGTTACCATTATGTCCTTCCTTATATCCAGGGATGTTGTCTGAGTTAATTTACTTAAACAATATGTAGTACAAACAGCTGAAGCAGAGACAATTTTCTGCTGGAGAAACCTGATTAAGGAAGCACTAATGAAAGAGAAACTTTATGCTGACGTTCTGCGAGATACAAATCCAGAGCCTTAATTCTTGTATACCCATAGCGACACATATTCTCTGCCTCTATTTTTCATTATTTGATAGGGGGCGGGACAGGTATATGGAAAGAGAATAAGATGATGAAGAGACCCTGTGATTATTGTTGCTAATGAGGTGTGAATGATATCAAGCTGTTACCATACATCTTGCAAGGAAAGAGTCCTCAAGGGACAAGAAAAGTGAATGAATTTTGGAACCTCTCCTGAGCAGACCTGTGTTGCTATGAAGTCAGAATTTTTGTTTAGGTATTGTCAGCCCAAACTCTGACCACTTGCACTCCTCTGCAATAAGAGGACTACCCTTCCTAAAAACACTCTTTTTCATGGATGAATAGTTCAGAGTATTGACATCTTGGTCCTTACTGAAGCTATACTGAAAGCATCAGTTATTCAAAACTCCAACTAAGCCTCCTTCAGCCCCTCCTCCCTTGTCTTAAGCCCCTTACCCTTCTCAGACTGAACAAACACTGCCTTAGTACTAGGACCTAGTGTAAGCAAAAAAGGAAGCACACAGTTCAATGCAACACCCAAGTCTGGTCAAATTGAAAGAAGTGGTGTCTGTTTGTTTCAAAATTTTTTTCAAAATTGAAATCCATGTGTAGGTCTGTGGTTGTTTTATAAACTCATGCACATAACAGCTGTGCAATTTGTGGGGAAGTCTCACAAATGATGCCCTGGCAGCACAGAGCCGCCACAGTGTCTGAGCGTGAGTGCTGTGTATCGCCTCCCTCTTGCTTTCCCTCCTCTCCTTCTGTCTGCCTTTGCTGTGACATTAATCCTGAATTTTCTTGGAGAGAGAAGGGAAAGAAAATAGGGTAGCTAAAAAAGGCACAGCATGGAGGTAGTGCAGAAACCAGAGCCCTGAGTGAGACCTGAGCAAAGCCAGTGTGTACGTGTGTGTCATGGACAGTCTGCAACACTTGGTAGAAAAATGGGTATTCAGTAATTGTACAGAACCAAGGACATTGACCAGTCTACTGAAAATAAATGGATGGCATAAATATAAAGTTTTTAGTAATTGCTTCTGAAAGATGAGTAGGCAGAAAATGTTTGGCAAAAGTATAAACGGGGAAAGTACTATAGTAAAATATGGCTTTCCTGTCAAGCTTTTTTTCAGATCGTTTTTGGATATAGCATAGAATATTAAGCTCACTGAAAAAAAAAGTTTACAGCTAAAATAAAATTGCGTAAGTGTATCCTCCTGACTGAATTCAATGTATTAACAAGTTTTCTACAGACTTCAGTATGATATTTAAGTATAGGCTTAAAACTTGCTACTTCATCCCAGTTCTGTTCTGAAAGCCATGTAATTTAGTGACATATAAAATACTCACAAGTAGATTTTTGCTATTTTTATTTGAAACAGTTTCATGTATTTTTACCTGGGTTTTTTTTTTTTTTTTGCTAATGGGCAAAGGTAAATTACTTTAAAAATCTATGAAGTGAATTAAATAAAACATTAATTCAGAGTCTAAGTCTACCAAAATTTTTCCAGTAGAATTTTATTCATAACACGTGAAATCTTCAGTTGTTATTTTGCACAGTTTGCTTTAGTTTATTTCTGTTCTGTTTTTACTTTGATATGTTTTTACCAGTTCAGTGTCACCTTATAAAAATTAACAAATAAAGTCAGGGCTATATTTTTCCTAGCTGTGAAGATTTATCCTGTAAGATATAATTGCAAGTTTCTGTGCTTACGTTATTGTCGTTTTATTTGGTTTTCTTTGTGTTGACTTGTTTAAATATCCTGTAATTAAGCCATGTTTTCTCTGTTTTTAACTGATTTGGGTTCTTGTTGTCATATGGGGTATGTCTCTCCCCATGATTGCTTTCTAATATTTTAAGGGAATGCTTTGAATTCCAAATGAAGTTCCTACGTATCTTAGAAGATTCAACTATTCTTTTTATGTGGATGAAATTTACATTCACTACTGCGGAATAAAAGGCAACTTAGCAAGAATTTCATTTTTTTATTGATTCTGGTATAACAGGAGAATAATATATATCTATAGTTATGTTTCAGATTGTTTCTTGATTTCTCTTGCTTGAAGTTGGAAAAAAGTTAACACCCAGGTCAATAATGAAAATTGTGTAGGTACTTTTATTGCAGTGACTTTTTCCCAGCTGAGTACCTTTCGACAGATTAATAAATAAATAATGTACCATGGGTTTCTAAATCAGCAATGAGTGCTTGATTTTCTTTTATTGTACCAGATAAAACACATACAAATATTTAATGAACTTAACATCTTTAAAACAAACAAACAAACAAACAAACAAAAATACCTTACACTTTGAAAAAAACAGATTTACCAATTCAGTGTCTCACTAAAATATTAATGGAAAAGATAAATTTTCCTCACAGAATTTCATACAGCCTAAAAACATGCTGGTGTAATTCATATAGCTGCATTTAGGCAAACCAAATGCAAAAAAATATCTAAAAGCAGATATTGGTTTACAGACCTTTCTTTGACACATCAGTAACAAGTTTAACAGAAAGAACTATAAAGTTATGATTTTTTAGACACATTATTCTTGGAAGGACTAAATATCAGAAGAAATGTAGAAGACTGTCAGATAACTGACAATCACAAACTTAATACCTTTAATGTCCACATAAAGTAGATAGTATTGGCTGTTTTCCACAGAAAGGGAAGGTTATGTGTAGAAAGTTAAGGACTTTTTCAATTTTACATAGCAAGACTGTGACAGAACTAGAAAATAAAACTACATGAGACACACTAATTATAGTTAAACTTGTGGATACAACACATGTCTGGAAGTTAATATTTTATCCTCATGTATTATAGTCTATAGGTATATTAGAGAGAAAAGAAGAAGAAAGGATCTAACTGGCTGAAATTATCTTAAATTTGGAGGGACTGCAGCTATGCTCATCTTGGCTATGAAGGTATTTATAGCATAATATTTTGTAAATTAATTGTTGTCTTACATTCTTAGATTCTAAAGTCTGAAGGAGAAGAGTTTATGCAAGCCTGTGTAAGCAACTGTTGTTTTTTCTTCCCCTCTGGCAAATACTTTTTGGCAGAAAAAGTGACAAAATTATTAATATCAATAGAATTTGGCAATCTCAGTGAATAGGGGACATAATCTCTGGAAGTATCTTTCTAAAATTAATATCCTGGTGAACAAATATTCAGTTCAGCTGGGTTCTCGTGTGTGTGGGGGGGGGGTGGATGGGTGGTTTTTTTCCCTTTCTTTCTGGTTTGAATTTTCTGATGTGCTATTTTCCTCAGAATTCAAGTAGGAAACATCATTGCTTAGTTTCTCTGAAACTTGAACTTTAATCATCATTGAAATGAAACTATCTCTAAAGTAATGGAACACGAGCATGAAATACAGAGTCATTAAATTACACTAAATCAAAAGGCTGTGTTTTGATAGCTTCTGTCATTACTAATATCAGAAGCCATCTAATGTAGTTATCATGTTCTTATACATTTTATTAAAAAAATCCCCGAAGCTTGAGTAACATCCTTTATATTTTGTAAACAACTTTATCAGCCTTCAGCAAGTGACTTCTGAGAAATTGTCCATGTCTGTAGGAGCTCTTTGACTCCCATGGACATTTTGGTGGCTGAAACAACCTTATATGGAGATTGTTTTTCATCAGCTAAAATACATAACAAGGTTTTTCTCCACTCCTCTGTGTCTTCCCTTTCCAAACCTTAGACCTGACCAAGACAAGTGTGGCTGTTGAGAGCTCAATCAATGTTTACACCCTGAGAAAGAAAATACCAGAGTTACTGATAATAAAGCAAAAGAAAGAAGCTGAAGACCTGTGTTTTAAGTCAGTGTACGAAAAAGAGGAAAGGGAGACAGAATATCCATAAAAGGAGCAAGGGTACATCTGGATAAAGAAAAAAAAAATTAGTTTAGAATAAAGAAGGAAAGGATGTGCCTGAAAGAAAACAGTCTTCCGTATCAAAAATGAAAGCAAATTTTTTCAAATTAAATATTTAAAATTAAAATATCACATTAAGATTGAATTACCAAATATAATTTTGATGGGCTCCTTAAATCATTTGCCACACCATTCATACTTTTCAGTTGATAAAGGGATATGGTAGATGTCCAGGTGCTTACTAGGTGTCCCGTAGACACATTTATGAAATATAAATCAGAGGTTAAAATCATTTGGCCTCTCCCCCTCTCCTCTGCCACCTTAACAACCTGGAACAAGTTATGTATCTACACCACCACCACTAAACCCTCCCTCAGTCTGAAATATAATTAGATTCAGAACCCATGTGTCCTAAAACTTGTTTCAAGACCTGAGACAAACAAATCTTTCAGCTTTGTGCCAGTGCACATGACACCACCTTAAAGCCCTTAGTTTTAAAAATGCTGCCTTAATGACAGCTAGCATGGTAGTCCCTTTTCTTGAAGCACTTGGGCATCTGAGGCAAGTCAAATGTCTTACGCTTGTAGCTTTCTTCAAGAGCTACCACCTTTTAAAGGGTGTGAACATTCAGGACATTTCATACTACTGTGCTTCAGAAAGGCCTATCTGTATTGCACAGATATTTTGCAGGGTAACCTGTGGTATGTCATCAGTTCATCACCAGAGCAGACTGTGGATTTCAGAAAAACAAAGACATTTTTAAAACATATTGGATAAATTCACACATGAAACACCTGTGAGGGGCCTTTGATACAGAAATGTACATATTCTACTAACTGATTTTCTATGATTTTCCCCTGACCTAGCTTCTTCTCTTTTTCCTTTCAATTTCTCTTTTGTGAGTTAGAATAAAAGTGAGAGTAAGACAGTGTAACTGTCCTTACACTGGCAATTTTTTATTACTTTTCCACAGGACCATAACATGGTTGAGGTTGAAAGGGACCTCTGAAGGTCATCCTGTCCAACCACCCTGCTCAAGCAGGGTCAGCCAGAGCATATTACTTTTGAGTATCTCCAAGGATGGAGATTTCACAGCCACAGTATTATTAACAGTAATTATTATTATTAATGACTTTCATTAATCTATCACTTTCTGTTTACATTTATTAAGTGTAATTAGAAAAGGTAGTTGAATTGACAACTGTCTGAGGAATATGGCATTTTCAGGAGAAACAGAGGCCATGATATAAAAGTGTAGAGTTTAACTCATTCTCCCTCAAACTCAAAATCTAAAAAGCAGTTCTATTAACACTTCCAGTATTCTGTCTACTAAAAATAAAAATGTGTATGTACATATTGACAACAGTCAACTATATTGTGTAGAGATGAAATTATAATATTTAAACTGACTGCATATTATAATTGCAGCTGTGATGATCTAAACACATAAAACAAATTTTGTATCTTTTTTAGATCATGTAGTAGAGCATAAAAAGGGGGGGGGGGGGGGGAAGGAAAGAAAACCCCTTCAGTTTTCTTCCAAAGATCCACCTGATAGCACATCCTGTTCATGCTATGCCCTTTAGCATGATTTCATAAATGCTATTTCATTCACAACATAGAATGTGCACGAAAAAATTTAAACCGTGAAACTTCTATTTAGATTTTAGGTAGATAATCATCTCCAACAGCACGTACTTTACAAATGAGGCTCTCTCATCTTAAAAAATCTGTTGTCTCTTCATATACATAGTTTTGCCGAGTAAGGGAAGTATTTCCACTTATGTATGTCTTAAAGATATTAGCACCTGGAAAGTCAAAGCTGGATCATCCCCTTTAAGAAATCCCAACCTCAGCAGAAAACAAGAAGCCAGTTTGTCAGAATAGTCTCCATGCAATAGTACTTTAGAGACTTAACCAAGGAAATAGAAGTGGTCATCTGTAAAAATCATTAATATTCTAAAAATGCTTACAGTAAATATTTATTTTTAAAACTTACTTCTAATAAATTTATTTCTTGATAAGCAAACCAAGTTTCCTTAACAAAAGAAAACCGCGGTGTGGGTAAGATATTTATACTTCTATAGTCTTTATAAGAACTGATCTAGACTAGGCTTGTAGAGATATATGCAGACCGCAATATTCTACCCATAAAGTCATACTTTGAAATTATTAATTCATTTCATGGTATTTATATCTTCTTCTGACAAAATATGAAAAGCAGAAAATGAACATATTTATCTTGGCAGAGAGTAGCTCTGAATGACGGGTTTAATGAGAACTAAACAGGTGAAATTAAACTTGAGTGCAGCAGACATAACAGTAATACTTGAAAATATCAAGCTCAGCCCCAACACCCACTCGTTTTTCCCTTTAGAGAGTCATACAGTATTTTGCTTATAGCATTGCTGCATGACAGTAAGATCACAGTTTTGAGACACTCATCTAAAAGGCTTTTAAAATGTCATTTTAATGATGCCCTTAAGAGAAACATAGTGTTTTTAAAAACAGTACTATCCAGAAAACTCTTGGCTACACACACAACATTTCCATCATGTCATGACAGGCCCCCCTAAGCTGTCAGTAGTGTCTGCTATATAAAAAATTACATCACTTCTAAGACACGCTTCACGTTACACTTAAATTCTCTTAAAGGATGGTGTATCATGTACTTTACTTTTGCCTGTCTGTTTTTAATAAGTGTCTTGCTATAGAATGCTTTATTTTTCACATTTCTAGTGACCAGTGATGACACTTAGCTGAGCTGTAGATATTCTTCCATTCCCACACATAGCTCTAGCAACTTCAATATTATTCCACCTGAATTACTAAGCACAAATGGGATAAGAATCAAACACCTTGTTTTGGTAATATTGTCGTATTTTTCTTCTGGGGTGTCCACTTATCTGTGTTAATCCAGCTCACTGACAAGTGAAATCAGGGACTACAGAAGAATGTTGGAATTCAAAGTTTTATAAAACTACAGTATCTTATATTTCCAAAGATGATGATGATGATGGTGATGATGATGATGATTATTATTATTATTATTATTAATTTCAATTTCAATTTTTATTTCTATTGCTATTGTTATTTACTAGAGAGTATTTGTGCTCTTGCAGCTCCCAGAATCTAGCCATGGACTATGAATCCTTTGCATTTAGTGACACACATTGCACAAGCAAATAAACATCTCTGCCCCAAAATGTTTAAATCCTGTATTGGTTAAAAGATTTTCAAATATCTGAAAATAAGCCTGTTGTTATCTCTTAGGCATAAAAGGATACCTTCACAATATTAGAGCAAGCTGACATATAGAGTATCTGTCATCTGTCTTCAGTGGGAGGATCTATGGGTAAATCTTTCAAGATAGTCAGACTTTGGTTACCCTAATAATGCCCAGATTGCCAAGTGATTGTAATTTTACAGACTAGTTTGGTTTTTGGTTTTTTGAAGGTTTTTGTTTTGGGGGTTTTGGTTTTTTTTTTAATCTTGAAACCTCCTCATTGACTTGACTGACAGCTAATACATTTCGCACCCCTCAGTGACTGCCATCAGGTGCTAAATTTCAGTTATGTTTGGCCTAGAGTAGATTTGAACTATTGACCCATTAAGGAAAGTGTCTGCATCTCATTGACAATCTTTTAAGCTCTTTAGTCCTTTGGCATTACTTATCTCTAAAAAGCAAATAAAAAGTTATTAAAATGTAGCCAGTATCACACAGACCATCCCTCTTAGTCTTTTTGAAATGTTTGTCTGCAGAAATAATTACATAGCAGCTATAAAATATTATGTATAAGAAGTGTTTCTTTATATGGATAAAAGTGGATAACGTATTGCTTATTTATCTCTGCATTTTAACAGGCAGAAGAATGACTTTTCCAGTTTATAGAACATCAGGACTATATGTTTGAAGAATACATAGTAAAAAAGATCTAATCTGCCCAAATAACTTACAGGAAGTGATTGATTCAAATAGTTGTTTCATTTAGTTTTATACCTTGTTACTTCTACTGCTGCCATCCTGGTCAGGATTTCAGTTTCTGTCCTGCCACTCAGCAAATTGAAAGATACTGGAGTAGCCAGGGAACTAGGCTGTTTAGAGTACCTGAAGGTAGGCTAATGCACCAAAGGGTTACAAGGTGTCCTATACCCAAAACATTTAGGGTTAGCTTGAAGAGGATAAATCCTGGAAATACCCAAGGGAAGGAGATTCTACTCCTTCTATTTCCTCTTCAGAAATTGTCCTAAAATTTTCCAGGTTACATCTCTGCAAATATATGCCTATGTTATGCCAGTTTTTCTAATCCCAAACAAAATCGTTAATCTAATGTCTCTTTAGAAAAGTAATAAATTTATCATTTTACTCAATTGCCTTTTTATAGTGTTTTCAGTACACTGTTAGTTATGTTTCAGTTTTCATAGAGCAAAACCAAAGTGAGACTAGATGAAGAATAAAGAACAGTCACAAATTTAAAGAGGCAAAGAAAGTGAAGAAATAATTCCAACTTTGTTTTTAGTGAGCTAAAGTCATAATTTTTTTTTTAATTACTAAAATAACCCAACAATCTAGAGTACTTTTTCTTTATACTGAGATAAAATTTTCCTCACCTAAAAATTATCAGCTCATCCTCTAGTGTTCCTTTACAGTCTGTAAGTGATTAATTGTTTCCTGATGTTACATGTGTCTCTTTGCCTCGGTCAGCTATTGAAAAAACATGGTTAGCTCCCCTGCTCACCTCTTTATATATGTATATATGTACAAAATGAGGAAGGTAGGGATACGCAAGGAGGGAAGAGAAACATTCCAAAGACAGTGCTCCATCATATTTATATATTGGGTACTGTACTGCAGTAAATCATATTCTACTAGCAAATGTTTAAAAATCTCTGTTGCTCACAATGGCTTATTTTCTTTTTCTGTATGCTTATATAAGAAAAACACTTTGTATTCAAAGTTACCAAAACATAACAAGTAATTGGAAAGATAAAGTATATTTATGTCTTATAAAAAAACATTCAAGTGAACATTCAAGTGCAGTTTTGGTTACTACCGCTGCAGATGGAATGCAAAAATCTAAGTATATTTGAGGACTGCCAATACAGAAATTCAAGCTTACCAGGTAGCCACTTATTAAACTCTAGAATGTGTTTGGTATACAATATTGTTGCCATTCCAAAGGACTAGTTTCACAGTTACTTTCTCCCCCTCAACAGATTAATTTTACCTGTTTTCAATTATTTTTGTTTTGCTTTTAATTCATTACACAAAACTACACAAAGCATTTCATAAATCAAGTCCATCAAGGTAAAAAATTACCATTTAACTTTCAGGGAAAAGTAGACATGGATTTCTTTTGTAAACATTTGCTATCAGCTTTAAATGAGTAATTTGCTGTAAGCAGTTCTTTTCCATAATTTTTTCTATTAGTGCAATGTTGAAAGCAATGTTGATGGAAAAATATATGACTATCTCTAATATTAAAATGGAAATTTAAACTTATTTCTTTGTGAAACATTTCAGTTTCTAGTATTTTAAGCACTTAATATTGCTGTTTGCAGAAGGGATTAGAATAATTTTTGGTCATTCTTCAGTCTGAAATTTACTGGTAACAGCAAGTGTAGCGTCAGTATGTTCTGTAAAGTCACTTCCATTACATCTGAACTCCATAGTATTTTCTTATTTTAGCAACAACGAGAAAGAACTACTGCCTAACAAGTATTTCAAACATAGAAGCTGACTAGATGTCATAGTGCAGGCATTCAAGGTAGACAGCGGTGACTTGTGTACTGCATACATCATGGTTTTGTTTTGGGTAACGACAAGGAGCTGTGTATCAACCATGCAGCTCCTGTTGTGTGGCTGGCACATGCAACCACATGAGCAGCTGTTTATGCGGTAGTCTCTGGGCTCTGCTTCTGGCATCTCCTAGGAACTCCTCTAGGCACCTTGGGCTGCCTGCAGCTGAACAGAAAGGGTCGCCACAGGAGGCTGTTGCTCCCAGCAACTTCTAGCATTCATTTCTGACAACCCATGTCAGCTGTTGCCAACAAAATTGTGTCTGAGGTTTTGTGTCTGTAGCCTGCTCCTGCCAAGGCAAGGACTTTGGCTGATGCCGGGGAAGGGCTTGCACATCAGCAAGGCCTGATGCTGCAAGCAGAGCCAAGTTTGTGCCACAGGGCGTGAAAAAGGTATAGTGTCCCCTTTCTTCTGCCAATGAGGGCCAAAAGGTTTGGGGAGCAGTGCAGGGATCTTGTGGGTCAATAGCTGCTTGCACAGCAGGTGCTGATGGCAGGGATGCAGCTTTGACAACCATTGGACCCATGCTGAGGGTCAAGGACTGCAGAAGGGAAGTGGGATTCACCTGATAAAATGTGGCAAGAGCACATTTACGAAGAGACTGGCTGAAGTGGTGAAAAGAGATTTAAACTACTGAGACCAGGGAGGGACATTATGACCCAAAGTCAAGTGGGGAAAGTTCAGATGGGTTGGTTGGAGAAGGGCATAGAGTGGTGGGAACAAGGGAGACCTCAGAAGTGATAAGAGGGCAAAGAGACATCTGCCTCAAGTGCCACAAATGCTCTCAGCCTGGGAAAAAAAGCAGGAGGGACTAGAACAACTAGAACTCCAGGTGCAGCTGCAACACTACAGCAATATTGCAATGGCAGAAGTGGTGGGTCAGCTTGCGCAACTAGAGTGAGCGATGGGTGGATACAAGTTCTTCAGGAAATACAGGCAGTGAAGACAAGGGCAGGGACTGTCCACAATGTGAAAGACCAGCTTGAATGTGTGAGGTTCATCTACGTGATTGACAACAGGGAGGCTCATAGCTTGTGTTTCAGGGCCAGAGGACAGGCCACTAAGCGTGACTCTGTGGCAGGAGTATGGTACAGACCACTCATCAGTATGGCAAAGTAGACACAGCCTTCTTGAAATAACTCTGTCACAAACACTTGTTCTCATGGGACTTTACCCTCCCTGACATCCACTCGAAGAGCAAATAACAAGGCAGAAATAGTCTAGATTTCTGAAAGGTATTGGGCATAACCTTGTGAACGGATACTGGATGCATCAACAGGGGATGATGAGCAGTTGGATCTGCTGTTCCTTCACAGGGAAGAAGAGGCTGGAGATGTGACAGTCAAAGGTATCTTGACTGTAGCAATCATATTATGAGAGAGTCCAAGGTCTTGAGCAGAGTGAGGAAAGAGAATAGGGCTTCACATGAGTAGATTTTGCCTTATTCAGAGATTCGGTAGATGGTAGATGGGTATCCATGGTAGACAGCAGTGAAAGGCAAAGTTACTCAGGAAAGCTGGCAGACTTTCAAGAACAGCATCTCCAGCTGTGAGAATAGTCCATCACAGTACACGGGGAGACAAGCAGACATACTGGAAACTATCTTGGCTGAGCAGGGAACTCATGACAGAGGTCCAATGCAAAAAGATGGCATACAGGAGCTGGAAGCAGGGACAGGCTAGAAAGGAGGAGTTTAGAAACACTACGCTGGCATACAGGGTTATTGCTAGGAAAACCAAAGTCCAACTAGGTTCAGAAATGACATGGGAACATGAAGGGCAACAAGAGCTTCTACATTAGCAGTAAAGGACTGAACAAGGTCAATGTCCCACTGCTGAATGGGACAGGTGATTTAGTGGCAGGAGACATAGACAAGGCTGAGAACATCTGCTTTCTTTCCTTCTTTTGCTCAGTCATCATCAGTGAGGTCTCCTAAGTCTCTGTGCTTAATTAGAAGTGTTCAAAGAGGGGAATGGTCAGCAGTGGATGAAGCCAAGTTGGGGATTACTTGAGACAATTTGACAACTCTGATCTGCTGAGCCACAAGTGAGGAGGTGCAAGGCCATTCTCTGTCATCTTTGAAAAGTCAAGGACGCTGGGTGAGATCTCCAACCACTGCACATGAAAGCAAATGTTACGTGTATCTTCTACGAAGTTCAAAAGGAATAAATGCAGAAACTACAGACAGGGCTTGGCTTCACTTTGGTGCCAAGGAAAACCACAATGTGATTCCTCTGGGAACATATTTCTGGACTCAAGAAGGAGAATGTGATTGGAAACAGTCAACACAGATTTGTCTGACTTTTAGCCTGACTGCCCCTGGTGATAAAATGACTGGATCTGTGGACACAGATGGTATTTACCTTGACTATAGCAAGGCTTTTGACACTGTCTCCTGCCATGTTGCTGTATCCGAGTTAAAGGATCACAGTCTGTATGTGAGGACAAGCAGTAAACAACCAGTTGGATGGCTGGGCTCAGAGGGCCATGGTTTACTGGGTTGTACTCTCTCTGGTGGCTGGCAACAAGTGGTGTAGTGCAGGGTCTATCTTAGGACTTGTCCTGTTCAACATCTCTAACAGTGACCTGGAGGAGAGGATGGAGAGCACACTTATCAAGTTTGCTGATGATGCCAAGGGGGAACCAGCCGACACGCTTAAGGGCCAGGCTGCCTTCTGTGGTCTTGGGTAGGTGAAAGGAAGGGGCCACAAGTGACCTTGTGAAATCCAGCTAAGACAGAGGCTGAGCCCTAAAACCAGAGCCCTGCAGCAATGGCACTCTGGAGCTGGTGAGGCCAGGAAGCAGTTTTGTGGAGATGGCCCTGGGCCTTGCTAGGCAGCAAGCTGAGCAGGAGACAGATGTCCCACAGCCAGCAGGGCCAGCAGCACCTGAGGCAGTGTGAACTAGAGTATAAGGGACCACCCTTTTTTCAACACTTGCTATATCACATCTGGATATGGTGTCCAGTTTTGGGCCTAGATAACCTGGAATGAAATCAGCAGAAGCCTCCAGTAGGGGGCTGGAGCCCTTGCCCTGTGAGGAGAGGCTGCAGTGCTGGATCTGGTTCTGCTGGGAGAAGGGGCGGCTTTGGGAGCACCTAACAGCATCCCCAGCACCGACAGAAGGAATGGAGGAGATACAGCCAGGCTCTTCACAGCAGTGTATAGTGCGAAGGAGAGAGGCAGCAGCACAAGCTGAAACATGAGACACTCAGGCTGGAGGTAAGGAGAAGCCTTTCTCCTATGAGGACAGCCCAGCCATGAAGCCAAGGCCCAGGGAGCTTGGGCCATCTCTGGCCTGGGGGGTTTCATCCTTGACTGGGTGAAGCCCTGAACAGCCTGATCAGACCCCACAGCTGAGCCTGCTTGGGGCAGAGGTTGATACTGGAGGCCTCCCCAGGTCCCCAGAAGCCTAAATCATCCTATTAATCTCTGAGGATGAACTTAATAGTAATGTATGAAAACTGCTGTTTATTTGACATATCAGGAGCATTTCACAAAACTGAAAATTAATCAGCTGGAAAACTGATTAGAGCAGAAACTTCAGCATAGCATTAGAAAGGTACAGAAGTTTGCAATTGTGAAGAAGGTAGATTGTGAGAACAAAGTGATAGCTCAGAATTGAAACCACTAAAAACTGAAGATGTATCATTTAGAAAGTCTAAATTATGTGAAATTTATTTTTTGTAAATGTAAAAAAAAATCAAAAAACTTTCAATATCTTTAAAAATGTTTCATTTCATTAAACAACAGACCTTAAAAGTGCAGAAGCTCTGCTGAGCATAGAATCATCGAAATGTGATATATTGTTGTAGACTAACGCCACTAGGCAGCTAAGTCCCACACAGCCACTCACTCACTCCCCCACAGTGGCAAGGGGAAGACAGTCAAAAGGGTAAAAGTGAGAAAAATTGTGGGTTGAGGTAAAAACAGTTTAATAGGTAAGGTAAAAGCTGCAGGTACAAGCAAATCAAAATAAGGAATTCATTCACTACTTCCCATTGGCAGGTGGATATTTAGACGTTTCCAGGAAAGCAGGGCTTCATCATGTGTAACTGTTACTTGGGAAGACAAGTGTTATAATTCTGAATGTTCTGTCCCTCCCTCTTTGCCTCCCCCACAATTTCTTTTCCCCTGCTCTTATTGCAGAGCATAATGTCATATGGAATGGGATATCCCTTTGGTCAGTTGGGGTCAGCTGTCCTGACTGTGTCACCTCCCAGCTTCTAGCAGGACAGAGTGGAAAACAGAGAATGCCTTGATGGTGTAAAAGTACTGTTCAGCAATAGCTAAAATATCAGTATGATGTCAACACTGTTTTGGTCACAAATCCAAAACATAGCACCATATGAGTGGCTATGAAGAAAATTAACTCATCTCAGCCAAAACCAGTACATATATATAGAAGGAAAGGGACTTCTGGAGGTTGTCTAGTCCAACAACCTGCTTAAAGCAAGTACAGTGAATGCAGTTCTTCAGGACCTCTTCAGTAAGTTTTTAAATATCTCCAAGCATGACACTGGGGTCAATGTTTAAACATCCTTCAGGTGAAAAAAGTTTTCCTTCCATCAAGTCAGGCTAAATTTTGTTCAGACTGTGTTCCTTTCCTCTTATCCTTCCATTGCGCCTCAGAACAATTTGGCCTTTAGGTATCTCCAGACACTGATAAGACCAAAGGGACCAAAAGGGACCAAAGTTGTCTTTTCCCAGACGAAGAGACACAGCTCCCACAGGCTCTCATCAGATGTTCAATGCTTCAGCCTCCAACCACCTCATGGCTTCCCTAGGACTTGCTCCAGTACATCAGTGTCTGTCCTGTATGTGGGAATCTCAGGCTGGGGACAGCACTCAGGTGCATCTCACAGGTCCGGCATAGTGGGGCAGGGTCCTTCCCTAGATGAGCTGGCAGCACCCTTGCTTGTGCAACCTAAGATGCAGTGGCTTCTTTGCTGCTCAGGTGCACTGATGCCTCATGGCCAACCTGGTGTCCCCCAAGGCCCCAAGATCTTTTAACAGAGCTGCTTTTAAGCAGCTGGCCCCAGCCTATTCTGCTGCAGGGCTTTGTCCATTCTGGGGTCCAGGCTTTGTGTTCGTTTTTGATGAGGTTCATGAAGTTCCTGTCTGCCTGCTTCTCCAGCCTGTCCTATGCTTCTGAATAGCTGAGTACATGAATAGCTCCAGTGCATTGACTGCTCCCTGCAGTCAATGAACTTGCTGAGAGGGCACTCGGTCCCATCATCCACATAGCTGGAAAAACATTAAGCAGTATTAGCTCTAGAATCAAACCCTGAAATACAACACTACTAATTGGCCTTCAGTTGTGTTTGTCACAACTATTTTGGCCTGGCTGTCCGGTCAATTTTCCAACCACTTTTATTTCCGCTTCTAATCCGTATTTCACCAATTTAACTATAAAGGTATTATGGGACACCATAACAAACATCTTGCCAAATGTAAGCTATAAAATATCCAATGATCTCCCCTTACCTACAGATCAAAAGGTGGACTGGCATGTTGTTCCTTAATCTGAACTTAATGAAACATGAAGGTAGATACTTGTAATTTATACCTCTGTCTTACTTGAGCAGTGAAATTAAATGAAGAAAAGTCTTCATTTTATTAATTACTTCAGTGAAGCTTATCTATCATATTTCCAAACTGTCTGATATTGCTCCTACTAAGGAAGATCCCTTTGGTTTCATTCGGTGAGAAAAGTTAGAAAGCCATGACAATGGCAGAAAGATTAGAATAAACTTGAAGCAAGCTGTCAAGCTTTCAGGACAGTTGATAGTACTTCTTAGTAATGGAAAAAATGCTTTTTTTTTTCTATCTCCCTCTGGCTGATCGCATGTATTATTGGTGATCTTATATACTACTCTGGAATCTTTTTCCCTTGGTAGTGTTTATGGTCAAGATCAGAAAATCTCAAATATCTATGTCATAAGTAATTTCCTTTCCCATTATCAGGTTTACTTCCCAGAATATGGCCTATGCCCTCTGTTTACTCCACTTTAGCTTCTTGGTGTAATTCAATGACTTTATTGTAATCTCCAAAGGTGCCCATGAGTTTACAGCAATCTTTACAGCAATAATTTCTGTTTTCAACTTTATGCAAAAGCCATTCTCTTCAGGGATGTGGAAACTATCAGTCTTCAGGATGATATATGCAGGAATGAACTGCAAAACATTCTTTCATGTTTTTCCTGAACTGTGAAATGCCTGAAAAAGAGGGGCTGTATTTAGTCTGACCATCTGCATTGTGTTCCCTGTACAGAAACCTGAATGGAATAAGAGGTGCTAAGAATGAAGTTTAAAATAGGGATGAAAAAAAAGAGCTACCTCTCTAATCATAAGATAAGAAATCATAAAATATGAAAAAAAAACCCTTTAACTTTTCAGCTCAAAAATATTGTAATTTCTTCCTAGCAAATTAGCACTTTTTCTGAGAGAGAGACTGAGATAACACATTTGTGTAAAGCTAACCATCAGCAGATCTACGTCTTACCTGTTGATAGTGAACTAGAAGGCTATTGTGAGGTGAGAGTAGTTTTTAAAAGCTACTAAATTTTGGGCTAAACTGTGCAACACAAAGCTTGAAAAAAAACCAAAAATGCCTGGCGGAGAAGATGCTCCTTTTTTTTTAACAGAATTTCAACCTCCTGGGCTAGTTGGTTAGCAGTGTAAATTTTGCCATCTCTTTAACTTTCTGATTTGTAGGCTGTGAACTGCTGCTGAGAGACCTCCAGGCCAAGGACTAAGGGAAGCTGCATCTCACAGCTGGAAAGGCTAAAAAAGAATTATGGGGGCATTTGTGTTGTACAAGTCTGCTGTTTTGCAGCGTGAGGAAGGCTACTGTAGCAGTGATTTCCTTTGCGTGTTTAACATGCTTCTAAATGCCAAAAAGCAATGGATGTGATTAAGTTATATACCACCATCTTATGATTGTTGTTTTCTTTAAAACATAATTTCCAATTTTCCTCCAGTTGCCTTGCCAAGAGATTTAAGTTCAAACAGAAAGGCTGGTAGCTCAAATCCCAAAATACTTATTCCCTTCCACTGTTCACAGTCATTTTGGATCAACATAATCAGCATATAGAGCACAGAGAAAGCTGTGAAATGACAGAAAAGTTATCAGACTACTGAGGAGTGAAATATTTCTTATTTTTAATGAGGTGTCATTTTCTCAAAGCATGGCATACCTCCTCATATCAAAACAAAAATACAAGATGCTCCAATGTATGTATGCAGGAAAACAAGGAAAACCTGATGACCAAAGAAGCCCTAAACCTGATGTTCCTGGAGTTCCCAATTTCCATGAAAATTATTGAGAGGTAAACTTCATGTAGGAGTTACACATTAAACATTATTATTGGGCTAGCTTTGTTTTAGCATCACTGCCAAGCTGAAGGTGGGGGAGATTTTTCTCTCATTAAAGTACTGTGAGGCAGATACACATCCAGGATGACAGCTTCCAAGTCTCTTTCTAAGAGGTGCTGCTTTCCTTTCCCTTTCTTTCAGATCACATATGTAAAAGATGGTCGGCATAGGCTCTGCCACACTCCCAGGAGCCTGGGTTCAGTTTCTGACAGTGCCACTGTAGAGAAAATAATTTTAATTTCTCTGTATTACAGTACTGTTTTTGCATGTTAAAGATATGTGTGCGTCATAGGGTGGTGTTATGATGATAAATTAAATATGAAGAGTATGATTATATTGCCTCCCTATTATGATAATAGAGCAGAAACAAGTTTTGTCTTATTTTCAGCATGATAAAAAGCCTGCCATACTTCACCGTATTTACTATTAATATAGTAATGTAGATAAATTGAGTAAACAAAAGCCAATACTTACAACAGAGGCATCTAAGTCCATCAGCAAAATATTGCATGATTTTGGGAGGTGTGTAAAATGTAGCTTGATTTTTTTGAGCTAATGAGAATACTTTTAGTCAGCAAAATAGGAAAGAAAATCTCTCTTAAATGAAAAAAAAAAAAAAAAAATTACTCATAAGATTCACAGCAGTTCTGCTACCTACTTGCTTGGAAATACTCCCAGAATGACCATTTGTGCTTTTCAATAATTCTGATCTTTTCTAACCCCAGAAATACGGAGAGAGAGAAAAAATGTGTTTGTGCATTTAACGCTTCAAAGGACAAATTATTGTAAATTAAAATGTTTTTAAAATAGGGAGAAGGGCAAAGTTTACTTTCCAGTTTTCAGGTTTTTAATTATTTCATTCTGTGTCTAGCTCTACAAAGTGTTCTTGCTTCTACTATATGTTAGTAATTTCTACAAACCTAAAAGATACTATTACTGGAATATAATTGCTTGGTTTATTTGTTTTCTGAGTCATAAAATACTGTATTATCTAAGTCTAGATTGTCATAATTTTCCATTGAGACAACCACTTTTGTGAAAAAATTCTTTCAAGAGGATATTAATTCATAAAATTGATCTCTTTTTCATATTTAATAACTAAGATGTTTATTAATCTATTGATCATCAGAACAAGATAGTACAGTTTGAGGTATGATAGAATTTTTGCATGCACACCATCACATATTTAACCATCCTGAATTTAGAGTAAAATTATTGTCCTAGATGTGCACTCTAATAGCTAAATCAAGTAGAGCACATAATAAATACATTAATCTGAAATGCCCTACCCAAACAGACTTGTGCCCCTTTTGTTTTGAGCTATTCACTACCTTTGCTCAAAAAATGGCATGTTTAACATCTTCATTAGTGACCTGTACTATGGGGCAGAGTGTATGTTCATCAAGTTTGCAAAGGATACCAAAAAGGGAGGAGTGGCTGAAAAAACAGATGGGTGTGCCATTCAGAGGCATCTGGACAGGCTGGAGAAATACGCCAGCAGTAGCCTTTAAAGTTCAACTAAGGCAAAGCCAAGCTCTGCCCCTGTGAACAATAATTCCAGGCACCAGTACAGTTTGGAGGCTGACTGGATGGAAAGCAGCTCTGCAGAGAAGAACACCAAGTTTACCATGAGCCAGCAACATGATCTTGGGGTAAAGACGACCTCCTGTGCTGCATCAGAAAAAGCATTGTCTGCAGATCAGGGAAGGTGATTCTTCCTCTCCACTCAGCCCTGGTGAGACACATGGGAGTGCTGTATCCAGTGCTGGGCTCCCCAGTACAAAAGACATATGAACATACTGGGGGAAGTCTAATGAAGGGCCACAAAGATAATTAAGATACTGGAGTATCTGTTGTATGAGGAGAGGCTGAGGGAGCTTGGAGTGTTTAGCCTAGAGAAAAGAAAGCTCAGAGGAATCTCATCAATGTGTATAAATACACACTGATGAGGGATTGAATGAAGAAGAGCAAAACAGACTCTTCTAAGTGGTGCCCAGTGAAAAGTCAAGAGGCAGTGATCACAAGTTAAAAGATATTGAAATTCCATGTGAACACAAGAAAGTACTTTTTTACAGTGAGGATGACTTTACAGTAATGCTAATGTCTTAACTATGTAATTGTCATGGTTTAACCCCAGCCGGCAACTAAGCAGCATGCAACTGCTCATTCACTCCCCTGCCACCCAGTGGCATGTGGGAGAGAATTGGGAAAAAAAAAAAGTAAAACTCGTAGCTTGAGATAAGAACAGTTTAATAGAACAGAAAGGAAGAAACTACTAATCATAATAGTAACAATAATAAAATGACAATAATAATTATAAAAGGATTGGAATATACAAAACAAGGGATGCACAATGCAATTGCTCACCACCCGCCAACTGATGCCCAGTGAGTTCCCAAGCAGCGATCCCTCCCAGCCCCACTCCCCCCAGTTTATATACTAGACATGGCGTCACATGGTACGGAATACCCTGTTGGCCAGTTTGGGTCAGCTGCCCTGGCTGTGTCCCCTCCTAGCTTCTTGTGCCTCCCCAGCCTTCTTGCTGGCTGGGCATGAGAAGCTGAAAAATCCTTGACTTAGTCTAAACATTACTTAGCAACAACTGAAAACAACTGTTATCAACATTCTTCTTATACTAAACCCAAAACATAACACTGTATCAGCTGCTACATAGAAAATTAACTCTATCCCAGCTGAAACCAGGACAGTAATTAAATATTTAAATCAATTGAGCAAATAATAAACACAAGAACCTGAAATACCCTATCCAAAGAGACTTCCACCCCTTTTGTTTTGAAGGGTTCAGTAGCTTTGCCCAAAAAGTGGGAAAGTGAGAAGGGAGAGCAAATTTTCATTTTCTGCACAAGGTAATGAATGGGATCAGGGACATAACATACAAGAAAAAGCCAAGTGAGGCCAGAACAAAACTAATAATCTTAACAGATTTCTGGACAAGAAATTGTAGAACAGGTTAGGTACTATGAGACTATGAGAAAATGTACAACAGTGGTCACTGAGTGACAGTGTGATGTCTGCACCACAGCAAAAGATGACAAAAATAAATTAGAAAAGCTGAGCAATGGTGTCGAGAGACATGAAGCATTTTCTGAAAAGGACTACTAACGAAGAGCTGAGAAGCTCAGGTTTCTCTTCAGAATAGAATAGAATAGAATAGAATAGAATGATTTAGTTCCAGTGGGAAAGGCCCTGCAACGAGCATCTTGTCCAAGTGCCTGACCACTTCAGGGCTGACCAAAAGATGAAGCATATTATTAAGGACATTGTCCAAATGCCTCTTAAACACTGACAGGCTTGGGACATTGACCACCTCTCTTTTCTCCAAACTAATGAAACCCAAAGCCCTTAGTCACTCCTCATAGGACACTCCTTCCATCCCTTTCACCATCTTTACTGCTCTCATCTAGACACATTCATAGAATGATAGAATCCTTTAGGTTGGAAGAGAACCTTAAGATTATTGAGTCCAACTGTTAACCTAACACTGCCAAGTCCACCACTAAACCATGCCCCTAAACACCATGTCTACATGTCCTTTAAAATACTTCCACGGATGGTGACTCAACCACTTCCCTGGGCAGCCTGTTCCAATGCTTGACAACCCTTTTGGTGAAGAAATTTTTCCTAATATCCAATCTAAACCTCCTCTGGTGCAACTTGAGGCCATGTCCTCTTGTCCTATCACTTGTTACTTGGGGAAAAGACACTGACACCTACCTTGCTACAACCTCCTTTCAGGTAGTTAAGGTCTCCCCCAGGTCTCCTTTTCTCCAGGCTAAACAACCCCAGTTCCCTCAGCTGCTCCTCATAAGACTTGTACTCTAGACCCTTCACCAGCTTCATTGCTCCTCTTTGGTCACACGCCAGCACCTCAATGTCTTTCTTGTGGTGAGGGGACCAAAACTGAACACCGTATTTGAGATGCAGCCTCACCAATGTCAAGTGCGGGGGACGATCACTTCCCTAGTCCTGCTGGCCACACTATTTCTGATAGAAGCCAGGATGCCGTTGGCCTTCTTGGCCACCTGGGCACACTGCCGGCTCATATTCAGTTGGCTGTCAACCAACACCCCCAGGTCCTTTTCCACCAGGCAGCTTTCCAGCCACTCTTCCCCAAGCCTGTAGCGTTGCATGGGGTTGTTGTGACCCAACTGCAGGACCCAGCACTTGGCCTTGTTGAACCTCATACAGTTGGCCCTGGCCCATCAGTCCAGCCTGTCCAGATCCCTCTGTAGAGCCTTCCTACCCTCAAGCAGATCAACCCTCCCTCCCAACTTGGTGTTGCCTGCAAACTTACTGAGGGTGCACTTGATCCCGTTATCCAGGTCATTGATAAAGATATTAAACAGAACTGGCCCCAATACTGAGCTGTGGGGAACTGTCCTGTTCCAATGTCAGGGAAGGTTTCTATATGATCCCAAGAGTGAGATTAAGACACTAACAAGGTCAAATGCCACATACCCAAAAGGGCTTTTATTATCAAAAGTAAAATATAGTAGCAATAGGATAGAATAGAAGAAAAGGCAGAAATCAAGCAAGAAGTCAGGATAGAGTTACAAGCATAGTCACCACCATGGATCCAGTGGCGTCTCGTTGATCCTCAGTCTTCCATTCTTTGGTGATGGATGCACACCATAGCTTGTATCCACGTTTTTTTATAGGGCATAGTCCGATGATGCATGCACATATGTACTATTCATGCACTGTTCACGCGCTGCAGGTTTCGTCTATCACATGAGCTTCGCGTGATCAATACCAGAAACCAGTATCTTGTCTCAAAGACTACAATTTCCATGAGAATGGTAGTCTCCACATTCTTCGCTGTCTCTGGACTGTCTCCCCCCCTTGATGCCTCAGTGGCCTGGTAATCATCCTTTTGGACAAAGGAGTGCCGTGCTTAAACAAGCCATCTCTGGGATAAGCGGCTCATCACAGCAAACAATCCTTGAGATGAATGGCTTGAGATGATAGTCCAGTCTCTCACAACAAACAAACTTTGAGACAAATAGCTCAAGATAACAATTCAGTCTCTCACAGGAACATCACTTGTGACCGGCTACCAACTGGATTTAACTCCATTCGCCACAACTCTTTGGGCCCATCTATCCAGCCAGATTTTTACCCAGCAAAGAGTATGCCTGTCCAAATCATAAGCAGCCAGTTTCTCCAGGAGAATGTTGTGGGAAATGGTCTCATAGGCTTTACTAAAAAGTCCAGGTAAACAACATCCACAGCCTTTCCCTCATCCACTAAGCAGGTCACCTTGTCATAGAAGGAGATCAGGTTAGTCAAGCAGGACCTGCCTTTCATAAACCCATGCTGGCTAGGCCTGATCACCTGCTTGTCCTGTGACTGCCATGTGATGGCACTCAAGATGTTCTGCTCCACAACCTTCCCCAGCACTGAGGTCAGACTGACAGGCCTGTAGTTCCCCAAATCTTCCTTCCAGCTCTTCCTGTATATGGGCATGACATTTGCTAACCTCCAGTCAACTGGGACCTCCCCAGTTAGCCAGGACTGCTGATAAATGATTGAAAGTGACTTGGTGAACACTTCCACCGGCTTCCTCAGCACCCTTGGGTGGATCCCATCTGGCCCCATAGACTTGTGTGTGTCTAAGTGGTGTAGCAGGTTGCTAACCATTTCCCCTTGGATAATGGGGGCTCCATTCTGCTCCCCATCCCTGTCTTCCAGTTTAGGGGCCTGGGTAGCCTGAGAACAATTGGTCTTACCATTAAAGACTGATGCAAAGAAAGCATTAAGTACCTCAGCCTTTTCCTTAGCCGTGCCACTATGTTTCCCCCTTGTCCAATAAAGGATTGCGATTCTTCTTAGCCCTTGTTTTGTTGTGAATGTGTTTATAGAAATTTTTTTTTAATTGTCTTTTACCTCAGTAGCCAAATTAAGTTCTAGTAGGGCTTTGACACTTCTAATTTTCTTCCTGCATAACCTCATGGCATCTTTGTAGCCCTCCTGAGTCGCCTGCCCCTTCTTCCAAAAGTCAGAAACTGTCTTTTTTTTTTTCCTGAGTTCCAGACAAAACTCTCTGTTCAGCCAGGCCTGTCTTCTTCCCTGTCAGCTTGACTTTCAGCACATAGGGACAGCCTGCTCCTGCTCCTTTAAGATTACATTCTTGAAGAATGCCCAGCCTTCCTGGACCCATTTGGCCTTCAGGACTGCCGCCTAAACAGGCCAAAGTCTGCCCTCCAGAAGTCCAAGGTAACAGTTCTGCTCACCCCTCCCCCCCTTACTTCTCCAAGAATTGAAAACTCTATCATTTCATGATTGCTATTCTCAAGACAGCCTCCAACCATCACATCACGCACAAGTCCTTCTCTGTTCACAAACAACAGGTCCAGCGGGGCACCTTCCCTTGTTGGCTCATTCACTAACTGTATCAGGAAGTTATGTTCCACACACTCCAGGAACCTGCTAGGCTGTTTCTTCTCTGCTGTATTTTATTTTCTGCAGACATCTGGTCAGCTGAAGTCCCCCATAAGAACAAGGGCTAGTGATCATGTGAGTTCTCCCAGCTGTTTACAGAATACTTCATCTGTCTCTTAATCTTGGTTGGGTGGTCTATAACAGACTCCCACTCTTACTAGCCTCTCCCCTGATTCTTACCCATAAACACTTGATGCTATCATCACCTTCATCAAGCTCTAGACATTGAAAACACTCCCTAACATACCGGGCTATCCCACTGCCTCTCCTTCCTTGCCTATCCCTTCTGAAGAGTTTATAGACATCCATTGCAGCACTCCATTTGTGTGAATCATCCCACCATGTTTCCATGACTGCAACTATATCACTGTTTTCCAGCTGCACAATGGCCTCCAACTCCTCCTGTTTCTTGCCCATGCAGTGTGCATTGGTGTCGATGCACTTCAGTTAGGCTATTGATCCCATCACCTTTTTTGGGGGAGAAGCTCTTATTCCTATCTGACTGTTCTCAGGCATTTCCATGGTTTCTAACACATCAATAACCCTTGTGTCTTTTCTGCTGCAAGTGGATCTCTATCCCCTACCTCCACTGAGATTGCAGACCGAAGGACCTTGCTAGCACACTGTCCTTCAAACATTGGTATGCCTCCCAAAAGCTTATCTCTAGTGAGCCTGGGTTTATCCCTTTCCCCCTTCAAATCTAGTTCAAAGCTCTTTCAATGAGCCCCGCTAACTTCTGCATAAAGGTTCTTCGAGTACTTTAACAACCGTCTTAAATTGTGGGGCCCAGAACTCCACACAGTACTCAAGGTGAGGCCACACCAGTGCTAAATACAGTGGGATAATCAATCACCTCTTTTGACCAGCTGGTTATATTGCATCTGATGCACCCCAGGTTGCAGTTTACCCTCTTGGCTGCGAGGGCACACTGCTGACTCATACTGAGCCTGTTGTCAACCAGTACCCCCAGATCCATTTCTGCAGGGCTGCTGAATGCATGTGTATCTGCTTAGCCACTACGGAAATGGCTGTGCCTGACTAGAAACTGAAGAGAACTGTTATTTGCAGATCTATTTAAAAAATCCATGAAATGTAGGTAGGTGGTTGAGGGGTTTTTTACATCATATACAATGGATGATGGCCCATTCCCAAAACACATATGCACACCTGACCATATTCTTTTCTATATTTTTCTGGGTTTTCTTACTGATGTCACTGAATAATTCATGTTAGTAAACATTTACAATCTTTGTATGGGTTTATTATGTCTAGATGATCATTTCTGGTTACCACAGTGAGCCCTGATGTTACATTGGATAGTGCAATATTATAAAATGTACCAGTCTTTAAACAGTGTAAGACTTGATTGGATAGAAGTTAATTATAAAACTAACTCCTAGTTGTAAATTAAGGGTATAACTGGAGAATAACTTGTTCTTAATAACAAATTTATTGATGACTTATTAAGTCCCAAAATCTTTCACGTTTATTAATAATTTTACTGGTTTGGGCTGGGATAGTGTTAATTTTCTTCATAGTCATTCATATGTGGTTATGTTTTGGATTTGTTATGAAAACAATGTTGATAAGACACTGATGTTTTAGTTACTGCTGAGCAGTGCTTACACAGTGTCAAGGCCTTTTCTGTTTCCAACTCTGCCCTGCCAATGAGTAGGCTGGGGTACACAAAAATTTGGGAGATGACACAGCTGGGACAGATGATCCCAACTGACTAAAGGGGTATCCCATACCACATGATGTTATGCTCAGCAATAAAAGCTGGGGAAAAGAAGAAGGAAGGTGACATTCAGAATTATGGTGTTTGTCTTCCCAAGTCAGCATTACATGTGATGGAGCCCTGCGTTCCTGGCAATGGCTGAACACCTGCCTGCTGGTGGGAAGTAGTGAATGAATTCCTTATTTTCTTTGCTTGCATCCACAGGTTTTGATTTACTTATTAAACTGTCTTTACCTCAACCCAGAAGTTTTCTCAATTTTACCCTTTTGATTGTCTTCCCCACCTAACTGTGAATGAGCAAGTGGCTGTGTGGGGTTTAGCTGCCTACTTGGGTTAAATCATAACATAATGTTACTGGCAGATAGTTTGTATTCAAATTTTTGATATAGTCTCATTTATCTGATTGTATTATTCTTGGTGGAAAATCTAAAAGAAAGTTTTTATTCTATTTTGACTGTGAGGTAGCAATTACTACTATTGGAAAATGATATAAAACACAATGTGAGAGTGATCACTTGCAGCATTTAATAGGGTAGCTGGCTAAGTCACTTCACAGTCTTTTTCAAAAAACTATGAACTTACAAAGGAGAGTAGCTGCCTAATTGAGAAATGCGTAGCTGACAATGTTGATACTTGACTGGCTACAAACATCTACTTTAATAGTTCCATCACTGATGTAATTTACCATGCATGAATGCAATACAGAAGAATTTTCTGGATGGTTAAGCAATTTATTTTTTTTTTCTTAGAATGGGTTTTCCACCTGGAAGGATAACAGGCCATCAGTAATGGGCATTATTCTGTAATGCATCATATAGAAACATGTCAGTTAGAAAGATGCACTTCAAGAGCACTGAAATATCTATTTTGATCTGATTGTTTCATCTACCAAAATTCATCTATTTCACTTCACTTCCTTTTGAGGGAATTTAAATAGGGAAAGAAGGTTAGAAGAAAAGAAAAGGCAAGAGTATTTAGCTGTACTAGTCTAAGAAGACGTGATAGTCTCCTTTTAGCACAACATATTTTTTAAAATTATTTAAATGATACTGATTGTGTATATATTGATTGTGGAAAAAAATATTCTTACAACTTTTTGGTTTATATGGTAAAAAGTAAAGCAGATAATCTATAGATGATCTCTAACCTGTCACAATTTGCATACAAATAGTGTTAGTCTCAAGTCTTTATGATTAAACACAGTATAATCCAAGACCTTTCTGTTTGGTTTTTTTTGTTGTTTCTTTTATTATTATTATTCTTATATCCGGTGAAGGTGACAAAATGGAAAAAAAACAGTAAGGCTCGCTAGTTATCTGGAGTGTTATGTGATTATCCAGTTGAACTAGACTATTTCTATGCTGTTTCTGCAGAGAACTGTGTTTATAGGTTACACAAAGAGTGAAGACATGATCTTTTTAACCATTTGATTCTTTCCATAGCAGAAAAGCTCTGTAAACTTCATTTTAGTGTATAATGTGTTTAGCTACTTCTGCATTTAATGCTTTAAGAATTAATAACACATACTGCGCTTATGTGAATTTAACTCTAGTATAATGATCCTTAGGGACCTCAGTATATTTGTTTATAAAAATTGTGGCTTCTATCAGCTCTGAAGAGGGTGAAGGTGTTAATTCATCAAGTGTTTGGTTGTCAAAAATATCTGTGCAGGCTGTAAGAGGGAATTATGTCCCATTTTCATCTATTTCTTTTCACTTCAACTGAAAACATAGAGTGATCATGGGACTGCAGGGACCTTACTTTTCTTGGAAATAACTGAAGAGGCATGCAAGTGTGGCAGATTGCCACTATAGCTGTGCCTGCACAACCTCTGCAAAGGTGCTTGTATAGGTTTCCATTGGCTAGAGGACACAAGATCAGAGGGACAGTTGAATCACTAGTGGTGAAGAATATCCTCTATTGTGCATAGTAAACTAGTAAGTTAATTTATGAATTCAGCATGTCCTAATTACACATGATTAAATGGAAGATGTTAACGCATGGGAGAATACTGGATGCTTTACATAAGTATCTTCAAAGATGAATTAACTACATCTAAGTAGAACTTTATGGATTGTGCACAATCTAGCACATAGGGCTCTTAATGTTCAGTGCATTCAATAAATTTTAATGAATATCTATTCCAGTAACAAAAAGGAATGTGTAAGTACAGCCTAACCTTTTCTAAACCTTTTTGACATAAAAATATTTTCATAGCACCTGTTTGTTCTGTACTTTGCTTGTGCTTTTTTAACAAGCTGGATTTCCTCACTACCGCCACTCCCCTCCCCCCAAGTCTGTAATTCTCTTTCTAGAATTTTCACACAAGGGAAAAAGAAAAAGGATAGGTTGAGACATTTGTCATGTTTTTCCCTCTTAAGTATGTGATGTTGTTAAGAAATGACTTGTGAGCACTTAATCCTTAAGAGTAGATTTTGCCTTCACTTAGCAAAAATACTAAAATAGGAAAAGTGGCTAAATGGGAAAGTTATCACAGACAAAATTTCTTCGTCCAAAGAAAACCAGCTGTAAGTATAAAAGCATGTGTTTTGTGTGTGAGTTCTTTAACTCTTTGCACTTGAAGGTCAATGAACACAAAAGTAATGACTGCAGTTTCTGAGGCTTGAATGTGGACCTTAACCATAGTTTGCGTTATATGCACTTACCTTTATAAAACACACAATGTGCTTAAATACGTGAAATAAACTATATTGGAAAAAAATAAAGAAAGCAAAATTTCAGCTATTATACATACATTCAGAATATTCCCAGATTGGATTCCGGGCAGTCATAGTGGATGAATTTGGAAAAATTTAATATATTTCTTTTTTTGAAGTATCTTGATTGTTAAAGAAAGGTTTTCTCAAAACAAATGCAGAGCTCTAATCTTGTTTTTGTGTCAGATATATGCGTATATGTGCACTCCTTTTCTATGTATGACAAGAATCTCTTAGAAAAACTTAATGTTAAAAGAAGCTTTTTAGAGGAAGGTTTACCTCCATCTTCCTGGAGTCTTGCACTAGTTCACTTTGAATTTCATTAATCAGACAATTGGATCCGCAAAAAACAGGTAGCTGAACTGGTTGTTTAATTCACACAATGGTGTAAGGAAAGGGGGAACACATACCTATATCAGGCTAATGCAATAATGATTAGATAAAAACAAAATGTTTCCTTTAGTTCTTCCCTCCACTTCCTCTCCACCAAAATGTGCTCAATTTCACCCATCTCTGTGCACACTTATTAAACTGGCATCAAGTGTGTGTTTGTGGCCATCTCAGAAAAAAAAAAATTCTTGGTACATATGGATCCCATAAAGTATTTGTTAAATTTTTCAAATAACAACATGGAATTTATGCTCCAGATGTCTGAGATGCTGCCTCTTATGAATTGTATTTTTGCTTCTCAAGCTTTTTTATGAAGGTGTTTTTCAGTTTGTACTTCACTATTGTGAATGTCTGAAACAGATGGGCAGTGTTTATCATCAGCGCATGCACAAAAGTGCCCTTTTGTGAAAAGGTTTGAATTCTTATCTGGCATAGCTGGTGGTAGCTTCTTCCTCTTGCCAGCCCCTCATTTTTTTTTTCCCATGAATCTTTACTAGGAGTATTTAAAACATATATGTTTATTGAACTAGGAACTTTCATAAATTAGTTTTGCTTATTAAAAGGCTATTTTCTGAATGCCAGGAACATGAAACTTCTGCCAATATGCTGATACATTGTTTGATGTATCTGCGTTACAAATTGTAGGGTCTGACTCATATTTTGTGTCTATAAAGACAGTACAGTCCCTATCTTTTTATAGTGTAAAGAAGCATTATGTCTCCTTGGAGGAAATCCTTGTATACGATTTATTCTGTAAAAAGTGTTTTAAGCTTACTTATAAGCAGTGAAATACCTATTAATTGAAATGCTGTTAGTCACAGTGTCTTAAGGAAGGAGAGGACATTAGAAAACATTAAAAACAATGAATAATACTTTTATTGTACCACAATCTTCCCAGAAAGGTCTTTCTGGAAATTTTAACCATGTTCTGCTTTATCAAATTTAAAGAATACTCATACATGAATAATAATGAACATTGAAATTACATCATAATATTGGTTTGATGTGATACTAAAAATATAAAGAACCTTCAATTATTAATTGGTAATGCACATTTATGTCATTGTTTGCTATTCATATGAGCACTGTGTGAAGATAAATTTAGGTATTAGATCGGTGGAAATGGGTTGGTTCTCTAACAACTTAGATCCGATGATATTTAACAGACACCTCAGATTAAATTTCTCTGGCTTCTTATTTGTTACTGTATCATCTGAAAGAACTGGAAATCAATCATACACCATGCATTCTTCCATTTCAAGAAAAATGTGCCAAAAGTCACTAGTGATATATGAGATGACTGTGATAGGGTGAGAAGAGCAACCATTCCTGTGTATTAACTATAACCTTTGACTCCGTTCAGCAAAAAAAAACCAAAAACCACAACACTTTTTTATAATGTACCACTTTTTATATAAACAGAATGTATAGCAGATATTTGAAGAAATATGAGGAATCTCTGAAGTAATGCATAAAAAATGAGTACTATTTTTATAGAATACTGGATGGAAGACAGAAGTAGGCAGAGCAATTATGGATCATAACTGTAAAATTTTGTAGCAAATTTATCTTCTAGTTAAAATATTTTTCACTATTGAGAACAAGCCAGTGTCACACCCATGCCTCTCAGTTCCACTGCCGCAGCATGTTTTCACAATTGTGTTTGGGTGTATATCTATTTATGATTTTATTTGTTTCATGTGATATAAGCACTGGATCACAGGGAACAATGGGGACAGCTGGTTAAACTCAGCAAAACACACATGACACATCATCGCAGTGAAAGAGGTGCATGAGGAAAACATTGAAATCCCACCTCTTAGGCTCTAGATCCTAAGCCATACTAAGCAGGGAAGAGGGAGGGAGTGTGATACTTTTGGGGTGACCTCCTACCTACACATAATTTTTATTTGAAAAGCACAGTCTCCTAATTCCTAGTCATAATTTTGTATTCATAAAGCACCTACCAACTGTATTTGGCATCATCTTCAGGAGTCACGCTACCTCTCTGGATCTGAGTAAGGAATACTTGCAAAACCAGAGAGAAGCATTAGGAGGGAGGGTATGAGACAGAATGAAACAGAGTGAGGAGTCAGATACAGACTTCCAGGGGAAAAGTGAGGGAGAGAGTAGCAGCAGAGTGGGTGCTGCTCTTTGATTCACCCTTCTTCTGTTCTTATAATTGTGTAGGGTCTGTGGTTGTCTCACACCTTACAGTCTTTCTTGTTTGTGTGTTTTGGAGACAAAATATGAACAAAGAAAGAGCTACAGAAACCTTTGAGAGAGAAATTATTGCTTAATGTTGTGCTGATATTTGTATTACCACTCTGTACCTGAAATACACCAAAAAAGGGAAGTGCTTTGGTCTACATTCTGAAAAGACATTCAAAGTATTATATCTCCATGTACCTAGTGCCTAATTTAAAATAAAGCACAGGATATGTGTGTAACTCTATGAAACAGCTAATTCTTCATGTTCCTAACAGAAGTGTTTAGATACCATATCTTTCTTGCCTGATACTGATTCTACATACACCTACAGTTTTAATTGCCGAGTTATAATTGCTGATTTATATTTATGTGATTCTAATACCAGACTGGTATTAAATACATTTAAATTCACTGGTAGTAATTTCCGTGGAAATCTGTTCAGTTTTTCTGAGGTTCACTTCAGAGTTGTTAGGTCTTAACACTAACCTTCCAGCAGTCTTTCTCAAATACTCAAGAAAGACTGGTTCACAACAAGTAAAATGGGAGAGGAAATGAAGTCTTGGCTAGGACATCACTGGGAAGGGGGATACAGAAGACCTGAGAAAAACTGAAAATGTAGTATTTCAGCTTGTCTTTTTAGGTACCTCATATCAATTAGCCTATGCCAATTTTCAGAACTGCATCAGAAGTGAAGGGCCTTTGTAAAAATAATAAACTGAAAACACAAACAAGTTACTCTGGAAATGTGGAAAGTGGCAGATATATACACTTAGGCTCACAAGCTCATGTGCGGGTTCACTACAATAGCTCCACAATAATAAGAAGAAAATAGTGAAAAGCAAACAAATAGCATATGAAAGACCATGTAAGAAATCTAACCGTTTGATACACAAACTATGTATTTTTAAATGATAGCACACAAAAATTTTGTCATCAAAATGCCCTTATTTAATGAGAGCCTTAAATCAAACTGTTTTCAGTTTGGAACTGGCAACTGCCAAACTGATTAATTTAAGATTTTGAGAAAGGGACCATTGATATCTTTCATGGTAAGAGAATATTTGATAGAGGATTTGAAATAATGTAACTATGTGTAACATTGCACATTGTGGCAATTCCTCAGGAAATTATAGCAGAACTAATGAATCAGAGTAACTCCATGAAACTCCCCTTAGTGGTGTAAAACATGTTGAAAGAACTGTTGTGTTTGAAAACCTGATCTATTAATCTGACCTTTAAAATCAACATAAGCTAGCCTGCAGGTATATAACTAAAATGTCCAAAAACAGGTTGCACGAAGGAATCACTGAAGAGTAAACTCAGGAGAAACATCTGATCAATGTTAAAATGAGGAATGCTTATGACAAGATATTTCGAGGTATCAGCTTTTTAAACTCAAGTAGATGAAAATAGAACAAGAAAAATACTTTCATTTTCACTTGCACAAGTACTATTTGTGTGAATACAAATGTGCATGTTTGCACACACATATATATTGCAGAAATTTTTTTACCCGGATGGTGGTATAGTAGTAACATGTGCTTTTTTTTATCTTTTTTTCTTTTCTATACTTGGATCACTTAAGCTCTTAATTATTTTTATAGATGTTTGTGGCTTGAGGTAAGGCTGAGTCATCTCTGTGCAATATTCTACACATTATTAGTCATTTTGCATTATTCTTACTGGCCTGTCTGTAATTAAGAAGACACAAAGTGTCCTAAATTTGTGTGATTGAGTTTGTTTTCATTCACAAAAAAACCCACAAAAATACTACAGTAGATTAATAAGCAGCTGCACAAAAAGTCACTCTCTACACCCTCTTCCTATGGTTACCTCTAAGAAGGTTACCTTTTCTCTCTTAGGGTTGTGCTTCTTCTCATCTCAGATTTGTAATCTGTATCAGACTGCACAGTGTCCTTTTCCTATGTAAAAATGCTACTGAGTCTTCCATAAAGATAAATGTTATTGCCTGTTCATTAAGTGCTTTCTCTGCAAACGCCACAGCAATAGAAATATTTTAAAGTATTGTTTAAACTCTCTCTGTTTTTTTGAGATTTCTCTGTTAATGAATAGAATTTAGAAGGAAAAAATCCTCTTTGCTTTGACAAAATGTAATTATAAAGCCTAGAGACTCTTCTATGTTTACAAATGGAAAGCATTTCACAACTATCGATCATTGAACAGGTGCTATTCCCAGTTTAACAATGAGGACACTTAAAGACAAAGTAATTTGTCTAATACTGAACAATAAATCAGTGGCAAAGTAAGGAATCCAGCTCTCCTGTACTGTAATCGTGGGTCCATATTGCCTCTCTTACCACAATAGCACTGAGTAAGTGAATTGGAGCCTTGTTCTTCAGCAAAGAAATAGAAGTATTTTTGTGATTAAAAACAAATATGTTCTCTTCAAAAGAGAACATACAGCTAACTCCAAGCATGGTCAGATTTTAACATCATCACCCCCCACTGATAATTATTTGACTTCATAGGAGGTATAATGCAAAAAACACTTTTTCCCAGTGAATGGAAACCCTTCATGAGCTTGTTGTAGGATACATACAAATTTTAAGTAATCTGCTAGGATCACACAGTGAAACAGAATCAGATTTAGAGCGGTGTGGTTCACACTAGCAGCTTGCTTTCTTCAATGTGATCTCCATAGAAAATAAATACAGAGTTGGCACAGAATGTGTGTAAGATGTGTGTGGATAAAATACCATGAACCACCTTTCCAGTCAGTTTTTCTAAGTGTGTTTTAACAGTGTTTGGAGTTTTCAGGGAAGAAAAAGGATACATAAACAATTTACAGAAAGAACTGCAAAGTAGCTTGCTCTTCCTCTCTCACCCAGGAGCTCTGAATTATTTCTTTGTTTTGTGATATGGGAATGATCTAACATTTCTTGCATTCTGTTACTACTACTACTTGCTTTCGGATTTACATTCTTTTGGAACATATTGTCTGGGAAAAGCTTGCATGTAAATTTGAAATTTTAAGATCCAGGCAGGTAAAATTTCTACAGATACTAAATCAGGGTGCCTATTTTCAGGAGCTATAAAGGAATTGAAGTCCTGCATAATCATTTTACGTAGAATAAAAATTTTTCTTTACCTGTTGCCAAAAATTTAACATTTATTCCTCTTAGGTGTAAAAACAATAAAAGGAATTATTCAAGTTGTTAATCAAAGCTTTGTAAAGTGGAAAGTTAGTAAATTATGTGAATGACATGAAGCCAAAAGGCATCACTTCTTGTTGGATAGTTGGTAAATTTTAAAGAAAAGCTAACAATCCAAAAAGTGCTCATTGTTATGTGGTGTTATGTACGTTATTTAAATGATAAGGCTTGTGATCAGATATAAGATATGCATATATAGCTCAGGAAGAAAGTACTGTTACTATATTATTTAAAAGAATATAATGATTATCAAATGTTTATTAAAAAGAATATAATGCCATGTATACTCTTTGCTGGTAAAAAAACTGGCTGGATAGATGGGCCCAAAGAGTTGTGGCGAATGGAGTTAAATCCAGTCAGTGGCTGGTCACAAGTGGTGTTCTGCAGGGCTCAGTATTGGGGCCAGTTCTGTTTAATATCTTTATCAATGACCTGGATAACGGGATCAAGTGCACCCTCAGTAAGTTTGCAGGCAACACCAAGTTGGGAGGGAGGGTTGATCTGCTTGAGGGTAGGAAGGCTCTACAGAGGGATCTGGACAGGCTGGACTGATGGGCCAGGGCCAACTGTATGAGGTTCAACAAGGCCAAGTGCTGGGTCCTGCAGTTGGGTCACAACAACCCCATGCAACGCTACAGGCTTGGGGAAGAGTGGCTGGAAAGCTGCCTGGTGGAAAAGGACCTGGGGGTGTTGGTTGACAGCCAACTGAATATGAGCCGGCAGTGTGCCCAGGTGGCCAAGAAGGCCAACGGCATCCTGGCTTCTATCAGAAATAGTGTGGCCAGCAGGACTAGGGAAGTGATCGTCCCCCGCACTTGACATTGGTGAGGCTGCATCTCAAATACGGTGTTCAGTTTTGGTCCCCTCACCACAAGAAAGACATTGAGGTGCTGGCGTGTGACCAAAGAGGAGCAATGAAGCTGGTGAAGGGTCTAGAGTACAAGTCTTATGAGGAGCAGCTGAGGGAACTGGGGTTGTTTAGCCTGGAGAAAAGGAGACCTGGGGGAGACCTTAACTACCTGAAAGGAGGTTGTAGCAAGGTAGGTGTCAGTGTCTTTTCCCCAAGTAACAAGTGATAGGACAAGAGGACATGGCCTCAAGTTGCACCAGAGGAGGTTTAGATTGGATATTAGGAAAAATTTCTTCACCAAAAGGGTTGTCAAGCATTGGAACAGGCTGCCCAGGGAAGTGGTTGAGTCACCATCCGTGGAAGTATTTTAAAGGACATGTAGACATGGTGTTTAGGGGCATGGTTTAGTGGTGGACTTGGCAGTGTTAGGTTAACAGTTGGACTCAATAATCTTAAGGTTCTCTTCCAACCTAAACAATTCTATGATTCTTTATGTGCAGTCTCCTATGTAAAGTAAGTACTGATCGTTTAATTTCTCAAAATATTAACAAAAGTATTCAACAAAAGCAAATGTAAAGCCCGGCCCCTGGGATGGACAAATCCTGCAGCAGAATAGGTCAGGGATGACTGTCTAGGAGCAGCAGAAAAAGTCTTGGGGCCCCAAGGACGCCAGGCTGGCCATCAGGCAGCAGTGCCCCCGGGCAGCCAAGAAGCAGCCGCCACATCACATCCCAGGCTGCATAAGCAAGGGTGCAGCCAGCAGATTTGGGGAAGGATCCTGCTCCGCTGTCCAGGACCTGCACGCTGTCCCCAGCCTGAGTCTCCTACATGCAGAACAGACACTGGCCTACTGGAGAGCTCCCAGGAAGGTCACCAAAGGGGCTGGGGACTGGAGCACAGGGAGCCTGACACAGGCTGTGGAGCTGGGTCTGTTCATCCTGGGAAGAAACAGCCTTGTGGGGGGCCTTACTGGTGTGTACAGATACCTGGTGGTAGGATGCAGAGAAGATGGAGCTAGGCTCTGCCCAATATTGCACAGTGGTAGTACTAATAAAAAAGTGTAACACAAGAAATACCAGCTAGATATTAGAAAAAAAATTCCATCATAAGCGTGATTGTAGTCCAAAACAGTCTAAACATTCTGTGGAAACTTCCTCCCTTGACTGAGCATATCTGAAAAATAGACTATTTGCTTCATCTCTCTCTAATACTGTCCTGGAGAGTGTTGGTGGTACAGCCACGGGCCTAAGGGGGATGTATACATCTGGTGGACTGCATTTTCTGTTCTAACATTTCTATTTCACAGCCAGTTCCCACACTTCACATTCACATGAGCCAGGGTCCAGTGTTTGCTGTCCAGCCAGGCCCAGCACCAGGGTCCCAGGGGGAGGACACTCAGGCTAATTGCTGATGCATCCAGTCTGGCTGGGCAGCAAAACTTTATACTCTATGGCTCCACCTTGACACAGCACTGGACACCCATGGGTGTGTGTCCCTCACCAAAGAACTATTGGTTTTGCTATTACTTAGTATGTTAGGTAGTCAGCATACACTGATAATGTGGTTCTGGGCCAGTGTCTGTAACTCTCTCCCCATCAAAGTGGCAGCTGTCACCAGGGTTTCTGTCACTTACTCATCTCCTTCTTCAGGTGTCTAAAAGAAATGTGAAGCTCACAGTGGTTATGTGAAAAAGTTTGTCTATTGCTTCTTTGTTTTCCAGCTCAAATGTCATTTATGTAATCAGTTATTGCCAGGTGGATATAGTCAATCTTTCCTTCATCTAAATAGTGTCTTCAGGTAGGCTTCATCTTATAATGACAAACACCTAGGGCTTTGACCCTGATAAAAGGACAAAAAAACTTTCTTGTCATAAGGTACCTGAAATATATAATTGACACAAACAGTGATATGTTTAATTTTCCACTGTGAAAAATAATGAATTATAAATGAAAGAGACATCCATGAGACAGAAATTCTGCTGCACAACAGTTTGTGGGGTTTTGAAGTGCATGTTTGTTCAGAGAGAGTGTAAAAAATTTATTTCCTCATCAAAAGGCACAGGGACAGGCCAGGAATGAGGGAGATCCAAATTCCAGTCCTTCCCAGCGGGATTGAGTTACATTTCATAGCAAGTAACTACGAACTGGATACAGCAGAGATGTGAACATGTTTGTTCTGTCTGTGACAAATGCAAAAGACCCATTCATTTCTCTGTTAACTACAATAATGTCATGAAATTGCTTCTTGCTTGCTTTTCTCACAAATTAACCATGCCACTAAAAAGTAAGTTTCTACATTCCTGAATGAAAACAGATTTTGAAATGTTGCAACTTAGACAACACGAAGTCTTTTTTCTAACCTCTAAACTGCAGATCATTTGCTCTCAGACAGAGAAATCTCTAAGTCTTTATTGACAGCAACTCCATTAAATACCACTCTTTAGTTTCTAGCAGTCCTAATGAACTTGTGATAAAATAGTTTCAATCTTCTAGACCATTCTTTAGTGCTTGAGGTGATCACAATGGAAGAGTACACAGAATAGTACATAGTATTAAGAAATGCTTTTACTTTAAGAGATTATTTGCTTTTCTCTGAGTGTGATTTGCCAGGTATAATATTTTGTAGTTATTCAAAAGATGTAGCTCAGCATCAAGAGAAATACATACACAATAAAACTTCAGGTATACAGCTGTCATGACTCAGACTGGACAGACCAGGGAGTCGTGTTTAATTCAAAATTCCCTCGGGTTAAATTAAGGTGAAACAACACCAAGTGATCAGTTAAAGATTTTATTCATGACAGAAGCAAACTGAACTGGGGGGGGCGTGATAATAGGCGGCAGGGTTTCTCACAACAGGAATTGGCACAGGACTGCTTCTGTAAACCATGTAACCCAGGGTAACCATATACATCAAGTCAGGGAATAAGGACATCCCTCCCGTTGAGTCACAAGGTTCAGAGCAGACCCCCTTGCTTTCTAGACTCCTCCTCAGAGAAGGGCCCAGGGGCGGCTGGATCCACTCTTAGTCTCAGACTTGGTCAACAGTTTTGCTGAAACAGATGTCTTGAAACAGATGAGGTGTAGGGATTGTGGAAAAGGAAAAGGAAAAGGAAAGAGAGAAGACGACAGAGAGAGAAAAAGGAAGAGAGAAAGATTCTACCAGTCCTGGGTCCAGCATTGGTTCAGTCAGCCGAGGGGTCCAGTTCCGGTGGGCTTGTGCACCTGAGGCTTCAGTTTGTGTCCTTTTATCATCCTTGCCCCTCCTCCGGGTGGGCACCTGAACTGGTCAGGCTAATGAGCAGTTTGTGAGCCTTTGGACATTGGGGTCGTTTGTGAAGTAACTTCTCCTTCCCTGCAGACACTGCCATTGTTTGATCTTTGTATCAGAACAGCTTATCAGAACAGGGAGCTGCACCCTCCAGCACGCTTTCCCACTCCTGTTGCTGATGTCTGAGCTGATGGGCTTTTCACCTTGGTTCCTTGCTGTGCAGGGTTTCTCTTTAAGCAGAACTTGCCCCACCACAATGTTTGAGACATTAACTCTTTCAGTCTCTCAAAACAGCCCAAATATTACTTAAGGAAACTTTGTTTGTTTCAGAATTTGTAATTCTTCACTAAAAATGATAGCCTGAGACATTTTTATAACTAATGTTTTTTTTTAACTTTAGACTTTTCTCTGTTAATTACAACAAAGCAAGCTGTGAGATGAGAACAGACTTGCTTGTTTGTAAACTTTGAGTTCTTCAGAATTGTTTTCTCACACACTTGCATGCTTGAAGTGAACCTTAGCCTTTGACACGCACATTCTGTAAAGTAATATTGTAGAAGACAAATCATTAACCCCTTTGTATTAGAGGTGCATTTTTATTTTCCAGTGGGAGCTCTGAAGCATCAGTTTAACTGGAAACTGCACCAAAAAAAAAAGTTGGCAGCTATGAATAATGGGCAGCAGTTACCATTATACTCCATGGATCTGAACCTTTTTACTTTTACTTTTAACTACCATATTTCATTCATGCAAAACATTTATCTACATATCAACTATTTTTATTATGTGTTTTCATAAATTGTCTCATTCATTGAAAGAAAAACAAACAACATTTTAGAAAGTCAGGAAGACATCTGTCCTGCAGCAATGCTTGATATTTTCAATGGTTGCTTTGAGAATACTCCATGCCACCTGCCAATATTTGGTAACCCAGGTATGCTGTTTTTTAATAACTTTAGTGTATCTGAAAACTTAAAATAGCGTTGACTCTAATATAAGTTCCAGCTGTTCAAATTGCCTTTCCAGACTTCAGAGTAAAAAGATTTTTATAAATATATTTTTTCATACTTAGTAGAACACCTCCATAAACTGAATTGACAGAAGAAATTCTTCTTGATATAACCTAAAGTGCAATAAAAGGGATCATAAAATAGATGTATCTTGTCAACTTTGCACTCCCAAGAGTGATTGCTTGTGCTGCGTACACTTGCAATTAATTATGATTTTTCTCACGCTCTTAGAGTTTACACCATGCTATTACTGGTTTGTCGTCTTCTTATCCCAAATGATGACAAAACATAAGACAGTTATAGTGTCCTTTGGAAGGTTATGTACTGTGTAAGAGCATATTATTGCTTTATCTTTAACATTAACAGTTTTATCTTTAACATTAAACAGTTTTACAAGGTTTGATTTGAGGGACTTTAATTTAATTTCCTTTAAAAAAATGCCCCCCTTTTCACCATGTGATTTTCCAATATTGTTTGTGGTGTTTCTCTCTCTCTTTCTGTTTCTTCTTAAGTAGAACAAGTTTTCACTGAAAGCAACTAAAACAAGTCATTGCATTGTTACATACTGGACTAACTAGGATTATAGTGCCGTATTGGACTAGGCCCTGGAGGACATAATGGAGACTCATGTATATTCTCAGTTCTATTCTTAAACTAATGTGCAAACACCAAAGCAGTGTTATTTATATAAGCAATATTAATATAACTACTTTTATAAATGGACATTATGAAAGGAACTAATACATTTAAAGGGCTAAGCATCTTACACTTCATTCATCCCATCATATGACTTTGTCCTCCTGTGAAATTGCAAATATGGTTTTTTCCTGAAAATTTTTAGATTGTAGTATTTTGTGTACAGAGTTGATTTTCTTTTTTTTGTTTGTATTGGTTTTGTTTTAAAAGAATGCAGTCTTAATTCTGTTAGTATGAAATAGCACTGTAATGTATTACTGGGCTCTGTGTGTAGTGGAATCAGTTAGGTTTTATATCAGTTCTTCACAATTTTCACCAATGAGTTTATATTAGTTATTCAGCCACTGTTTTGTGCCTTTGGTGTCAAAGTTAGACTCTAATTCTTTTGTTCATCTTCCCAAGTGTTTGTGGTCTGTCTTCTGACAAAGATGAAGGTTTTTTTTTTTTTTTAAACTGATTAAGATTTGCAGAGGATGTTTTGAAGGTGATGTTTGTCCGAGCCTTTGATGTTTTGCAGTTCTAAAATTGTGCATACCATACGATATCTGAACAAGATAGGAACTCTGAACATCAGAATGCACATAATATTGCAGACATCAGTCACTTTGGCAGATGAAAATTGATGGGAAGCCTAACTCATTGTGTATATTGTGGGATACCTTTGTCAAGACAACAATATGATTAAACATTTTTGCAGATACTCCTTTTTCCCACACTATAAGTCATTTTTCTAGAGGCCCTGGAGGTTTGTTTTAAGGAGAATATTTTTTGGTTTTTTACATTCTTTACAGACTTTGACTTCCAAGTTGTCCCAAGAACTTGTGAGACAGATTAGCCATGAATGCAGATTTCCATGATAAGACTGTACTCACAAGAAAAGCCCAAGACTTGGAGAGACAAGGATGTGGATGTGGCCTTTTTATATGGTCAATTACTAGATTCACTGGATTATGCTGATGTTACTTCTTGTTTCTGCTTTGTCTACAAATTGATTCAATAGAAAATAGACATACAGCTGCAATATTACCAGGTCAAAGATGTAATTCAAACATTAAAAGAAAGGGGGAAAAAAGTCCCAAAGCAGTAAAGTTTTAAAATTGCTTTAAAAACATTAAATACATTAAAGTTCTGATGGCTAATGATTTTTACAGAATGGGAATTCCACCACATGGTTAACTAAACATTTATTGTAATTGGGTGGTAGGAACTCTAAAGAACAGCTTTAAAATCTGATTAACATGTAAACTGAGAGCTTAAATCAAATATTCAAATGACGTATTTTTATATTCTAGAATTTAATTTATGACTTAGTGGAGAGATCCTGATTCATAAATAACTTGTTACATGATGTAATGTTGCTAACAACATTTGAATCTTTTATCTGAAAATAGACATTTCTGTGCTTTCAGAGCTGCCTTTTCTCTAATAAGTGTTAGATGATAGCATAATAATAACTCTAATAACGGTTGATGGTAGCATGTGGCATGCATCTCTTAGTACGAAAAGTTATCTCCCTTCCAGTTCATAATACAGTTGTGTAATTTCTTCCATTAAGGATGTGTCAGCTGTTCTTTCTCAACTACAGGTTCTAAATTTGTGAGTAGTTTGTTAACCAACAAAATTATATCTAAAACTTTTTAAATAGCAAAGACAACTCCCCTCAGTAGTTTCATTTAATATGTTTATGAATGAGTTAATCAGAATTTATGTGCAGTCCCTGTAAAGGTAATTAGCAAGTTACACATTTATTAATAAACTAATAATCTGAGTTTTGTCTGCATGTTACAAAGATGGTAACATAACTGGGTATCCAGCACTTCCCATGAACACTTGAAAGTTTGAAGACCCATACAACAGCATGAGAGAAAAACAAAACAGATTTTTGTCTAAATACTCTTGGACTTCAGCCCTTTCATGTGAAAACCTGTCTTGCTTCTCTGATTTCAAGTTGTTAGCAAGAACTGAGTCAAACATGAAAGATGTTAGTCTAAACTGACATAAACCATTCTTACTTCAAAAAACAAATAGAATATCTCCAGAAGGGTCTACATCATGTTTGCTTAGATTTGTTCTCTATTTAAAATCAATTCCATGAGCATAGGCATACAAAGAAGCTATCATTATTAAGGAGTGTATATTTACAGTATAATGTGTACTCTGGTACCTGTATATACATTCTTAACCCATGGTAGAAGTTTTACAGATAACCATTTATGAAGGGGTGTGTAACTACAGCGCCAAGCCACCTGCAACTCTGTCTTTAAAATTAACAATGTTGTGGCAAAAGCAAACGTTAATTTCAGTGCAGCTTGAGGAAAATTCAAACTGTTTAAAAATGGTGCTAATTATGAGAGAAGAATTACTTTTTCTGAAATGTTTTTTATGCTTTTGTCTCCATAAAGCAAATTTATGTATAAATTGCTAAAGCATGATTTTTTCCATGTGGGAAAATAAAGTAAATATGATATAATTATGTTTTTATTAAGGGGGATATAAGGTGTGTGTACTAGTATATTCTTTTAACAAGACCAGCAAAATATGAATCAGATGTAACCACCAACTGTTTGAAAAATTGCTTTCAGTTAACAAGGAATCATTAATCATTTCAGCTGGGGGTCCTGCAGAGGTCTGTTTCGGCCATGTTGGTTTTCAGTGTTTAAAAAAAAAAAAAAAGAGAGAGATTTGAATGATGGAAGAAACCATAAGCTTTAAAAATAGGTGGCTGACAGGCAGCTGGGCAAGATTGTAAATGCCCCCAGAGGATAGGATTAGAATTTACTAAGATCTTGGCAAATGAGAAAGCTTATCCAAAAGCAACAGTATACAACAAAAATGCAAGAATACCATCACAAAATGCACAGAAACAAAACAGAAATAACTGGATAGAGCGCAGCAATACAAAAGTTTAACACAGCCTCATACTGCAAGTTCCAGTACAGCACAGACAAATTCTTTAGTAGATCCCACACTACTGCTTCTTGAACCATGCAAATTTCAGAACCTATTTAAGCGTACCATAGTTCCTTCCCTGCCTGCCCTATACACCTGAGATTAGTTTTAATGGCAACTATGTAAGGGGAAAGTTCTTGGTGAGGTTTCACCCTGGTAAATAATAATAACATAGTCTACCATGTGTATCTGTGCATCATGACCACTAGAGTTAAGGTGGAGAGTATCTGCCCTGAAGTCCAGATGTAACCTTTCCAGTTCACATAAACAAAAAGAATTGCCAAAGAGATACTGCAATAAAAAGTTAGCCTGTTACAAAAAATATTTGGTAGTGTTATCATGTAAAATATAGGCTCTATGTTGTGTTAGGGAAGCCCAAACCATAATATTTTGGCAACAAAGCTGGATTTTCCATTAAGGTTAATAATGAGAAGGGAAAAAGAGGTATTTTATACAAGTACAGATTACCTGCCAAGACATTTATGTGGTTTAATATGAAGATAATCTCCATAAAATAATTGAATTGGATACTTTTTTGAATTTTTAGGCTTTGAAATACCTAAGACTGTGTTTTGCTATAAACCAGACTATTCCCTCAAGAGATTATGAAAATGGGATTATAAAATTTAATGGAACTTTTTGACACTCTTTTCCTTTTCAACAAATTTTATCAGATTGACAAAGATTTTGATTCAGCAAGAAATGGTTGTAAAAAGGCTATTGTTGGAAAACTAATGCAATACTTAAAACCTGTGGATCAAAAACACATTTGGAAATAAGTAGGGACTGTTCAGGCTTTTTTAAGTGAAGGGGACACAATTATCAGGTAAAATGACAGAGCAGTCCTAAACAAAATGCATTCCTACTGCTTTTACTGTAGGCTGTACTTGCATCTGTTTTCAGTTGTGAAAGAACCAGATATCAGAATAATCTATGAAGATATCACTTGTCTCTTTTACATTATGTTCTTTCCCTAAAAATCCAAGAAATTTCATAAAGAGAATAGAGACTGGAGGGTCTTGTATTCTCCAAAGGTAGCAAAATATTTTAGACATACAAAAACTAAGTAGAAATTGCTGTGGAAAAATAACTTACACTTGAATGAAATGTTAAAAATTCCTAACTCTTTCACAGCCTACTTGGAAAACACTTAATTTTAAATTATATCCTCATTTTGGTGTGGATATTTTAGGATACTATCTAATGGGAATGAAATAAAATTTTGGATCACATTTTTTCTGGAACTGAATTTAAGTATCAGTGAGTAAAGAAACATTTTTTTATTGTTGATAATTGGTGCAACTGTTGCACAAGGAGATAAGAATTAATGGAAAAAAGGTGATAATAAACATTGCTAGAATTCTTACTGGAATTTGTCTTGGTAATAATCATCATCAGAGTAGTGGGTCTTGTTTTCTATGCTGATTTATTACCAGTATTTTCAAGCTAAAGTGCAAAAAGACAATTGAAAAAAGAGTTTTAATCCCTTCTTTCTTTTCTAACCCATTGAAAGAAAGGTATGCTAACATTGACCAGTACTGAATCATCATAACAGTAGTTGTTACTGTCTTGTAGTTCCCCTGGTGCCTTTAAATAAGGGGTGTTATAAAAGGAGCTTGAAAATACAGTAATCTATTTAGTTAATGATCATTCTTATAAGTGATTTTTAATTAAGTGATAGTGTCAATAGAAGAAAACATTTTCACAGGATAATAGCCTCCTACTTGCTTTCTAAAATTGTGATGCTAGTAGACAACAGAGGTCTTACGAAATTTAAAGAAATTCAGGAAAAAGAAGCTTTAAAAAAATTGACAACTGTTAAAGAAACATCCTACAAAAGTGGGAACTGGCTAAGCATTTAAATGTTTCTGAATAATGCCCTGAGTTGTGTGAGCTTGCAAACTTGGAAAATAAATCACCTTTTACTTAAAATAAAAACAAATTACTTTCAGGAGGTAGAGTTCCTATTGTCTCCAAAGTGTGATTAATTTGCTGGCAATACAATACAATGAACTATGTTATTGATATTTTATTTTTATATAAATAGAAGTAAAAAAATAGCACTTTTCATCTAAACGTCTCAAAGTACATGAGGAAGTTTAATTGAAACTCCCAAGATGATTTTACAGAGCAGGAAAGTTCTTGGACAGAAAGAATTTGTGACTTTTCTAGATCAATATTTTAGTTCACAGCAGAAGTAGGATTATGCTTGAGGATTATTAACCTATAATTTCCTGGTTTAAAGCCCTTGGAGGTTTTCTATGTAAGGATTAGAGTGGTGGTATGATGGAATGACTTTCTGAAGGGAGGGTAATAAGATTTAAGTTTTTCCACACAATTTCAATCCTAAATAACTTTTTTTTTCAATGGTTTAAAAGTATAGCAAAATATTCTAGCATAATTGTTCCCACACAGATTCAAAATAATAAAATAGAAAAAAGGTGTTGTTAGCCACAGATTGATTTAGACTCTTTTAGACCAACAGTTTGCAAAGTATATTTGGCTTAAGAGGCATTTTTTCACTTGTGTTATGATACTCCTGTTAGTAGTCATATATTGCTGCTTTCATAAGGAAAGAAACGGGAAGGGAAGAAAGTTACAAAATACAAAACAATGTCCTGGGAAAATTTATTTGCAGATAACAGTAAGTTAAACTCTTAAGATAGGAGCTTTGTTGAGTTTGGCCTTTTTTTTCTCCCCCCCCCCCCCCCCTTGAATTTAATGGAAATATTGCATGATGGCTTCTGCAGTGACAGAACAGAGTGTCCAGCAGGACCCATGTGATTTTCACTTTTAAATGTCCAGCTCAAGACTTTGTAAGAAACTTTAAAAATAAAAATAACCTGACTTTTTTTTTTAAGATAAAGAAAGGCCAAATATATATATTTTTATCCTCCGGTTCTTTCTTGAACATGTCTAAAATACTTTGGAAAAAAATCTGCCATTCCTTGAGCCATGAAAAAAAAAAGCAAAACGACAAAATCCACCAACACCACCAACACCACCAACAACAAACCAATATAAAAACCAAAACACAAACCTAATATATGTAATGCAAACACCATGGAAAAATTGTTAGAACTTGGCAACACTGCAAGAATTGAATGGATAATCTGTTAATACGATGTCTTGAATAATCTTAAGATTACAGAGACATACATACCTCTTCCAAAGCATACAAATTACCACCATAGCATTTAATCTTCTTTTATGTTAATTATTGTTAGTATAAAACTAAAATAAATTTAATGCTACATTTATGCGTCATTTTTTTTCTATGTATCCTTCTTTTCTATTATTCAAACATGTTTTTATTTTGTGTATTTTCTAATATTTATTTGGCAGATTTTAAATTTTGAGCATTAATCTTCATTAATGTTGTACTGGAAAGAAAAAAATGCCTGTAGACAAAAAGTTGGAAACTAATTTGCTGCAGGAAAATCAAATTTAGATTGTTCTTATTAAGCTAATGGCTAACCTCAAACCTTATTAATGAAATAACCATGGTTATATTATTGATAAATTTAACAAATCTTAGCAATTATAAAGAAATGCATCTAGGCTGATGAAATGAATGTTAATTCAATGATGAATCATTTGTATCTGATGATCAGAAAGGAGATTTGCTGTACTAATCTGTTTTCTTCCTCTGCCTTTATAGAAGATATTCCATTTTCACATCCCCAGATTTACAAACGTCCACCTCCAGACAAATTCTCTATTGTTTTTACTCCGATGAACTTTCATCAGCTGTCACAGAGCATTCTAATCTCTTTCAAACATGAAATGTATATCTTCTAGTATTATTTTGATTATTTTGATTTCCCACTCTTAAAATCAAAATCTTCAAATGTAGTCTGTTTTTTTTTTAATATCTGGTGAGCATTAAAGTAATTTGTTTTCTAAAGGAGCTATTTATATTCAAATAAACTTCTCAAGTCATAGTTTGAACTGCTCTGGTGTACAGTCTGAACCTCTTCTATCCAGATATCCCTGGAGTTTATTGGTCTCCACGGAAATTCACAAATTTTCAGTTCCAGGAGAGATCTTAAAATTAATTTTTCCTCAGAAGACTGTTGGGTGGTCGGGAGAGAAAGTCTGAACACACTTAAAAGCTTAGGCTTTTATTGGGCTGCTTTTCTGACATAAAATGTGCTTTCAAAGTGTACAATTCAAGGTTTAAGCCAGTTGATTTTCCTTTAACATATATGTATGTTAATTCTTTGCAGTATTAAACTATCATTTGCTCATTTTGCCATGTATCCAATGTCTAACTATAGTCACTGGTGATAGAAAGCTTTTGTTTTGTGTTTCTCAGATCTCAGGATCGAGAATTTTTTACTGAGTTCCAAACCTGCAAGCTCAGGGTGAGTAATTATTTTTGTTATTTCTTTAGCTTGAATTTGGATGGTTCTGGGAATAACTGTATTCTGGCATATGACTATGTTTCCTGGAGCATGAAAAAAAAAAATCCTACCCAGTCTGTGATGTCAGCTGGTAATATCAGTGAATAATTAATCTCTTTTTGTTTCAAAAGATAGTGAGGAAAAAGGTTTTTTTTTCCTTATTGTGTAACTAGAAGATGAATTTGTTATGGTTTTGTGGTTTTTTTTTTTTTTGTATTTTCTTTGGTTGGTTTAGCATAGTTTGACTGAAGAAACCATGACATAACTGTACTTCAGTGCTACCTGTGTAACTTGACCATGTTGCATTTTGGGACCAATGTTAACATAGTCATCAAGCACAGGAGCTGACATAGTTACAAAGTGAGAGAGAGCACATGAACAAAAGAGGCAGTGATCTGTGAAAATGACAGAGGTTCTCCAGATAGAAACTGCATTTTTTTACATTAACTCTCCTGTGAGGAACCATCTTTTAGGCATGAATAAGGACCAAGCAGCAGTAGACAGTAAAACTATCATGTTATGGGTTTTATCAAAATGGTTTCCTACTAACAGAAGTTTAATGTGACAATTTTGGGGAGTGAGATAACTGTTATAATGAAAACTAAAATTACCGGAAACTTGTGGTTGCTGTAGTTTACTTTTTTTCTCTTTTCCATATACTAAGTCTTTTTGAGAAGCATTATGTTTAATATGAAGACATTTGAACAAAGTGTGTTGACATTTAGCATGTTGCTGAAATAAATTAGTAAGTAATGCAATAAAGCTATTGAGGCAAACAAGATTAAACAGGTTACCAAAGTATTCTCCTGTGTTTTAAGCTTGTGTTATAGTATTAAATACAATAAAGTCGAGTGCTTGTTTTATAACAAGGGACAATATGATTATCATTCAATTGACATCAAACTCATGAGGAAACCTCATTTGTATAACACAAATAGCTGTCATACTTTGCACACATGGGCAGCAAACAATGCTCCTAGACAGTGGAAACCTAAACCCAAGAGAACAGATCTGTCAGCTTGGTTTTGTGATTCCACTCATTGTGTGAAAGTAGTAGTTCAAAAAGCATCATGGCAGAAATGATGATATATTTTACCATGTTACTCTTTTTTTTGTAATGAGTTACAACCTTTGAGTTCCAAAGCATATTTCTGTTTCAGAAGCTTCTTTTGAAAGGCTGAAATTTTGAATTTTGTAGCATTGATTGAAAAGACTCACATACAATATTTTGTCTTAATATTTGGACAGGTCTGGAGGGCTTTGTTTCCATCCTCTTTCTTTTGGTTTTCCATGAGATTCTTTCTTGCTCTTTTGCTCATAGTCCTTGAGGAGTGGAGCTGATTATTGCTATCCCATATGCTTGTCCTGGTTTCAGCTGGGATAGAGTTGATTGTATTCCTAGTAACTGGTAAAGTGCTATGTTTTTGAGTGAGGTATGAGAAGAATGTTGATAACACTGATGTTTCCAGTTGTTGCTAAGTAATGTTTAGACTAAGCCAAGGATTTTTCAGCTTCTCATGCCCAGCCAGCAAGAAGGCTGGGGAGGCACAAGAAGTTGGGAGGGGACACAGACAGGACAGCTGACCCAAAGTTGCCAAGGCAGTATTCCATAACATGTGACGTCATGTCTAGTATATAAACTGGGGGGAATGGGGGTTGGGGGTGCGCTGCTTGGGGACTAACTGGGTGTCGGTTGGCAGGTCGTGAGCAATTGCATTGTGCATCAACTGCATTATGCATCACTTTTATATTCCAATCCTTTTATTATTACTATTATCATTTTATTAGTGTTATCATTATCATTATTAGTTTCTTCTTTTCTGTTCTGTTAAACCTTTATTATCTCAACCCATGAGTTTTACCTCTTTTCCCGATTCTCTCTCGCATCCCACTGCTGGGGGGGGGGCGGGGGAAGTGAGTGAGCAGCTGCATGGTGCTTCGTTGCTGCCTGGGGTTAAACTACGGCAATGCTTCACAGCAGAGTTGTAGAATCTTCCTTGCAGTAAGTGATTTAGAGGTGTCTATTGTAAGCCTATAAAATGTTTTTAAATTCCAAATCCATCAAATCTAGTTTTTTTCTAAATATCAGAATGTGTACTGGAACACAGAGCTTATTCAGATTCCTGTACTCATAGAAATTCTGTAGTAATAAGCAATCTAACATTGTCAAAACTCTTAAGTGTATCGATACCTGCCTTGTTAAGTTTGTTAATATCTGGTGGTTGAGGAAACAGAAAAAATGTTTGGAAACAATACACTGAAGTAACTGTTAGAGGATTCTCATTATAATACTGATATACTACCCAATATAAGATTCCTGGTAATCAACTTTTTTCTTATGTTTTGAAAAACTGATAATATATAAAAGACACACAAGCATATATCTATGTGTGTGTGTCTGTGTGTGTGTGATGTATAATAAAGCTGTATTTTTGAAGAAAGAAGTACTCAAAACCAATAATATCTCATGGTCTGAGGAACCAGGGTTTCAATATCATGTTAAAGCAGTTTCTATGCTTTTGAATATAGGAGGCAACTGAGATAACTGCGTTTAATAATTGATCAATATCATGAAATTATGGTAAAGTAAGTTTTTCTATGAGTTAAAAAAAAACCCAAACAAATCAAATTATACACAACAGAAATCAACAACTTTATGGGAAAATCCAGCAAAAAAAAAAGAAGCTCTATCAATTTGTTTAAATTGGATCACTTAAGTTTAGCATACTTGGAACAATTAAAAGATGCAACTGCTGGGGGTTTATTATGGAAGGGGGCTCATTTCCAATAGCATAATATTTCCAGTCTATTCAAAGTAGAAAGATAAATAGTCTAATTAAATCCTTGCATAAATTGACAAAGTTCAAATTATGTAAATTAGTTATGGGATTCTCCCTCGTGGTGTTTGTAAACTGTAGGTATAGATGATTTGTCAGAGAACTTTCCTACATTGTTTTATTGTCCTGCAATTTGTTAACATAAAAGTGATGCAGATGACTGAAGCAGAACTTAGAATGATACAGGCAGCTACTGAAGTATCAAAGAATCCTTGCAAAATTTGAATCAAGGATGAAATCTCATCTTGTACTTTAAACAGTGTTTTGCTGAGACAGAAGTTTAAACAAAGGCTTGTGGTATGCCTGATTTAGTAATTTGCAATAAATACTTCAAAGAAGGGGGCACAAATGTCATGGTTTAACCCCAACCAGCAACTAAGAACCATGCAACTACTCACTCATTTCCCAAGCACCCAGTGGGATGAGAGTCAGAAAAAAAGTAAAACTGGTGGGTTGAGATAAGAACAGTTTAATAGAACAGAAAGGAAGAACCTAATAATGATAATGATAACAATAATAAAATAATAATAATAATAGTAAAAGGATTGAAATATACAAAACAAGTGATGTACAATGCAATTGCTCACCACCTGCCAACCGACGCCCAGTTAGTTCCCAAGCAGCGGTCCCTCCCAGCCTCTCTCCCCCCAGTTTATATACTAGACATGATGTCACATGTTATAGAATACCACCTTGGTCACTTTGGGTCATCTGCCCTGGCTGCGTCCCCTCCCAGCTTCTCGTGCCTCCCCAGCCTTCTTGCTGGCTGGGCATGAGAAGCTGAAAAATCCTTGACTTAGTCTAAACATCACTTAGCAACAACTGGACACATCAGTGTTATCAACATTCTTCTCATAAAGAACCCAAAACATAGCACTATACCAGCTGCTTAGGAAGAAAATTAACTCTATGCCAGCTGAAACTAGGACAACAGACAAACATAAGTAGTATTGGCACTATTAAAGTGGTAGTACTGATTGTATGCATATTTTTTTTAAAAAGTTATCATTAAATTATGTATGTATTTTAAAAATAATACTTAATAAATTAATGCTTTCAACTTTCTCCTTCACTTAAGAGTGACTTGGTCATTCTTATGAAGGTTTATCAGAAAAAAAACCACAAACTAATACAGAACCAATGGATGAAAATAAATCTTTCACTGGAAAACTGATACCGGGAACTTACTTAACCTTATGTCAACGTCATGTCCATGACATCCCCTAATACCCAGTATTTATGTTTTTCTATCAAATAAAAAGGAATTAAAAAAAAGACAACACAAAGCAACCAAAACACCCCAATTAAAAGAACAAAACCAAAAAGCCAAACCTTCTTATTCTTTTACCTATTTCTTCTTAATATTTTTTCTAGTCCTCTCCTGCTTCAGATATTAATTTTTTTAAACTGCTTTCACACATATCCTTTATTTATCTATTCCCTCATGTGGTTGAAGAAGGAATATAAAGGTTCAGGACCTTGGTCAAATTTCTCAAAAAAACACCAATCAAGCATGCCATATATTCCTTTACACGTAATTGTTAAATTAAAAAAAAATATACAATGGGAGGAAACAGCAACATCTGTTTCCTGGACATCTTTTGGATGTTCTGAGATAAGTCTGTAAAAGGCAATAGGCAATCACCGCAGTTTTGAAGGATATGTCTGTACTTCTAGGATGTTAAGCAACTGAATGGATTCTGATAACTGTCAATAGTTGTCTTGCTCACATTTTTGGTAGTTTTATGTCAGTGAAAGCAATGTCAAAGAAGGAACTTGTCATGGAACGTGGGATTCATTTTTATTTTATGTTCAGCTTGTGATGCTTTTTTCTACTAGCTGGCACTTAAGAAAGTCATTTTCTTGACTTTGAACCTGTATGGGGGCTATCAGAATTCATCAACCCAGAAATGTCATAATTTTTAGATTTTTTTTGTAGTATTAAATAATCTGATCCAGAAAGATGACAAAAAAACAAACAACATTTTTTTGCATTTAAAAATAATGAAGAGAATTTTTAAAGACAGAATTTTCAGCAGTAAACTTAAAATGGCATTTTGCCTAAATGCCTCTGAATGCTGTACCACAATTTATCAATCAGGCATACGACTGCAGATTTGCTTGTATGTTCACTGGCAAAACCTTGCTGTTAGATACTATATTTAACACGGTATTTGGAAAACTTTACTTCTGACTACTTATTTACATACGCATAGATGGACATAAACACAAACATATGTGGGTTTGTGTGTTTAAAAACATATTAATCTTCCTGAATGCATTCTAGATTTTATCCTGTTCAGTCCTTAAGTGTTTGTATATGCTCTATAGATACACTTACATGCTCCTGAATATGTATACATTTCCAACATGACAGGTAATATTTTCTTAAAAGCACTGCAAAAGTGCTTAGCCACTTGTTCTTTTAATGTAAATTTTGAGCATGATAAGTGTAAGAATACAGAAAAAGCCAATACAGCAAAAATACCTTTTAATGTGCTTAGTAGTAGATTCACTAGCATTTCACTGTGAAATGATATGGCTAGAGATTTTGTAGGTCATGCCACAGTAAAAGTAAAAAGGTGTATGTAAATTAAGCATGAAGTCTGGCGTTCTTTTAGTTTTTTTTTTTTTACTTTTGTGACATTCATGAAAAAGTGACTCTTGCTGAAACGTATTCAATCCTTCTGAGAGATCAAAATGTATCACCTAAAAAAAAGTTTTCTTTTATTTGAAACACAATATATATTCACCAAATTCATTTTTTAATAAGGAATAGCACCAATGAAAAGTTTACCAACTTGCATAAAATGTGAAACAGAAAAAAAAATGTTTTTGTACTGAAGACAGCTTTCACTTTTTAGTAAGCATACTCTGGATATATTGATTAAAAAGTTCTACCATGGCCAAAGCTTAGGCCTAATTATCATTAGGATAATGCTATACAATCTTGATGTTATACTGTCTTTTGTACCTCTGAGCATGTCATTGTATCTCTTGGGAATTTGATTATTTCTGAAGCTAAAATCAACTTTCAAAGAAAAGGCAGCTTGAATCTCATTTTCAGGTGAATGGAGCTAAACATACAGTGGGAGTAAACTCTTGTCACATAAACCAGAGACCCACATGACAGTCCTCAGGGTTTTGCAGTGGTGGTTATATTCTGTTCTTTATAAGGAACTTTGCTAGTTTTCAGCCAGCAACAATGACAGGTTGAAACTTGCTTACAGACCAAAGTACGGGGCTTACTCACCAAGAGATAGGGCTATCATGTAGAGTTGCAAATTCTAGAAGATAAGGATTTGTTAGGAGCTAAATGAAGTCAATCAAGGAAGAAATGATGGTGTAATATTGCTAAATAGACATTAATTTTGGAATCAATTTCTCCAGTTGCATGATTTAAACTATCCAATGGATGACAGCCATGTCTTTCCTGACACACTAGAAATCACTAGTAATGGACACACTGGTGGCTACCATTGTCAATGGATTATTAGCAATTGTTCTTTGATTTTCTGACATCTTTGAACTTCTTTGACAATTCACAGCCATCCCACTAAACAAATTATTGTTGGTTGCTGTCAGGCTATAGGAAAGGGGGAAAAATAGTTTGAAGTTATTACCTTATTTTCAAAGGCCATGTCAGTATCTGCTCACATAAGCTTAGAGTTACTCCCATTTACAAAGGATGTGAAATTGGAAACATAAATAATAAGTTAAAGGTAAATTTGTTTCTTTCATCCAGCCTCCAGCATTATTACTGCAAATCTGAAAAAGAGTTGATTTAAAATACAACATAGCAAAAAGTTTTCCATTTGCTTCAGCAGAGGTCTGTTAACTCTCTGAAGGAAGGAATTTTTCCCTAAGTCCAAAAGATATTGTACTACTATTTTGTAATGCCACAAGAGAAAATTAGTGACTCATATAACCTCACTGAAGTAATTGCTAAAATTACATAATTTGATTTGTTATGATAAATTTGAGAACTTTTTTAAAGGTAACTATTTCCTTTCCTTTCTTAAAAAAAAAAAAGTAATTACATATTTTAATTATTTTTCAGTGTTTAAAGAACTGAGACTTCTTCTTCTGGAATCTTTCCCAAAACCTAGTGAAAAAACTGCTGTTAATATCAGCGGCCTGTAAATGAAGTCCTTTTTCATACACTGCTGGTGAGCTTGATCTTACACAGAAGTCTTTGTCAGTCAGGTCCACATACTATACTTTCTTAGGTATGTAGGTATTTATATCTGTATCTTTCATATGAATTATTTTCACTGGGTTTGTAAAAAACATAAAATAAATGACTGAGTCATTACCTAATGCAGCTTCCCTGCAAAAATGGAGAGGAAGAAGGAATTTGCCCAATAAAATTCTAAAGACCTTTATAAATGCCATATGCAGCATGAGATTTATTGCTTAAGACATTAGAAACCAGAACTGAATCACTCTGTTGTCTCTTTTATTTTCCCATTATTTTATATTCAGCATGAAAACAGAGAAAATAGTTACATTACTCACTGCAGAAGTAAAAGTGCAGTTAAAGCACAAGTTTATCAGAGATTTGATCATTTAAAATTCCCATGGAAAATATAGAATGAAAAATAGACTGGGTATTTAGACTGTTGTTGCGTTATTGGACACATGCTTCAAAGGATAATATCCTGCCTTTTCACCTTCATCCAGATTCTGTTCCTGAAAGAAACAAACTTTTTCAAAGAATATTCTGTATGAAAAGTATCACCTGAATTGTCAACATGTGAAGATCTGTAGAGTCCAGCTCAAATTTGGATAATATTGGTTTGCTGAAATAACATAAGAAGCAAACTATTTTTTTCATTTCATATGCAGTTACAGCTGCCTTCCAAAAGTTATTTTAGGAGTTGTCATGTGACAATATTTCACCAACATGTTTTTTTTTCCTCAATACTTTGTAACTCTGGTCCAATATCAGGATAAAAATCCCAGGAAATGTGTCCTTCTGTGTGCATGTGTGTGTTCTGTGGAAGTTTTTTTCTGAATTTTTATGCTCAGTAAGAAACTGTGTAGAAATAGAAACAGAAAAATTGCATAGTGAAAACAAATCTTTTTCCAGTCCATCGGGAATGGTGGGTCCCACAAATACATGGTTTTCTGTAGGAAAAAAGATTAGGGCCTCATTTTCAAAGAAGATGTAGCCCATACATTCACCTACATCCACTTGGGCAATGAGTCCAGTATAATCTGATCTCTGCTGAGTACTTCAGAATTTTTAGGAGAAAATCACTTATATACTGTGCAAATATATATACAGCTAAATGCAATGTTAGTCTTAAACAAAAGGCTGTTAAATTATTTTAATCTAGAACTCCAACTAAAAATAATTAGTTATTTTAATAAAAACATCAAAGAACACAACATAAACTCTGGGACTCTGAGTCAGGTCAAAGATCCTGCTGGCTCAGTGTGATTCTTCCATTGGTTGTTGGCTGTAAAGGTTTAGGTAATTTTTCTTCTGAAATAGCCTCCAGCTTCTGTCAGTCAGATTGTCAGTTCCACTCAGCTCACTGTATGACACTGAAATGGAAAAGTGGGAAAGGATAATGAAGAAATCTGAAAACATTTGAAATGTTTATAGTTTAGACTTCATTACTAAATAGGCTGTGTAAAGTTTCTCATGTTTTGTTATGTGTCAAATTCAATCAACCTTTTAGAGGTTTCAAAAAGAATGTTGCAGTTCTGAATCAAATTCCTTAGAAATTTTGATCACGTTTAAAAATGAAACTAGAGAGTAAGAAAAGAAAGCACATCATGTCTAAAACACATATTTCTGTGTATATGAGAATCAAAACTTATATCATTTCCATACTCTTAGCAATTTCTTCAAGTACAATCTCTTCCTTCATCTCCTCCCAGTTCAGTCATGTTTGTGTAATGATAAATTACATAGGGCTTTGCTTGCAATACATCTGAATGGGTGTACACAACTCCTAGGATATAATTTTTTTTTTGTCTTTTTCCCCCCTGCCATATCAAGAGTAAGTAATTTATGTACTATGACTTGTCCTTTTGACTGCTGATAACCCTATCAGTCTTTATCAAAGTTTGTATCTGAACTGAAACTTATTTATTTGGACTATGTGTATACTGGGAGACTGAGATTAGGCTTTTTTTGGATCATCTTATCAATAATGAGGAATTAGGGGGAAAAAAGAAGAAATCTGCATTAAGAAAACAACTTTGAAACATATTTAGGTCTGCAAAAGTCTTTCGACAGAAAGTATGTAATTTTAGAGGTAATAAAATAGATGAGATTTCATTGTACAGCTGAGCAGAATTCAGCACCCAATATGTCAGCTTTACATGACAGATTATTAATAAACTGCCACTCTCATCAGTAGATATCAACCGGCAGCCACTGCCTTTTCTGAATCTGAGACTAGAAATTTTATTCTTAAGTATCATTGCTCTCTGATCCACTTCCCTCCTTTCAGTACAAGCCATTCTCTTTCCTACACAGAAAATACATATGGTTGTTGTGCCACACAGTTGATGGCATCCAGTTTATAAAACTAACATATTTCTGAACACCAGCAGAATAGTAGCACACAAATTAACTATACTCAGGTTGTACTGTAGAAAATGAGGACTGGAGCAGGTAGGGCTATTTTTGTACCTGGAAATATGCAAAAGGTCATGGAAAAAATTTTAGTGGATAGTAAAGATCAGCCTTGTCTAAACAGAGAGACACAAGCATATTTTTTTATAAGAAATATTTTGTTTCATAATTTAACTCGTTTTTTCTTGCTTCCAAAACCACTTGACCCCTTTGTAGATCAGTCCCAGTGATGCAAAAAAATAAAAGAGACCTCCTAACATTATATTAACCTTAGAGATAGGTGATATACTCTGTATGATGAAATATTATGTAATCCCTTTCTGCAGAGTAGTTCTTTATGAAGTAAAGAGTGAAACTACTGCATAATGGTCTTATCTGTCTACTGTCAGTATCAGCCACTGCTGAACCAAAAATGATCTAGAGTAATTGGCAGAACTGTGACACTTTCCTGTTCCCAGTGGTTGCTTCACTACTCTGCTGGGCACAGCATGAGCTTGTAATTTTGGATTGCGAGTGTTATTAGAGTCTGAAGAGCATAGCACTCCTTCATTCACAGCACTGAAAGCTACAGTGATGTGCACCATCTACAGTAACCTGTAGGAAACACCTACAGAATTTGATGACTGAGTTCAAAAGGTTGGAGTTGGTATGGGGATACAATTCTTTGTCAAAGTCTGCCAGATGTTTTTTAAACCTTTTGGAAAGAATCATAGAATTATAGAATCATAGAATGGTTTGGGTTGGAAGGGACCTTCAGAGAACATCTTGTCCAACTTCCCTGCCATGGGCAGGGACATCTTTCACTAGATCAGAGTGCAGATAATTCTTAACCTGCGTAGAAGACCCTAAATTGCCCATGGAACAGATTTAAGGCAGATCTTAGCTAGCCTCCATGACTTGTGTCATCTGGGCAGGACAAGTAACCTGAAAAAAACTAAAAAACCTAAAAGAAAGTCAGGACAAAGTAGCAGAATATTGTGCCAGTTTCCCTCCTTTCTGCTGCCTGAATGCAAGAGTTTAAACCAAAGGAAAAACATACATTGTCATGATGCATTCCCAGACAAGAAGCTGTTTCTGAAAGAATATTAGAGCTTTCAGCCTGGGTCTTCCTTCCACATCCACCACAAACATGAAACTGAATCTACATGAGAGTGCAGGCCTGCCACAAAGGCTTCTTCTTAATGAGTTCCTTCACTTCCAGCAGGATGAGTATTGATCCAGGTTTGCCTCGTTTTATTAGATTTAATTACACATAAGGCTTATTTTCCTAGCTATTTCTGAACCAATTAGTGTTGAAAAAAATAGCAAAATGTAAATAGAGAATGTGACAAAAGTAGTGCATGGTATTTCTCTGGAACAGATGTCTCCCCCACTGTAGGACAGAAGACCACTCTCCACATTCTAACACTAAGCATATGCTTTTCCCTTAGTTACTATTATGGCAACTTTCTTTTCTCCTCATTTGGGGCAGATGAGCCAGTATTCCATTTGCTAATCCTTTCAAAACAAAAACAAAGCCCAAGAAATGCTTCGTGTAAAATTTCTTTGTGTAAAAATATATCAAAACTTGATGATGTTATGTCATGCCGTCTCCATGTTCCTTTCTAACCAAAGCAATCTACTTGTTCGTAGAGGAAATAGAACAGACACTGATAATGAATAACTTTGAGTTGTGTTCTTGCTTCAGTGGCTCAATCTGTTATGATCGATTATTATTGCTCTCAGGCAGATCTCTTTCTTTGTGAAAGGATTGGCACATTGGTGCTGTAGTGATGGGCCTCAAGAAGTACTTTGCTAGCTGGAGTAGAAACTACTCCCTCACTTTGTTTCAGCATAGCAAGCCAATTTGAACAGAAAATAAATGCCAAAAATACAATATATGGATGCAGGAGTGACACTTCAGCTTTCTAGAGCAATACTAGTTGCTGTATTAAGTGCAGATTTGGGAGGCAATTCATTGGTGAGGCAACACAATAATCTAAGTCTTATAAAGTGCAGCTCTTGAGCATTAGTATCTGATTCCGTCATAACCAAAGTGCCACAGGGCTGCAGTTATTGATCAGGAAAGAATGATAGCACAGGATTTGGCATGGTGTCTTGTGCACAAAGCATGCTGGGTACGACTGACTGTTCACAGGGTGAAAGATGATATGACAACACCTTCAGCTCACTAACAGCTGGCACATGGCATTCTCCGTGTTACAGACCATGAGGCCTCTGCTGAGATGTGTGAACCATCACAGAATATTTGTCATGCCTACACCAAAATATACATATTTCTTCATGAAGACACATAGTCATTTTTACTACCCACTTTCCAAGGAACAATGTTAATCCTTTTTCACTCCTCTACCTTTCCTCAGTTCTTTAAGTATATATACCTAAAGTAAGTACTTATATATATATATATATATACACTAACTTTTTTATATATATATATATACACTACAGCAGAACTGTAGTAAAGGCAGCAGTGGTGTTTCTTTTACTCCCTCCTGCTTACGTGTGTAATGTCTCTCTCTTTCTTAAAAAATATTGGTATCACTACCATAACAAACCAGAAAGGAATGTTGTTGTAGGATACAGGTGAAAATGAACCAAATAGCAGCATTTAGCCATGAATGGGAAACCAGTATTTAGGCAGTTCCTGGCTATATCTGTAGCTCTGAAACATTATTGGGTACAGTAAATGTCAGATAGTTTTGTACATTTAAATTTTAAATTTGGGTAGAAGTTAGTTCTGTGGAGAAGAGAAGGAAAACTCTTATGTGACAGATTCTTCTATTCCCATTTTCTCACTTTTGTGTGCTTTGGTAGTTTTTTGCTTGTAAGTTTTAGGAAAATGTGTCAAGAACTAAAGTATGACTTAGAAAGCTTGCCATGTAACCTGCAGAGAAAAGAAGGTGCTGAACTGCAATGATTAGAAAATATTTTATATAAACTGAAGAGTTCTTCCTCTTTTCTAAACACAGAAGTCTTACAAAATTTTATATATTTTGGACTAAATTGCAGTGAGGATAATACTGAAATTGCCATGCATTAGCAGGTTGGTGCTTCCCTTGCACAGCCCTCTCAGTAATCCCAGGTCATTCAGTAATCTGTTGTTTTCTAGGTACAATCCTGAACAGTAAACATTTCTCAGGTAGAGTTTTAATTCCCTGTATTCATGTTTTATTTATTTTAAATGCGTACCAAAATAAATCAATTAAAATAAGAACTATATACTTCAGTTTTTCATTTATTTTAAGTCCTGTGAATGAGTGCCCTGCTGACTCATAGTGCCACATAGGTGTTACAATACACCTGGCCAGTTCAAAGGGACTACATTAAAGAGAAGATTCACAATGCAGTCAGAAAGCATTATTTTTATGTCAGTGTTCTTTCAACTTCTGTCCTGCCTTATGTTTTTGAGTGTCTTTTCTCTTGCCTCCTCTGTGGTGCTGTTGAATGTTAATGATACTTTCTGTAGGCATCGTTTCATGAATTATTTCTTCTTAGCAGTCATTTTTTCAGATTGATTCTCTGTTTTCTCATAGACAGTACCTGGCAGATACATAGTAGTGATAATTATTAAGCAGAACTCTGGTTAGACTCAGAGTTTTAACCCTTTAAACTGCTTCACTGTTTCTTTGACCTCTAATCAAGATGCACTTTCTTTCCAAACAAGATTCTGTTCATAGCTTCTTTATGGAACAACCTGGGAAATGATGGTATTGGGAAGAAAGACTTCAAAAACAGAGCAATTTTATAGAATAAATAAATGGCTAGTCAGGAAGCCGTCACTCACTCTTAAGTTACTTCATCTGGAGAGCTTGCAATTCTAGTCAGTTTGTAGGAATCCTATGCAGTGCAGCTCAACCTTGGTGTACTAACATGTGCCAACAGCTCACTGCATTTTCTTCAATATAGAATAAAAAACTTTGGTATTCTAATTATTATTCAATAAACTAGGAAACAGAAATCTTAAAACAAATGTTTAGGCCAAAATTTAATTTGGTCTTCAAAGCTTTCAAAATGACACAGATATATCAAGGCTATATGGTATCCTAGTCCTTTGCACTGTTGTTACAATATTCAGTTATGTAGTAAGAATGAATGATTTAGTTGCCGTTTAATCTCATTCACCTGTTCTTGCTTATGATTTTCTTGCTCCTGTGTTTACACATGACCTAGTTTTCTTTTCACTTGCATCTACTGCAAGTATGTATAACAAAATCAGTTGAACACAAACCAGATTAAATATTTAAGATTCCTATAGTACTATTCTGCCCCATTCCACTGGTAAAAGTGACCAAAGAATATTCTAGGCAATCAGTGAATCTATTTTATTTGATGATTGATACTTCACTTGGTGAGCACTGTTATTATCAGATACATGTGCAGTGTTGCAGATTTAATGGCTTTTATATAAATGTCTTTAAAAGTACATCTTAAAATGCTGACTGTACTTAATAGAGATTAAGTAGACATTATTTATACAACTCTTTTAAAGAAAACTATATTGGTTTGTTTTTCTAGCAATTCATGCTCTTGCAGTAGTTTACGTAAGGCTACAGGTTCCTTCAGTGTATTTTCTTAATCTTTATTCTCCTCAGTTAGGAGATTGCTAGCTTATTTTCAAGATTGCTCCAATTTTTCAACTGCAAAACAGCAGATGAGTAGGTCTGGAGCAGACACACTAGTGCTTTGGAGTCCAGACCACTGTGATGGCTACAGAAGAGTGCCAAAACTGGCTGGAATCCGAGACTAACTCTCATAGATAGACGAAAGCCCCACCACTGGACTTTGCTTTGCAGAGCTGGAGCAAGGAACAAGAGAGGTGCATAAAAAAAGGCTGAAACTCTGGCAACTGCTGCTACCATTGAGAGTGGTGTCATTGTAACTCTGTAGCAGTAGGGTGAAAAAGAGATGGCAGCAGCTCAAAAGAGATTGTGCTTGGAGGAGGAGGGAGAGGAAGGCAGGCACACTGGTTCTTGGAAACTCTTGCTGTGATTTGAACTCCAATAGAGACTTCATGTTGCAGGGGTGGGGGCATATTTTTGCCTCTCATTGAGTTGTGAAATACAAGCAAACAAAGCAAAAGCTTCTGCAGACTCCTGATGTGAAGCAGGAAAACTCTCAAAGCTCAACTGTGCCAGACTGGATAGATACTTTTGGGCCAGTTCAGGTAGTCAGCCAAAGATTTCATCCTTGCCCAAATACTGGCTGTTGTAACATTGCCACATGACTAGTTTCATTCTAATGCATTTTGCAAAAACTACTTATATGTGCATACATCAATGTGTATGTGGATAGTAGTTTTGCACCTGGGAAAGCCTAGTCTTATTAGAAAAGGGATGGTGATATGCATATCATGTAACAAATGTCACCATTTGGTTATGCTTTTGATATTTCTCTCAAAGTAATCTGATATTTAATTTGCTTCTTGTGAAATAAAATAACAGAGTCCTAAGGAATTCAGGCCCTATCACTTTGGTGACTGCTCTGATGAGAGGCACTTCCAGCCTTCATAAAAATCTGCAGTTCAGAAAACTTCCTACTATATGATATACATTTTGTATTCTATACCACATACCACATACTATTTTTTTGAGTTTTTTTATTGTTTTGTATTTCTTTAATGTCAGTCTTGCAAGGTACTTCTGGGCACTACACTAGTGTAAATAAGTGGTTTAAGCCCAGTCAGTAACAAAGCACCATGAAGCCACTTGCTCAACCCTCTACCTCACCAAGCCCCAGTGGAGTGAGGAGGAGAAAATAGAAAGACATGTTTATGGGTTGGGACAAAGACAGGGAGGGATCACTCAAGAATTATGGTCAAGAGCAAAACACAGACTCAACTTGGGGAAAAAAACAAATTCACCTCCGGCGCACCTCCTTCTCCCCCTCCTTCTTCACTGACCTTGGTGTCTGCAGAGCGGTTTCTCTCACATTCCGCTCCTCTCCTCCACTGCAGCTTTCCCCTTCTTAAATCTGTTCTCCCAGGGGCTCTGCCACCATCGCTGATGGGCTCAGCCTTGGGCAGAGGTGGGTCTGACTTGGAGCTGGGGGACCTTCTAGCAGCTTCTCACAGGAACCACCGCTGTAGACCCCTCCACAGCTACCAAAACCCCACCACACAAGCCCAAAACAATAAGTATCTTTATCTAGCAGTACTTTGCTGAATACTTCTTACTGATTTTTTCTTTTTAGACATGTACAAGATTTTTCAGAGAATGTTTTAATGAATTATTTTTGTGTAATATGACCACTGCACCATAACACTGTTTTTCCTTTATTTTGTGAAATGATAATAGACAACCCATTTGAATTAGGTCTTGAAATCTGATCAAATGTTCCAGAAGTTCTAGCATGAACACTACAGTTTCTCTGCGATCCATGTCAGAAATGCAGCTGTCAACACTAAAGCACACCTGCCACCAGTTTGCTGTCAGCAAATTATTTCTCAGTTTTATTAGGAAGTGCAGTAAATTGCCAGAACAAAGCTTTGGTCTCATATTGAACCTTATGTCATATTCTAAATTCACAATCCATAAATCAAAAGGTGTAAGGAAGTTGACATGGAAATAACTTTGAGTTGGAGAAGTCACATACTAGAAAGTTTTGCTTCAAAATAATACTGTGGATATCTTCACAATGTTGTTAAGTAGAACAACACAAGCTGCTAAGAATTGAGCAGGTCATCTATCTATGGGCTGTTGAGACTATACATGTACAGTGTGTTACAGAGAAAGGAGTATGGGTCTTACTGCTTTCAAACAAAAAATTTTTCACTTTACCACAAGTAGTTTTGGAAGCACAAGAAATCCATGGGTCATTATCATTCAAATTAGGATAGGTATGTGTATTGGATTTGGAATCAGCCAGTAGACTGATGTTCTGAAGGAAGATACATTTATGTATGTCAAAATGCATTCAACATCTAAAGCTTTGACTTTCTTATATAAACTATGGCTTCTGGTCCAAGGTTCTAATCTGATATTCTCTAAAGAGAATTTGGTCTCTAAAGCATGTAACATAAATTTTTGTTACTTAAGATTCTGAGAAGGAGCAGAGGTATGGCACATTTTATATAGGATCACAAGTTCTAAGACTTGAACTGTATTCTCCCGAATGAATGATTAGACTTTATCTGCTGTACCACCTTGCTGGAGGCTTTATGGTTTTAAACTGCATTTGTCAGTTATGTAAGATTGCACAATCAACCAGCCACATGATGCTTTTATCTCCTAAAATAAAAAACATTTTTCACGGTGGGGTTTTTATTTCCCTCTCCTTTTTAGAATTTTTTTTTAATTTTATGAAATAGTTTTTAAAACTATGTAATAAATATGCATTTGAGATCCTTTTTCTAAAACACTATATTGTAACTGAATGTTGTCATGAGAGTTCAAAAGGCCTTAGCTCTTTTCTAGGCCTCTTTTGTTTAGGTGCTTATCATTTCACTCATCATATTTTCCCATTCCTGCTTTCTGCTGACTTGCCACAGAGATTTTGAATTATGTGAGTGAAATTGTCTGTGCTTGTATGTGAACAGAACTGTACACTGAAAAAGGGCTAGCTGGCATAACTCTTGATGGAATATCTGGAATATCTGAGCACCTGATTTGCAGAGAGCTTACTGACTTTATCCTTGAGACATCACCTCCATGCTTTGCATAGTTGTGAATATCTGAAGCTCATTCTTTAGAAGTGGTGTTAATAGTTGTAATAGAAACAGCAGAGTACTGTGGATGCAGACAGTTTCACTTTGCTTGATTATAACTTATTACAGAAAACTCTGTTACTAGCTAAGGCAAACTACGCATTAAGCAGTCTTGTGTCTTAAAAAGATTCAGTTTTAGGTAATCTGGCAAATTGTCATTTAACACTAAACAGCCAAGAGCAAAAATCAGACTCCCTTTTAGGAAGCTGATCCTCCAGCTGGTAGTTAGGATTTTTCACAGATGTTTGCCTGTCCTAGACTAGAGAAGCTACAAGGGATCATGAAATCTAAGCAGCTTCTGAGATCCAATTCACAAACCGGGCCTTTTATGGCTAAGGCCAAGTGAGACGGCTCTCTCCCTGTCTATAAACATTTAGATTAACATCACACAGGAAGTATAAAAGATTATGTAGAGCGAAGACTTTTATCGGCATGGCTTCCTCCTGCTCTACAATTCAGTGTGAAGTAGCCATGTTGCCAGTTTCACTGGCTCATGGAAAGACAGCTTAAGGGCAGTTTTCCATTAGCACAGAGTTGTTACAGGTACTCTTACAGCAGCTGCGGTCCTCATCACTGGGCAACGTAGATTTAAAAAAAATACTTGTGGATGGTATACATGTGGTGAGGCCATGAATGAGCTAATCTTCTACTGCACTATCAGCTCTTTATACACCTGAATAAATTAATTTTGTCTCGGGATACTCAAGGATTTCTCTTATACATTGCAAAGGGCTTCCTCTTCTGAGAACACACAGGATCTGGGGAATCTTGTCTAATTTCAAATGTAATTTGTACATCCTCTCCTTCCCCCAACATACCATGCAGGTTAGGTATTTCCTTATGTCCCTTGTCATCCCCTATAAAACTATCACATAGACATAACTGACATATATAATGTTAACCCAGTGGTTTTAAAATACATTTCCTTAATTTATACTGTTATGAATGCATGCATATATATGTTTATACATATAAAGATAATGTTTATAGTTAATAAATAGATACTAAACACCTTGGCCACTTCCAAGCACTGCTAAATAAACTTGTATTAATTTTCTAAGAAAATAGAGGAATATGAAATCACAGCTTGGGAATAAATGAAAGAGAAACACTTAGTAGAATCCAGGAGCAAGAACTGTATAAAATAGTGTCTATGAACCTTTTCACGTATGTCCACTGTTTCCCCTCTGACATAATCCAAAGCAAAGAACACTATATTATGTCATGTAGATAAGACAATAGCTAAGAAAAATTTCCATCCAGAGAACAGATTAAAATTGATTTAACAAATCTGGAACAACTTATCGTGCTGAGCACAGAATTTGATACTTGCCTGATAAAACTTGCCTCAAGACCATAGGTACAAAATGAAAATACTATTCAAGAAGTGGCAGTCCCTACTCAAGTCTATAGAACTTCTGTCTGAAAAGTTAGGGCAAAGTAATTCATTAATGAAACTTTATTGTATCTTGTTGCTAAGACTGATGAATTTACATATTCAAACAGAATTTTAAGAAAAGGAAAGTATAATATTGGGATTAGCATAGAATATTAGAAACAGTTCTAAATAATTCATGAATTAGTAACTGCATAAATTTCTCCTCTGTATTTTAAAATTAGATGTAAGTAAGAATGCTTTCAGAGGAAAAAATATACAGAGTGCTGTACACATTATAGCTACTCAGCTGTTTTAAGACTTTGAGATATTTTTTGCATTAGATTAACTATTAAACACTGATATATATCTTTAACTTGTTTCTTTTTATTTTTCTTTATTTTGTAAACATTGTGGAAATTATTTTGTTCATTAGGAAACATTGATGTTACATAACAATGCATAACTATAAATATTTGCATTTCTGTCTGCATTACAATCACCTAAATTAAAAAGACCCAAAACGTAACAAACAAAACCAAACCAAATTCATGGTCCTAGCCACAGTTAATTCTAAGTTTGTATTTATCCACATAGTTTTGTTGGGATATAGGCCATATATTTTATTTTTCATAGGTCCAAATCTTGATCAATCAAGTTATGGTAGCCTGACTCATGCAATTACATAGAAGACAGTATTTTGATGTGTAGCCAATCCACTAAAACAGCTTTCCAAAGAAAAATGTGTTGAAGGGAACCAAGGAAAGTAGAAACTGCTTTGAAAAAAAGAAGAAAGAAATAATCAACCTTTGTACTTAATAGTTGTCCAAGAGACAAATTGCCAGAAAAGTTGCTGTCTGCCCAAAGGGAAATGCTACCTCCAAAATTTTTAACAGCTTCATGTTGACATTTCTTCAAATGTTCTCTAAACCAGCAATACCAGCTTTTTATCCTCTGAAGTACCGTATGCTCTTCTTTTGGAAATAACACTCTAAAAACCTAATGCTGTAAGGTAGTTTGTCGAGACATCAGTGAAAGCAAAAGAAAATACTTAGAAGCAGAGACTGATGACTTGCCAGTATGGCCTTAAAAAATCTACTGTAATTGTTGTTTCTTGCTCAAAGCACTGAATGCACCAGGATTTGTACTAACCTTTTCTATTCTGCTGTTAATAATTTTAGATACAAGCTTTTAATTAACACTGAGTAATGGATTTTTTGCCAATATAAGCATGTTAATCGTTGTGTATCTTACTGTCCTAGTTCCAGCTGGTATGGAGTTAACTGTCTTCCTAGTAGCTGGTACAGTGCTATGTTTTGAGTTCAGTATGCGAAGAATGTTGATAACACTGATGTTTTCAGTTGTTGCTAATTCATGTTTAGACTGAAGTCAAGGATTTTTCAGCTTCTTATGCCCAGCCAGCGAGAAAGCTGGAGGGGCACAAGAAGTTGGCACAGGAAACAGCCAGGGCACCTGACCCAAAGTGGCCAACAGGGTACTGCATACCATGGGACATCCCATCTACGTTAGGAACTGGGAAGGAGGGGCGGGGAATCGCCGCTCAGGGACTGGCTGGGTGTCGGTCAGCGGGTGGTGAGCAATTGCCCTGCGCATCATTTGTACATTCCAATCCTTTTATTATTGCTGTTGTCATTTTATTAGTGTTATCATTATCATTATTAGTTTCTTCTTTTCTGTTCTATTAAACAGTTCTTATCTCAACACATGGGTTTTGCTTCTTTTCCTGGTCTTCTCCCCCATCCCACTAGGTGGGGGGGGGGAAGTGGCTGCGTGGTGCTTAGTTGCTGGCTGGGGTTAAACCACAACACTTACTTCAGAGGAAAATTCCCATTTTGATAGCAAACCTTCCATCAGTCTCCTACAAAACAGCTTCCAGGAGGTGTATCTTGTGCAGTTTCTATCTGACAAACAAATATCTGACATTTAGCAGTGTGAAAAATACTCCACTCTGTTTCCTAGCCTTTCATCTCCTTCCTGATGTGACTGCTACTCACAAAGGCGAAGGTATATGCCAAACTTTTTTTCTAGCTACAAGAAAGTTTTAATTGAAAACAAGAGTGCCAGGTTTGAACACAGCTTCAGCAGATTAGCAGTTAAATTAGAAGGGGCTTTTCATTTAAGTTCCAGTGTTGATATGTCACTGTGCCCTGTCACTTTGAAAAGCGATAGTGCTTTGTTATCAGTGCTGAGCACAGGCAGCCTCCTGATGTAGAGGCAGACTAAAATAGGCTGCCAGACTGATGAAGGCACCATGCACATGTTGCGTCCTCCCTTGCAAAGAGATGTGGAGGGGTGGTGCTGACACACTGCTCTGCTTAGACAAATAGGTTGATCATCTCCCAGGGTCTGGATTCCTGACATCTAACAAAAAAAAAAGAACTGATGGCAAAAATGTTCATTGTAGTTCAGCTCAAGGAGTATGGAGGGATTCAGAGACTACAGTAGCATTTCTCATTAATAAATGATTCCTTGTATGTTTGCTTATCATCCCTTTTGGCAGGAAAAAGCTTTGTGGGATTAGTCATTTTTGAGAGTTCTGTATGCACAGAAGTTACAAGATTTGAGGGATGTTCATATCTTATTTTGAGGTTTTAGATGCAGAAGAGGTATATGAATGTTATTTATTCTCAGCTTCTATAATTAAGAACTAGTATAATTATTTTAATATTTGAAGTCACTTTTTACATAGCTCCAGCTTGCACTGCTCTGATAGAAAATGGATTTGATTACCTTTTTCCTTCTGTTGTTCCCTACCATGAATGTCTTCTTGGGCCTGCCATGGCGATCTAAATATCACCCATCTGATGCTTTTTTCTGTCTAATATTCTCAGATACCTATCTTAATTATAGTAAGAAAAGATTTCATGTGTTCTGTACTTGGCATGATAGAGGGAAGACACTTGGCCTGTGCATTGGATCTTCATGGTAAGGTTTTGTAGTCGGGGTGCTGCAGGGGTGGCTTCTGTGAGAAGCTGCTAGAAGCTTCCCCCATGTCCAATAGAGCCAATGCCAGCCGGCTCCAAGGCCGAGCCCATCAGTGACAGTGGTAGTGCCTCTGCGATAACATTTCAGAAAGGGAAAAAAAGTTGCTGGGGCACAGAAAATACAGCTGAAGAGAGGGGTAAGAATATGTGAGAGAAACAGCCCTGCAGACACCCAGGTCAATGAAGAAGGAGGGGGAGGAGGTGCTCCAGGTGCCAGAGCAGAGATTCCCCTGCAGCCCATGGTGAAGACCATGGTGAGGCAGGCTGTCCCCCTGCAGTCCATTGAGGTCCATGGTGGAGCAGATATCCACCTGCAGCCCATGGAGGACCCCACACCAGAGCAGGTGGGTGCCCGAAGGAGGCTGTGACCCCATGGGAAGCCCGTGCTGGAGCAAACTCCTGGCAGGACCTGAGGATCTGTGGAGAGAGGAGCCCATGCAGCAGGTTTTCTGGCAGGACTTGTGACCTCATGGGGAGCCACGCTGGAGCAGTGTGCTCCTGAAGGACTGCACTCCATAGAAGGGACCCACATTGGAGCAGTTTGTGAAGAACTGCAGCCCGTGGAAGGACCCACATTGAAGAAGTTAATGAAGAACTTTCTCCCATGTGAGGGACCCCACGCTGGAGCAGGGGAAGAGTGTGAGGAGTCCTCCCCCTGAGGAGGAAGTTGCGTCAGAGACAATGTGTGATGAACTGACCACAACCCCCATTTTCTGTCCCCCTGCACTGCTGGGCAGGGGGGTAGGTAGAGAATTCGGGAGTCAGACTGTGCCCAGGAAGAAGGGACAGGTGGGGGGAAGGTGTTGGGGGGAAGATTTGGTTTTATTTCTCATTACCCTAATCTGGTTTCATTGGCAATAAATTAAGTTAATTTTCCATAAATTGAGTCTATTTTGCTTGTGACGATAATTGGTTGAGTGATCTCTCCCTGTCCTTATCTTGACCCACAAGCCTTTTGTTATATTTTCTCTTCCCTATCTAGCTGAGAGGGGAAGTGATAGAGTGGCTGCATGGTGCTTAGTTATTGGCTGGGGTTAAACCACGACAACCTGTCATTTTCTACCTTCCTTGTTAGCCAAAACTGAGGCATATTGGAAGGATTTTATAGCTGCACAGCAATTTTATGACAGGCATGATTTCTCCTCCCTGTTTATTGGCCTAGCTGCCTTTTTTTTTGCATAAAATAAAGTTTTCATTCTATTCTCATGGGCTACAAATACATGTGTATTTGGAACAAAGGAGGCAGAGAGGATCTGACTTTTTTTCATTTTTCTATTTTGCATTTGTAGACATTTTTAAAATCAAGCAAAAACATAAATTAAAATAAGGTCTTAGTGATTAAATTTTTTATTTTAAGCTATTCAATTTGCCTTATAAGCTTTGTTGCTGCAATGTAGTGTTTACTGAAAAGCCAAATAATCCAGCAAATCTGTGATAAAAGGTGTGGAATATGAATGAATTTATCTTAGACAGCATACGCACAATTATTAATAATGCATAACAACCACAAGACTTATACAAATAACAAGTACTTGCATCATGTGTGTTACTTCACATGGCATTGAATTTGATTTCTCATTCTTTGATGAAATCTTTACTGTTGGATAGTCTGCTATGCAAAACCAGTAGTAGGTGAGAAGTATATCCTGGTATGGACTGACTGTCTTTCAAGAAGAAAGAAATCCATGAGATACCCTGGCACTGGGAGAGCTCACCTTGGAGTTTACATTAGAGTGAACTGATTGTTGGATAGAGTTGATGTTAAAAAAATCACAGGCTTGTAGTCGTTTAGACTGCATAGGTTTTGTTTCTGTGTGAAGCTAACACATGCAAGTTTCAACATCATATTACTTTATATGTACTTTTCCTTTGATGATGTTATGTAATTGAAAAGCACATTCTGTTAGAAAATTTTGCTTTTCAGGCTAGTGAGTAAATAGCCCTATTTTGTTTAAAGATATAAGCTTTGCTTTTTGCTTACTGAATGGCTTTGGTTTCTTATTTCTTGGAAAACTGTTTTAGCAAAGATATTAAACAGAATCAAGTAGCTGTGCTGAATTTCTGAAGAAATTACAAAATATTTTTTATATTCATTTACAAACCCTTAATTTCCATAGATTGTAGATATATAAAAATAATCTTTCACTACAATTTCTTCAAGTTAAAGCATATGAAATTGAAACTTATGATTACAGTTAGTCGCATACATAAAGAATGTTTCTAGTTTCATTTTTAGTTCTGACTGGAACAGTAGTTAAGGCAAAGAGTATCACAACTGGAATAACAGGTTTTAAATTTTCTTAATTTTTTTTTAATAGCTTAACATATTTAAAACAGAGATTGAAAATACTGAGTGTCATTGTATAAGCACGATTTAGCCTAAGGTCTTCACTAAATTGAATGATTTAAGCATTTTTCTCAAAGGCAGAAACTCTAGAAGATACACACATACATTTTCTTTCTCCTTTTCTCACTTTCTGCTATATATATTTCATTCATGCCACCTGGACTCTCTCAAAGCAGATCCACAAAGCATACAACAACTCCTATTGCCAATGCACTAAAACAGATAATGACATTAACACTGCAAAGGCTTTGCAAGTATATATGAACTAAATTAAATTGAGTCGGGCGTGACAAATTGCATTGAATTAAATCTTGTTTAATAAAGTATTTTTTGTATCTGAAGGTCATTGCATGCACTGTCAGTCACTCAGAACACCCAAAGTAGCTATTAGATCAAAGGAAAGGAGGTAATACTGCAATTCTACAATTCACTGAAAACCAGATTAGAGCACTGTGGGAAAAGTAGCAGGAAATATGCATCTGCAGCGGAACAGAAGCAATTTGAATCCTTGTTTGTTTGCATTCTTACTAATTGAAAAGGAGACTATAAAAGAATCCAGAGGCTATAATTGCAATGTATTTGCTTGCTTGGAGCTGATGGAAGACGGAACCTACAAAGAACAACAATAGCTTGGTTTTATCAGTGGTGGTGGGTTTGCAATTTCCTTTATATTTTAAATGTCTTTTCTCTATGCTTAACATTTCTATACAATCAATTTTGCAACATTTTAGAAGTAGAATAACATTTGAAGTACTTTCTAGCTTTGACTTGAACAACATGTAAAACATTAAATGTCTATCTTGCAGAATTTCTGAGTTATCCTTCTACTTTTAGTAAATATAACCTGTAATTCAAGTTATATTTCTTTATTTTATTGCAGTATTCTGGGCACGTATGGTTATTATACAGTTTAGTAAAATGGAATTAAGTGAGTGTCAGGGAGGAAGGCTGCAGATTTATCTTGTTCTGGTTATTTATTCTGGGACGTATGGAGACACTTAGAAGAAGAACCACAGAGAGTCTGAGGCTGGTTGGCACCTCTGAAGATCATCTAGTCTAACCCTCTGCTCATTCAGAGTCAGCTACAGCAGGTTGCTCAGGGCTGTGTCTGGGCAGGTTTGAATATTTCCAAGGATGGAGACTCCACAGCCTCTCCGGGCAACTTGTGCTAGTGCTTGGTCACCCTCACCGTAAAAAAGGGTTTCCTGATGTTGAGAGGCATGTGATATTTCAGGGTATGACCCTACCATCATAGTAAAAAAGATTTCTCTTATATTTAATGGAATTTCCCCTCTTTCTGTTTGGCTTGTTGCCTTTTGTTTTTTCACCGGGCACCACTAGAAGTACTAGGTCTGTCTTCTTGGCTCGCCTCATCAGGTGTTTATACAGATGGATAAATTGCCCCATGGGACCTCTCTTGTCTAGGCTAAACACTGCCAGCTCTCCCAGCCTCTTCTCACATGACATATGCTCCAGTCCTTTCATCATCTTTCTGGCCCTTTACTAAACTTGCTGTAGTATGTCCATGTCTCTCTTGTACTGGGGAGCCTAGCATAGGACACAGCAAACAGATGTGTGTCACCTGTGCTGAGCAGAGATGAAGGATCACCTCCCTTGACCTGCCAACAATGCTGTTCGTAATGCAGCCTGGGAAGCTGCTAGGCTTCTTTGCTGCAAGTGTGCATTTCTGGGTCATAGTCAACTTATTGTCCACCAGGACCACAAGGACCTTCCTTTTCTGTTGAGCTGCTTTTCAGACAGCTGGCCTCCAGCTGGCTGCTGCTGCATGCAGTTATTCCTCCACAAGGGCAGGTTTTATCATTTCCCTTTGTTGAACATCAAGACATTACTTTGGCCATTGCTCCAACCTGTCCAGGTCCCTCTAAATGGCAGCACACCTATCTGGTGTATCAGCTAATTGTTCCACTTTAGTATCCTTTGCAAACTTGCTGAAGGTCCACTCTGTCCATTATCCGGGTAATTAATGAGCATGTTGAATAGCGTTGGACCCAGTTAGGCAGTATTGACCTCTGGGATACAGCAGGAGTAAGTGGCCTGCAGTTGGGCTTTGTGCAGCTGATCACAGTCCTTGTAGCCTAGTAGTGCAACCAGTTTTTGATCTGCCTTATTGTCTATTTTTCTAGTCCATACTTCACCTGTTGGCCTATAAGGATGGTAGGGGAGACAGTGATGAAAGCTTTGCTAAATTCAGAAGCAACATTCACTGCTCTTTACTTGTTAACCATTCTAGTCACCTCATCATAGAAAACTATGAATTTAGTTAAGTATGATTTCCCCTTCATATATCCATGACAAGTAGTCCTAAATGCCTTTGTGTCCCTCATGTTTGGCAATGGTTTCCACAAGGATTTCCTCTATCGCTTTCCCAGGGATCAAGGAAAGGCTGACTGGCCCATAGTTCCCCAAATACTCCTCCTTTCTGTTCTTGAACAGAGGAGCGATCTTTACATTCTTGCAGTCTTCAGAAACCTCCCCCAGTCAACACAGGCTCTCAAGATAAATTCAGTGGGGTCTGGTGATGACATAAACCAACTCTTCAGCACTGGTGGGTGCAACCCATCAGGTGACATGAACTTGGGTATGACTCATTTGTTTAAATGATCCCTAACCTGGTTCTTACTATGCAACTGAGTGTACACAACTTTCTTCCTCCAGACTTCCCTGCTGGTCTCAGGTACCTGAATCTTGCCCTTAGAGATCAAGACAAAGAAGGCATCATGTGTTTCAGTCTTTTCAGTGTCCTTTGTCATCAGGTCCCTTCTCTTGTTCAGCAGTGGGCCTGCATTTTGCTTTGTCTTCCTTCTGCTTCTGATGTACCTGTGGAAACCATCTGTCCCTTCACATCCCTTAACAGATGCCACTCTAGGTGGGCTGTAGCTTTACTAACCCCATCCCTGCTTGCTTGGACAGTGTCTCTATGTTCTTCCTGGGTCACCAGTCCCTGCTTCCACAGGTATGTTGCATTTTCTAGTCTGATCTTTCTCAGGAGCTCCATGTGCATCTATGGAAGATTGTGCCTTCCATAGAGTGATGTGTATTTTGTGGGAAGGAGGGAAGAAAGGTCCTGGAAAATAGCATAGGGCATGAAAATATGTTAACATCCAGTAAAGGGGGAATCCGTAAAAATAATAGCGTCGTCTGAGAGTAACAGTGAGTGAACAGTAATGCTGTTGAGCTGATGATAAGTAGAGTTTCCTACAGACACAAAATGGATTTTCTAGTATTTGTTCAGTCCAGGAAGGCATTGTAAACCAATTAGCTGGAAAGAGAGACTAAAAGAAAAGACTGACTCAGGAAGGTCCAAATAGATAGGGCAGATTTGTTTACAAATCTTTTAATTATTCTGCCTATTCCTGAAAAGCTGAATTTAAATCTGAATTTATTTTTTTTAGAAAGTCTGTTTTGGTTTATGAATTTTCTTTCCTAATGAATGACAACTTTAGAAATGGAATATCCATTTAGCAGACTCCTGTGTATGAATATAAATATAATTCTCCTTTAAATTTCTGTCCAGTTTGGAATTTGATAATTTTCTGCAATTGTATCAGTTTTGTCACATCTTGATACTTCATTAGGTTTACTGATCCTCAGCAGAAGGGTGAATTTTCAGAAGTGCATATCTGTCTGTAAATACTGTAAATTAATTAATATCTTAACTTCATAAAAATTAGGAAGTCTAGGAGGGCATCTTTCCTAGTTGGCTCACTGTGTACTTGTAGCAAGAAGTTATCTCATCTCCTACAAACTTAAGAATGCCCCATGCCTGTCAGTGCTTAAAAGGCATTTGGACAATGCCCTTAATAACATGCTTTAACTTTTGTTCAGCCCTGAATTGGTCAGGCAGTTGGACTAGATGATCATTGTAGGTCCCTTCAAACTGAAATAGTCTATTCTGTTCTGTTCTGTTCTGTTCTGTTCTGTTCTATTCTATTCTATTCTATTCTATTCAAAAGATACCTGAACTTCATCTGAAGAATTCAGCTTCTCAAAAAAGCCTTCCTCCTCCCCAAAATTAATGGCTTCAAAGCCCATCCATAGAATAATAATTTTCTCTAAATGTGCTGTGTATAACAGCTTTTGCCCTACCAGCTCTATGAATTTTGACTTATTGTGCAAACTTTACAAAAGATGGACAATAAAGAAAGACTTATTAACTGATGTGACACCATTTAGATGCCATCTTGCTGACTTCAAGACCCAAGTTAGTATTTCTGAATGGTACTGAAAAGTGTAAAATAGATGTCAACAATTGCTTGCTGACTTAATTGCACAAAAACCATGTCTCTATATCCATCATACAATAACGAATAAAAAAAGAAAATCTATGTAAACCAATAGATATACTCACTTCGTTGGTGTTCCAGACCAGAGGAGTGCCCAATCTCCTTCCAACTCTCTTTTCTGAAGTTTATTCTTAACAACAGCTGACTACTTGAGGTTGCAAATCTTCATGTAATTTTGTGTTGAAAAATGCCTGATACAATAACTAAAGCAATAACTGTACTTTGAAAACTACGCAAGTCACAAAATAAAGTTTTCAATAACAAAGCTAAATAAATGTCTTTGTAATAGATCTGGCCAGTTTAACAGCATGACAAAAATGAAATGTAAGATTAAGTGGGCAATAAGTTTGCCAAACAATTTTCTGCTAAAATTGATACAATCTTTGATTATGACAGGACTTTTTGTTCCAAAATTAGAAAGTATCCAATTCTAGGTAATTAAACAAGACTGAGAAAAGTCATGTCCATGCCATACAGACTAGTTTTAATGTCCTTTAGCCTGGCTTGCTTGAGCACACTTTCAGATTCGGATCACCTGAATGTTTTCATATAAATAAAAAAATACTCAATCCACTTATTCTGTTTTTGTAGAACAACTGAACTGTGTTGACTAGAATTATTCTTCCCTCCAAAGATCCTAAGGAATATATGTGAAATAAAAAAATGTTTAACCCTTTTTTTTTTTTTTTGTGAAATTGCAGACAATTATTTATATAGTTTCTAATGAGAAGTGCTTTGTAAACATAAAAATAATCAGCACTGTTAGTACCAGAGCAGATAATGAAAGTCATTTCATATCAATTGGGGCAGCTGCAGAGAAGGAATCTGTTCTCTGTGAGTATAGGTAGCAAATGCAACTCATTAAGTTCACATCTATCATTTGAATAACCATAGGAAGAAATTTTCGAATGGATTTATAGAATCACAGAAAAGTCTAGCTTGTAAGAGACATCTGGAGACCATTTAGTCAAACCTCCAGTTGAAATCAGAGCCTCAGATTAGGTTATTTAGAGCCTTGTCAAGCCACTTCATGAAATTTTCCTGTGAAGGGAGATTCCACCACCTTTCTGTGCAACCTATTCCAATGCTTAATTGCTCTTCCAAGTAAGATTTTTTTTTCTTGTGTTTGTGAACCCTTGCCACCATGTTTCTATGCAAAGAAAGTACCTTCATTTTCTCCATAACTACTGTCTAGGTACCGGATGACTGTAGTTAGAGTCCCATCAGGGCCGCCTCTTCTTCAGGGTTAACAAAGCCTATGTCTTCAGATGTCACATTCTCCAATCTCTGAAGCACCTCATTAGCTGCTTGACTCTCTTAGATATTTCGAAGTCTCTCTTAAACTGTAGCACCAAAACTGTGCAGAATATTCCAGCTATGGACTAGTAAATCATTAATGGATGGGAGCATCTGACATATGAAGAGAGGCTGAGAGAGCTGGGACTGTTCAGTCTGGACAAGAAAAATCTCAGGAGAGATCTTATCCATGTGTTTAAGTACCTGAGTGGGACTGTGTAAATAAGATTGAGCCAGACTCTTCTCAGTGGTGCCCAGTGAAAAGGACAAGAAGCAGTGAGCAAAACCTGAAAGATTTGAAATTCCATTTGAAGATAAGAAACATACTTTTTCCTGTGAAGGTTGTCAAAAACTGGCAGACGTTGCCAAGAGAGGCTGTGGAGTCTCCATCCTGAGATATTAAAACTCACCTGGAACACACTGTGTGCAACTTGCTGTAACTAACCCTGTTATGAGCAGGGAGTTGCACTAGACAATCTCCAGAGGTGCCAACCAGCCCCAGTCGGTCTGCAGTTCTGTGAAGTGCTTAATAAAACAGCATTATCACATCCCTTAATAAGTTGTCTGTAATCTTGTTAATGTGACCCAGGACACAGTTTCCCATCATGGTTGCAAGGGTGCATTGTGGATTCATGTTTAGCTTACTGTTCACCAGGACACCCAGAATTTGCATAATCAGAATATGGTAAAAATCTTTAATGTAACAGGTAACATAAGTTTTCACATTACTCGCCAAAAGAGCTTTAGTGAATCCAGGATTATACCTGAGATACTACCACTAGTATTGCAAAACACACGTCCAAGTTTTGACTGAGGTACTGTCAATAAGATTCCTTTGAACCTGCATTTTCCCTAAATAAGTTTTCTGCTTCTCTCACAGTGAAGTTGCTGTTTTACTCTTGTGCATCATCCATTCCATTTCTGTATTTTTCTGGTGCTGAATGACATACACAGTTAAAGCAATAAGTTTCTAGGGTTTTACATTCCCTGTTCATAGTACTTGTAATCAAGAAAATAATTGAAGTAGCAAGGACTAACAGTGTCAAACCAGTTTCGCCAGTGACTTAAAATTCCTACCCTACCCCAGTAATTTTAACCTTCTGGAAGTCCAAAGGGCTGGGTATATTTAAAAATAATAATCAGCTATGTCTACAGTAAAATTAAAATCTGGATATCTTTTATTAAAAATTTTGGGTCCCAACTGCGGCTTGCATGATCATATGCAAATGAGTGTTATTGTAGATGTTTGTCATGCACTGAAAGTTGGGTTATTTGTCTCAGAACTTAACTCTGTTTAAAAGAATGTTTATAACTTCAATAGGTCCTAGAATATCATTCTCATTTTATGGACATATATGCAATATTATTTGCTGCAGGATCCTAAGGCATAATGATTTACAATTTACATTATCACAGACTGAAAAAGCAACTAAGTAAAATCTGTCAAATTATACTGTTGTATTTAATATGAATGCACATCCAACCCTTTCTGCAAGAAATGAATTGTAATTTCATGCTGTAAGATTTCACAATACAGAGAACTGATCGCTACATTTCCATTTTTAAAAGAAGCAATATAATGAGAATATAATCAGATCTATAGTAATTTATCATTTCATATACCCTAGACTATGTCAAGAACCTTAAAACCCACATTTCTAATGGCAGTATAGCAGTTCTCCATAGTACTTAGTAGAATTACTCTAAAAAAGTATAACACTGCTAAAGTGATAATCTTATATTCAAATATTTGTACATCACTATATTGCCCTATGTGTTCTTCAAAACTCCAGTTTTTGTTCTGAAGTTCACTATGCTTTGAAAGAAATTGTCCTCAGAATCCATTCATTTAAATTTTTAAGGATGTAGACCTAAAATTTGCACTTGATTCTCTTCAATGAACATTTATTACAGTTAAAATAGTGCCTTGAACAATCAAACTCCTTGAGCAACACTATTATGCATTGATCATTTTTATATTTAGCAAAATAATTGTCTAGAGGAGCAATAGTAGATGTTTTCCTTTTACTGTAAATTGATAGGGAAGTAATATGAGTATAGAGTAGGCACTAATTCATTATTCCTTATTTATTTTGATTTCTTTTTTAGTGTGACTGGATTTTTTTCTTATTTCCTCCAGTTAATTTACATTAGAACACATGCAATGCTTTAAACTTCACTTCAAATTTCCCATTAAATTTCCCATATACTTCTACAGCACCCATGTAACAAAGAATTATATTTTGAGTTAATGATTAGGATCATTAGGGAAGAAAAACAACCAGTAAGACCTATATTTTTCATGCTTAAAGCACAGCATAAAATTATCTATCCTTTAGACAGAAATCAGTACTAATTTGTTGAATAGATTACCTAAAAGCAAACGTATTAGAAACTATATCTAATACAGTAAACCTGTAACACTCCTTGCACGTGTAAGCAGCTTGGTTAGAGGATTAAAGCATTGCCAACATAAAAAACACTGATATTATTGTTAGCATGTTAATAAAAATTAAGCAAATTAAAGGATGATTCAGTGTTAGTTTTTTCTTGGGTTTCCTTTTTTTATGTTTTTGTGTTACAATGTAAATTTCATTAGTAAACAGTACTTTGGTCTATAAAATTTTTTATTTTTTATTTTTTTTAATATACATACTTCTTCCTATTCCCTAACTAGAAAGACCATGAAGAGTTAGGGACTTAATCATTCATTGTAATTACACAGGGTGTTCACACTCATTTCAGTGACAGGGTGGTGAAAACATCAAGAAAGTAAAGTAGCTATGTCTACAGAAGAATTAAAATCATGACTATTTTTTATAAAAAAAAACCCCAAACACAAAATTGTTCTGCAAGCTTTCCAACAAAAATAAACCCAAAGCCATCTTCTTTACAAAAGACCCCAACCAAACTTAAGTTTTGGAAGTCCTCTGGCAGTAAAGATTTCAAAAGTGGTTACAGCCAAATGAAATACCAAAATTATTGCAAATGTCCCTCTGCTTAATACAGTGAGTCTTCACTATGTTAATTTTGCCTTGCTGCCAAGTGATGAACAGTGTTATCTGTTCATAAGTTTCCTGAATAAAATATTCTTATCATCCCTAATCAGACATCCATTTGTTTAAAAATGAAATATTTTTAAAAGTCTTTTGGAAGAATTAAGCATGAGGGTTCATCCTTTTCTTTCTCTAGCAGGTGAAATTGAGACAGAGATTTATACATATTGCTCCCCACTCAATAAAATGTATTGCTTACATGAAAACTAGTCTGAAGTTCAGAGGGTATCCAGGGATCCTGAAGATAAAAATTCTGTTGTATAAATCAACCAATTGCCTTAATCACTTTGAAAATCCAAACACTTTTTTGCTGTATTGGTGCTGCTGATTTCAGGATCCTTCAGTGATTTAAAAGAAGATAAATACATAATATTTGACAGTCAGATTTGGCCTGATGGAGAGATAACTGGACATGACTGAAGATTTTTAACTAGTAATGAAAGCTCATCTTCAGTTAGCCTTTTGTTTTGCTCATTCTCCTGTAAAGCACCGCTCAATCTGTGGTTTCATTTTTCTTCAATATACTTTTCTCTTCTAATGTGCTATTATTTGATTGGAAGATTCTGAGCGTGACAACCATTGCCCAGCAGCTTAGTAAGCAGTATTTATACTAGTACTTACACATTGAACCTGCTTCTTTCTCTTCTTTTAGAGTAAATATTTGGGCTTCAGGCTTTTTTTAGTATTGCTATTGTTCAACAGTATTTTGTGATATTTCTGGCTTAGTATTATTTGTTAATTTTATTCCATACCCATAACAGATGCTTTGTATTAGTTTTTATCTTTCAGTGATTTGGGTTTGTTTGGTTGTTTTTAAAGCATTTCGTGACTTAAGCAAAAGTGGTCATCTTAGAAATGCTCCAGCATCATATACTTCAGCACACATATGTACATTTAAAGGTGTGCAATTTGGCAGTGTGGGAGTAAGAGACAATTCCCTTTTGGATCAAAAGCAAGTTGTAAGTACAGATGTTCTTCAATAACTGTTCTTCAGTAGGTAACAGTTTATTCATTACAGTTTGAATTGCATGCTCTTATCTAATGAAGGACTTAATTTTGTTTTTCTATAGATATGGTCTGATTGAAAGCTGTAACCTGGCATCATCTTTTTTTCACTTTCTGACAGAGCCATTTTAAGCATGAAATGTGATGTTTTAGGAGAGTTTACCAAAAAAAAAAAGGTTAAGATTTGGTGGGCAGCTCACACTTACAAGTTCTCCCAGTCTTGAAATACGTTGTTTCTTATGAAAGATGTATTGATGAAATCCATATAATGCACCCACATGCATTGAACACGTATGTGGTGGGCTGACCTTGCCCAGCTGCCAGATCCCCACTCAACCACTCTCTTACTTCCCCTTCTCAACAGGGCAAGGGGAGAAATTAAGATGGAAAAGCTTGTGGGTCGGGACAAGGACAGGCAGGTCACTTACCAATTACATTCAAGGGCAGCACAGAGTAAACTTGGGGAAAATTAATTTAACTTATAGTCAATTTGAAAAAGAGAGAGATGGTGAGAAACAAAGACAAATCTAAAAAGACCTCCCCCCTCACTCCCTCCTTCTTACCAAACTCAGCTTAATTTCTGGCTCCTCTACCTACTCCCCCGTGAGGGGCACAGGCGGATGGGGAATGGATGTTGCAGTCAGTTCATAACAGTTCCTCTCTGCCACTCCTTCCTCCTCACACTTTTCCCCTGCTGCAGAATTTGTGCCTCACACACCAGAAAACCTGCTTCTGTGTGAGCTCCTCTGCTGGCTGCAGGGGAATCTCTGCTTCCCTGCAGCCCCTCAGTGCCAGCACCTGCCCCCAACGCAGTGTACTAAGGTTTTGTGTTTACTGACATACGAGGTGGGAAAAGAGATGTAAAAACTTGATTCCTCAGTGATTTCACTTTTCATTACTAGTGAGCATCAGCAGCAGGAGGATATTTATAACACTACTGCAGTGCCAAAACAGAAGGGTATACACTGTGCACAGCAGCCTGGTAGAACAGGGTTATACTGACCCACTTATCTGAAAAGACTCTCCTTCTCAGACTAATAATGGCCCATATACATTCTAAGAACTACTATTTAGGGCATGTGTATGGCACAAAATAACACTAGCATAAAAAGGATATGTAGGATTCCTAATGAGAGTTCCGTTGGTAGGCCAGATTTTCCTGATTGAAGAAAAGGAGCTTAAGTGTAGTATCTTATATTCATCTCATAATTATATATTACTTCATGACAATTTTGAATATCCATGGTTACCTATTATGTATCTGTCTCTCACTCTGCTTCCTTAATATGTGATCTCTCAATTCCACACAGCAAAATCTCTCTTCTGATGCTGCTGTTAATGCTGCATTTCTCTGGAATGTGCTTTGGGACTTCTGGAGAAAGAAGTCTCTCTCCTCATACACCATCGGAAATTCTTACTCTATGACTGATTGCAAACAATTTTAAAAATTTATTTGAGGGATAATGCTTGACAGATGTTGGAATAAAAATTCTGGACCAAGTGAGCAAAAGTACTGATTTATTATCATTTCCCACTCATTGAAGGTTACCTAAGGTAAAACAAAGCTAAAAGAAAGCTAAAAACTCCCATGACGTTCTGTTATATACTTGTGCATATTATGTATGCATAATATAAGTTTGGTGCATATTATATATGTATAATATATCTTTATTATTAAAATTAAAAATTGTAATTTACCAAATAAAGTTATTTAAAGCTAGCTTGCAAAGTCTAAACACAGAATTTGTGGAAAAATTTAAATTTTTGAGCACAGAAATAAGATTTTGCCAGTACATTTCTTGACTTTTTAGGTTAATACAAAATTTCAGGGAAATCACATCTACTTTCATAACATATACTGAGTAAGAGTCTATATTTGTCTTGGATGATGTAACATCGTAAATAATTGTGGCATTCACATTTTACATTTTGGTCCATTTTTCTGTCTCCCTCTCTTCTCTTGTTCTTCTTTAAGTCACCTCTAGGCTTTTTATATATGCACATACAGATTAGGAGCTTTGGAATACACTTGCTTCTCACTGGACTGAGAAAGCCTTTCATTACACTTCGTGGGTTTTTTTTGTTATTGGTTGGGCAGTGGGGTAGATTGGCACAGATTGGTTTCATTTTTTTGTTTGTTTGTTTTTAATGAGGAACTGTTTAGTGTGTTTGAGTTTTCATATTATTAAATGCTTTAGCTGGCAGAGACTCCATCTATAGCTGTTAAATTTTAGATTTTCATTTATGCATACAGTTACAGAAGTTATATGGGTGCAATTTACAAATACTTATATTTTATGTTGACAGAAATTAGTGAGGGTATTTACTTCATTCATAAATGAAGAAACTTTTACTAATTTACAACACAATTTTTTTCCTGTGAGGGAAAAGAAAATCAAAATGTGTTGTTCATTTGCATCAAGTGATATTTAGGGGCCATACCCTCATATCAAGACTATGGTGATGTATTCAGTCTGCTAAAAGTGTTTCCTTCTCTTCATTATGTCTGTCTGACACTTCTTGACTCAGTGTCACAGCTTGTGTCTTTCCTAAATCTGAGATTTGGTGTTCAGGAACTACAAACATGTTGCAAGCTGCTGGGAGCATTAAAGTTTCTAGCAGATGCTATGTTAGTGATGATAGCATATGGATTGATTCTAGCATATATGCTATAGTTTTTACACTGTTGAACCACGTATGTATATATTTATGTTAGCTTAAGGTCTTTATTTGAATATGCGTGCAATTCTTTGCTTATTTATTATTGATCCATCAACAGCTTTTTCAGACATAATTGCTTTCTCTGTTGCACATACAGTATCTCCCCTAGAGTAATCTTCAGTCTCAGTAAACACAAAAACAGTAGGAAGCAAATTGTATCCTAGGATGCTCAGCCATGTTTTCTACTGAAGTCATTAGTGTCCCTGAGTGATAAGTCATCAAGGGAAGAATTTCACCCCAATTGTTTATGTCTCAAGTCACTATCTTTTCAAGCAGAATTCATTAGAGGAACCTATCCTGTTTTCTCTTGGAATCAGAATTCCCTGAGCTGTTTTAAGAATTTAGGGTACGTAAAGAACGTTCCATTGACATTTGAGGTACCTTCTGTACAACAGAACTACTTTGTTGAAATAAAGGTTTACTATTTCCATGAGGCCTATAATTTCAGGAAATGTACTCAACTGGGAAAAGAACTATCTCTGTGTAATATAATCTTGGTATTGAGATATATATAATTCTGAATAAGCCATATACTTAAAATAGCCTTCCTGTATTGCTGTTACACAAGAGGAGGAAACTGAGGAAACCTGAATATGGGCTGGGCTGGGGAGGAAGTGGAAGGCTACTCACTTTCCCTGTTGTTAAGAAAGGTTGACTAGTGGCAAAGGTTCATTTCCATCACTGTCTTTCAATTCTGTCTTTCAATTCAATTTCTATCCTAGTGAAGGACAAGGTAGAGAAGGAATTCAAGAAAAGACAGTCATGACCATTAAGAAAAACAGTAAATTAAGTAACACCAGTGACAACCTTGTAATTTCTGAGATACAGGAAACTAAAGATGTGGATGATAATTTGTCAGAATAGAGGAAAACTAAGGTTAATACAGAAGAAACATAGAATTGTCTAGAGCAGGAAGGAGATAGGAGGCCAGAGAGAGAAGAAATCAGCAGTAAGATGAGAGACTGACAGGAGGAAAAGAAAAGTGGCAATTGATTTACTCACCAAAGATTGAATCAGGGTAGAAAACAGGAGGAAGACAAACAAACACTGGCAACCAGTTAGGAATAATACTGTGTCTCCTGAAATTTGAGGTTCTTTCCCATTTTCCTTTTTTCCATACATGATTAATTTCTGCTACAGAATACCCTTTAAGAATACCACAAGTCTACACTCTATCACAGAAGTGAAAGAGAAATACCAGAAGAGGAAAGGAAGGGAAAGTTGACTTTGGGGAAGGGTAGGAACATTTTTCACCACTTTTCAGCTAGAAACTAGAGGCATAAATCTGAGCAGAATATGGAGAGAAGAGAGAAAAAGGAGTATCAAAACCTAAAGGGAATTGACACAGGGGACTTTGGGTGGAAAGAAGATGAAAAGAAACAAGCAACAGGGATGTTCTTATGGAGTGCAGAAAGCTCGCTCAAAAGCAAAAATAGAGGAAAAGAGTGAATAGGGAAGTTGCGTGCAAGAAAAAAAAGCTTGAAAAATTATAAGAAGACACATACTCTAGGACAGAACTACAAGTGATGATAAGGTAGCATGGCATAAAAAAAGTCTTACAAGTCTTTAGATTTTTTTCTCTTTCAGAGACTCTATCTGAAGCTGATGGTAGGCTTAGGTGTACATTTGTTTCAAGCTATAAACAAAGTCAGCAAGGGAAAAGGAATTGAGTTTCATGCTTTAGAAAAGCAGTGATCAGGGATAAGGAGAAGATGCATTTTGGCCTCTTGTTTTGGTGGCTTTTCATATGCTACAGCAAACTTCTGCTGAACGTTTCTTTTCTTCAACACTGTTTAAAATCCACTGTAATTTATTTCTACTCAGCATGTTTTCTGATTGCAATTATCTCTTTATTCTTATCTTTCACTACAAATCTTAATGGCAGTTGTGATTAGGAGTCTGTTGCTTATTGATTACGTTGATATGTACATAGCAAGTTATTTATGTACTTAATTTAAATTAATTTTATTTGTAGAGCTGAAGCAGATGTTGTAGAGTTGTGTTTTCCCACTGACTGTTCAATGAAGTGTCACTTACATGAGGCTTTTTCTTTCCAGAAGCTTTCATTTTCTTTGCCTGTATGTTTCTGATCGGGACTACATGAGAAAATTACTTTCATAACTTCCACAAGTACACATTATGAGATTTATGATTCATTCTCTTCCTATTGGATACGTACTGTACTGTGTTACTAAGCTCATTGAAAATCCTTCTGGCTCTGTCTGTATGTATACATTTTGCATGCATTCAGAAATTGACTTTGAGCAGTAAATCACAATTGCCTTGGATGACGTGTATGTGGGTATGTGTGTGCACATGAATATACTGTGTATTAGCTAATAATTTATAGGACTGAGGTATGAGTATTCCTAAAATTACACTACAAGGCAACACTGACAACAAGCATACAGTCAACAGTTTGTTTTCTGTCCTGCCCTCTAAAGGAGAGTGGAATAATTCTGTAAATGAGCTTCAAAACAACCCAGTGCAATCCATGGACTTGCGAGGACTATAAATCTTTGCTGGCACTCTTTTGGTCTGCCTCATATACCATGTGTCTTTTTATTGCCTAGGTGAAGAATAAGAGATTTAAATAACACAATGGACATAGTCTATGGGAAAGTCATAATTACCTCTGCAAAGCCTGTTTTTATCTAGAATCCTGGCACTGTGACACCACTAAGGTCCTTATATTCTCTCTTTACTCTTTGGTCTTCTTGCTTAAAACTGACGAATCTGGTAAAGATGATAACTGTACTGTTAACTTAAAATTGCCTGGAAATGATACAATGGCTAGATTCCCCCCCACACCCCCACATCCCCCACTCCCCACCAATGTAATAATATTTATCACATATTAAACACTTTGGATTTACTACTCTGTATTTTGCAATGAATGTTCTAGAGAATAGTTCTCTTTTCCATGGCCTAACTCTAACTCATGAATGTGCTTTTTTGTTTTTTGTTGGGGTTTTTTTGTGTGTGTGGTATCTGTATTACATTCTGCAAACAACATGTTTTAGGAGATGTTTCCCTTGGTCCTGCACAGGGAGGTGAAAGTACAAATGTTGGACCACATACATTGAATTTACTGTATTAAGACAGACCCTGGCACTTACATTTTTTATCAGAAGATGTCATATAATTTGTTTTATAGCAGTTTTAGTTCTTTGCTGAATTTTATATTTCACTGTATATCTTGAAAAGACTTTAGCCATTCTCTGTATTGCTGTGTAATCTGAAATAAATCAGGCACCAAGTATCTTGTTTTAGATGATAATAAACAGTCTCCTGTATAGGTAATATGTGATCACTAATTTGAGGTCATAATGAGTCATGCTGTAGGCAACTCAATTTCCGTCAGTAGAGAGGCTTTTATTTCTGGTGCTACAATTTTAGGTTCAGAAAAGTTCTTTTTATTTTTATTTTTTTTTTAATACTGTCATTGCTAAAATTAGAAAGTGGAAGTTAAATACTGTAGATGTCTTAAAGGGACTGATATGAATACATTGCTTTGAATGTTATGTTTAGAATTCTTATGATCTTCATATTTGCTTGAAACTTGGAAAGTTTCATTTCTTACACACAGATTGAACTCACACATGGTTTAATCTAAAAAAAAAAAAAGAAAAGAATCAAGGAACATTAAAATAAGCCCACTTTATGGAAGATGTAACTGGAACATGAGCTCTTTGGGATAGGAAGAGTAGGCTTTCCTTGTTTTTTGAGATCTTCACCTCTTCTCATCTGTACTCACCCAGGACCCAGTGGAGAGTGGTTTTCTTCTGTGATTAGGACTTCTCTAGGCCAGGAAAAAATATAGGATGCATAGACATGATGCTTTGTTCTTGCCCTTTTTGGAGGGAGGGCATTATTTTTTTCCATTTAAGATAGGGGCAACTCAAGACATTTACATAATACCGTAATATTTTCAAACATATTACAGAATGAAAACCAAAGCAGTTTGCTAAAACTTTCACCAGCTCTCAGAAAGGGAGGCCATTCACTGCCAGCCTACAAAGACTGGGTAATTAGCTCAGCCTGTTTATAAGTATGTAAATGTATATGTATGTATATTTAATGTCAGCATGTTACTTGCTGTACTTTCTGAATGTTTTTCAGGACATGAAGAAGGAAATACTTAACTGCTCAGTTGCTTTTATACCTTTGTTTACACTATCAGAAAGCACACATACTAGTTACAAAAGAATATTCTGTTTGTGTCTGTGTATATATATATATATACGTATTCAGTTACTAATTGTGCAGACTTTTTTTTTTGCTTACATTGCAGGTTCTGTTGGTCTGCAAGTAATCTGGGCAATACAAGGTATTTTTTTGCTATGATAGTTGCATTGATTATAAATGTTAAATGAACCTCTATTCCTTTGGCAGGCTCTTGGTGGGGGGGTGAGCAGGGAGTTGTTTGTTTTATTGCAGTGTAACATTCAAGACTTTGGAAAAGCATATGATCCTAATAGGCTTGACTGTGACAGGTCATGTTAATTTTTTAAGCTAATCAACACAAATGGAAATTTACTAGCATTTAAGCTGAATGACATGTATTCTTGGTAGTTTGTGATTTAACCTTATTCACCCCAGCCATCTTACAAGGCTTGACTCTAAGGAACACAGAAATTTCCAAATATGAGAAGGCAACGTGTGCCTGGGGTTTTTGGTCACCCATTGTAAGCTGCACTGGACTGGTAGGTCCTGGAAAAGATGAAATTTGGGAGTTGAGAAAGGGAAGGTAATCATGGATTTTTAATTTTTAAAAAAAGTAACAGAAAGATAGCAACCCTCTAGATTTGAATTTCATCAGCTGGAATTCTTTTTGTCAAGTACAGAAGAGGAAAATTTTTGTGTGTGTATTGTGTCCTATCTCCTTACCTCTGTCCATGTCTCAAAGATATTGGCAAACACAGGTAAGTCCAGTCAGCCACAAAACGTGCAACTATTGTGTTGGGAATTAAAAAAGGAGTCTGAAAGCTGATCTTTTGCTACCTGTGTTGTGGAATCTTGGAGACTGTCTTAAAAGGCTTAGACAAAGCTGTGCACAGCAATTGTACTTATCTTTGTACTGCCAGAGGATTCTTAGGTGATGTGCTGCTGTGTTCCCATTTATTTGAATACTGTAATTGCTGTAGAATTTGGATCAGCAGTAGTAATTATGTGTGTGCAGAGCGCACTTCAACAGCTTTGACAATGGAATTCACTACAGAGGTTCTACCCTTCATAGCTGCCAGGAAACTACCTCATTCTGTGGAACTTCTAATAGCAGTATCACTAGAATTACCTTGCTAAAATGGAGAAACAGCTTTCTGAAAGCAATGAATATGAAGGAAAAAGGTGGAGTTTCTCAGTGTTGTTGTAATACCTATATTAAATGGCTATCATTATATGATTTTAAAATTTTCTAACAATATATTTCATTTTAACTTTTGGTCTTCCGCATTTGCCAAGCAGGGTGATTTATCATGGCAAAGTGGAAATGTTTTGAACTTGAAATATGGCAGAAAAGTGAGTTGTTGACAGGCTGATTTGTTTCAACCTGTTGAAGAAATATTTTCCCATTGGTTTCTAGCCAAGAGCTATGCAAATAGAAATTAATATTCAAAGAAACAACACAACAATTGTTATTAAAGTACAGTGCCCTCCTAGATATTTATTGCTGCAGTACAACTTCTGGTTTGTATGAATCAGTTTTCATTGTAGTTTATTAGCAATCAACAATGATTATTTGGCTCTACTATTTACAAATTATAATTCATCATCCTCTTATCTTTTATTTATGAGACAATGTCAAGTGAAAGAGACAAATTATGTGGTTTGGGGTTTTTTTTTTGGTTGGGAGAGCTCTGCATTCTACAGCATATAAACTTTGCCATGAAGCTGCAGTGTTCAATGTTCTGCTCTGACTACCACGTACATCCAATCTGCCTTCATCTCACATCAGAGGAGAAAGTAGTCTCTTCAGTGGTGTCTCACATTCTGGCAACTGTGATTTTAAAACCAGTTTTAGAAAAACCCTGACCCGTTAAAGTCAATGGGAGATTTGCCATTTACTTCAGTGAAGCCAAGATTTTATCCCTTCTGTTCACTGTGTTGTTTTTTGGTTGACACCTGTGCTAAGCAAATAGAAAGCAGAATAGAATATATTCGTTCTGTTCATCCTTCTTTCATGGGAAATATTTTTCAATACATCAAAAATATTTGAATATTCTGAAATGGAACTGTTTAAATCCTGCTGCTCCAATTTTTATAATTGTCATCTTTAAGTAAAATATTTTAAGAAAGGAAAAATTATACTATCATGTTATCTGTAATGTTATTATATCTGTTACTGAAGAATAATTGTAACTACTAGGAAAGCTGGTCATTTTCCTTCTGTATTTCTTAAACTACTGCAACGGCAGTTACATTTAATTAGATTCATACTATGCTAGTATGAAGATGACATACATTTACGACAAAAAGCACTTGCAAAACCAATTAAACAAAACAAAAGAGGGAATGAAGGAAAGCAAAGGTCAGAACATATATTATTAAAAACATGTCAAAGCACTTTTTGCCAATAGAAGCTATATTTTACTCCTGGTTATTAGTGGCTCCAGTATGACATTACTAAAGTAAACAGCATTGTATTTATTACTGTATAATAGAATATTAGTTATTTTATTCTAATTGTCACTCACGTAGAAGAGCTCCATTTCATATTACAAATTCACTGGAGGCTTCTAAGAGTTCTTTGGCAATTTTTCTTTTAATTCACATGCTAAAACAGTATTATAAAGTTATCATTAAATTTTAGTATGACAATCTCTTGTAAGACTAAAATGCATTTCTCTATGTTAAGCCTGGTTCTTAACCTCTAAAGATTTGCAACAGGACAAGATCTGCTGAAGGGAATATAATTTTGGTCATGTTTTCTCTATGGTCATTTAATGAAGAATTAGTAGTCAATATAGACTGGATAAGGTCGGATAAATTCTGCAAATTAGTCCCGCCCCTTCCCTCCCCTCCCCTCCCCTTTCACAAAATTGCTTTAAAGCAATTTCCTTCCATCCTTAGTGGGAAAAATATGCTAATATTAATGCAAAAGAAATTGTATAGGTTAATATTGCAATATTATATTAATTATAATATTAGTGCTTATTCATTCCTGATTAACTTAGCTGTGAAGGTAAAAAATTTTATAAAGGAAATATACCTTAAAATGAGCAATTTAACACTATATGAGGTCTGAATGTTAATATATATGTTATGGTGGAATAGCTTGTTTAATAGATCTTATCAGTACACTCGGGCAAAATTTATATTTTAACTTTGGCCGTAGACTTGTTTTCAAAAACTCCATCTGTATCTTAATGGTAGCATGAATTTTGGAAAAAAAATTAAATGGCAACACTATAACACTTTCTCACACTACTTGTGTTTTGTAGAACTCCTCATTCTAGGACTCATCTTAAGGATACCAGGTGAAGAAGGGAGATGTGAAATTTCTGATTAAAAGCATTATGCATACTATCTAAATAGAATGTGAAACTGAGTATGCAAAACACAGTATGCATTGCTTTTGCAGTTCTAATATTTTTTGCTTGTGTTCTTACAATACAGTATTTATTTACTATTGTGAATACTTCTTCCTGAATCATATGTTCTTGACTCCAACTAGACCTCAGGCACTGCAGTGTTGTTAGAGTTAAACTGGGGCATACAATACAACAGATTCAATTAAGTTTTTCTGAAATTTAAAGCATAAAGATTCTGGGAGCCAGGAAGCCTTATGGATTAGGACTGTCCTTGTTTTCAGTTTAATGATGTGTCCCTAAATGATCTGAGCTTTTTGATCCTATATCTTTCATGGTCCTTCTGAATCCTGTCCTGCCTCTTTGCCACCTCATCTTCACCCAGAAGGCACTGTTTATTTGGAAGAACACTGTCAAAACTTTTGCCGACATTGATTACATCAGCCACACTTCGCATAAAACGCAAATGTTACAGGGCATCATGGAGAGGTTGAGTGACCTCTAGTTTACTAAATGAATAGGCTTTATGGAGTTGTGGCCTGACAATAGAGAGAGTGGCTTGCCAGTCAGCAGTCATTGTAAGTAACTCTAGGTTGTATTTGCAATGTCACAAGCGCACCATGCTTGTCATATGAAATTATTAGTGATAGTTGTTGAGAAACCTTAAGTGGTGAAATGATTAAAAGCACACCTGTGATCATATTATCAATTAAAATTAAAATGACCTGTCTCAACTGACTTTCTCTGCTGTCATGTACTGTGCACCATTTCCATGGTAATGAAGCATTTATGCCACTTACGCTAGCTTCAGATAATGTATTCCCCTCAGGTGTATGTTTTTTATCATCATCCATTTTACTGTCTGAATGCTGACGTTGTAGGTGATTACAGATGTGCCATAATCCTTGGCTTCTGCAAATAGTCTCTCCCTTCACTCTTTTGCTACACAGGCATTTATAGCTCTGTAACAAAGTCATTGATTGAATGTGTAGATGTCAGTATATTCAAAGTTTCTTTGAAAAGATTTAGTACTTGAATTGATACAGGAAAGGGATAATATGAAGGGGTTTCCTAATACAATACATTCATTCCTAAACATCAATTCTATATAATTAATATATTTTTAAGGACCATGCAATTTAAATGTTCTTTTTCAGAATGTTTTTTTAGAAGTTAGTGAGAAGACTGAATATTTAAAATATCTAGTACTTTGATACACACTTTTTTATTTTTTAAAAGATGTTGATAAAATTATACTTCTCTTTAGTTTATTCAATGCTTTCTTTCTTACCCTTGAGTCTTCAACCCAGTTAAAACTGTCACAGTGTTTGAGGCTGAAACGATAAGCAAAGAAAAAAATTCTCCATACATGCAAACACACGTGGTCCTGTGGTACAACTGAATGAGATATATTTAATTATGTTCTTATATAATAGAGCCACATATTTTTTTGAGGACAGTCTCTGTATCTCTGCTATAAGGTTTGGAAAAAAGAGACAAATTCACCTATGTGAATCTGAATTTTAACAGTTCACTTCTCGGCATTGTGCCCATCTGCTTAGCTTGCAAATCTCTTTAATCTAGGGGCAATTCACCTCTTGCAAGACAGAGGTGTTAGCTACTTTAATGTTTTGCTTGGAGTCCTTTTCTCCCCCCCCCCCCCCCCATAAAGACAAAGCTGTAAAAGTGATAATATTTTATAATAAGGATTCCTGGCCAAAATACATTTCACTAGCATTAGGTTTCCCTTGAATTTTTTTTTGCCATTAACCTTTCTTCCTCTTTATACAAATGTCAAGTAGCTCTATAAGAAAGTGTTATAGTCTCCAAATATCACAGTTTTATAAGATTGTATACTCCATCTTACTGTAAAAGAACCTTATTTAATTAGTATCTTCTTCTGAGTCAAAAGTCATTTATTTGAAATTAGTATTTGATTCCTAATACTGTAAAGTATAATAATAAGTGGGACTTAACAGGACATTAACTTCTAAAAGTTGAATTCCACTTAAAAGCAATGAATGATTGCACAGTTACCAAACAAAACACACCACTGATGGCCAATCCTTTATCCTCTGTAGTTATAAAATGATAGAGAATAAATAATACTTCATAAAACTCATGCATCTTGGTTACTACTACTAATTTTTTTCAAAATAATTAAATTATGTAAGCTCAATAGAATTATACTAACTTTTAATCGGACTATTTAAGAGGACATTAAACTTTATCTTTGATGACAATGTGTGCACCACTCAAACTCACTTTTTATCATGAACATGGTGTTGAATCTCTGGGATCGAGATTAGAAAAATGCCAAAGCTCAGTTTTGTTTGAGCATGTTTGAGAAATTCAATGAAGGGCAAAAGCTAAGACCTAATAAGATCTTAAGGAAGAATATAAATCTGTAAGGAGAAAGATAAAATAAGATAGTGAACAATGGCTATAAAACAAATCAGGACTTGTGTTCACCTGACTCAACAGGGAACCAGTTTTCACTAAGTATACTCAAGTCACCGGGCAAAGAATAGGCAGGCGATGATGGAAGGGTTTTTTGGTGATTAATATAAATAGGTGAAAATGTCTTTCTTTAAGAATTTTTGCTGTATAGGAAAAAAAAAAATGAGGAATCTGTTTTTGTCAGATTGGTGATGAGTCTGGTACATCTTTTTCAGATGCGGAAGTCTGACATCCAGTGTAATTTGGATTTGGGACTTTGATTTAAAGAGATCCGAGTTTCTGCTTTGTTCAAATTTTTGTTATTTCCTTAATTTTTTAAAGTGTGCTCCTTTGAAATCAAAGACTAGCTACTGCCTATTTTTCTTTTTTTTTTTTCATTTGTCCATATTTTAATAGATTTGTTTCAAAGGTTTTTTCCTATTTCCAGACTTTCTATGATTTTTTATCACTCCTTAATAAATTAAGGCTAAAGTATCTTTATGCCTACTGAAATCTCTTTCATATTTGTCCCTAACCTAGCACAAAATTTTAAGCATATTTAAAGCTTCAAATATATGATTAGTGTCCTTGACTTTAATGTCACCTAAGCAACAGTGCTTGGTGCACTTACTGATGATGTCTGAATACACATATGCTTACTGTTTCACTTAATCTGGACTGTAATTTGTCTTGGCTTCATATGATGGAGAAGATCAAATAAAAATCACCTACTGTTATTTTAAAATTATTTCAGAACCTTTCAAAATATATGGTTTAGTTTTTCTAGTTTCTTGTCTTAGTTCAGTTTATAATAGTAAAAATGCACTTTTTAGCTGTTTGACTAATGGCTGTTGAGAAAGTATTCATCTACTTACAGGACTAAAAGGCATCTTTTTGAAAACCTTGCTTTTATATCTTCCACTGATTTCATTGTAGTTGAGGTCTTTCTGCTAATTTCATTGTAGTTGAGGTCATCCAGCAACTGTGAAAACCTGATATTCCTCTGTCTTTTTGTTCTAAACTTGCTGATGAGATTACAAAGAGATGGTATTTGTATTTGCATTATTTAAATGGTAAGATTTAGTACTTCCTAATAGTTTATACTTACAGTTTATGAATATAATGTGTTTTGAGATATCAGCTCTGTGACCTGCCTGATTTAACATCAACAAAACAGGTAATGCCCATGTCTCTAAATGATTTCTTGCCCTTATCCCTCTTGGCTGATTAGGTGAAGGGGTTGACTTGTAGACTTTCTATCAAAATGCCTCTGAAAAATGAAATAAATTCTGTAGGCGACTTGCCTAAAAATGTACTCACATAGAAGAATACAGCAGAAATAATTTTTTAAGTGTAGGTCCTGTCATGGATCCTTGTAACTGAAATTGTTAATTATTTTACAGTACTGTAAGAAAAAGGATGGATTCATAAAAACTGTGTGAGCAACCTGGTAATTTTGATTTCATAGTACATTACATGTACTAATTAATGAAGGGAAAACATGTAATATAAATCCTTACCGTAGCAGTGAATTAGGTTCAGTGACCTGCGGATCACTTACAGTTTTATGGTCTACTATCTCTACAGTTTTGTGGTCTACTATCAGGTATTAATGGTATTATAGTATTAATGTAGCCTTGTTATCCTTAACTTTGCATACAACATTAACTCACCCTTACCATATAAATATTAGAGAAACTAAACCTTCTGTTGGAAGAGTTTCTTTGATATTTCACATTAAGTACAAATAAATAAAAATGAAATTTTTTTTCCACAGGTCTGGTTTTGACCTTCCATGATCAAACTTTTTACTTTGTTCAGTTACTAAAAGGGGTAATTAAGTTGCTTGCACAAACATTTAAGTCAGCAGGTGAATTTTTCAATGTTCTTTTACATGAATAGAAGAAATGAGAGGGTCCCCCAGGAAGGTACTCAACACACTGAAAGTTACGCTGCTTTCTGAATCTCTCTGGAAATATCTCACTCTCACCCGTCTCAATGATTCTGTGATTATGTCTGCATTTTTTCACACTTCTTAACCTCTTCCTTCTTTCTTCTCCTCTGCACTTGTTGCAGGCCCTGAAAGGTTATCAATTTGTGTGTGTACCTATTACAACAGTGAATATTCAATAAGTTTTCCTTCTGGGGGATGCTGCTTCCCCTCTCATCTCTTTTTGATTTAATGGCGTAGAGTCTCTCCTTGCTGTTCAGGTCTTATCTCTGATGCGTCTCTTCTCTGAATCTTGAGTGATCATTTCTGTGCTGATCATTTCCACCTCTGATATCTTATTTCCTACTTTGCCTTCCATTACATAAGCCCTTTGCAGTCTCTTCCAGGACATCCAATCTTTCATCTTGGAAGTATATACAAGATCTGCCTTATGATAAGCTGTTCTGCCTTTTTCTCTAATTCTTTTCACCATTCTGCCTTATGTCCTCAAAATCATGAGCTGGCAGCTTAATATTGTTTCTCATGCCTTTCTTTCTAATCTATTTCTGAGTTCCTAATAAATGAAACATATTCTTTTTTTTGTTCTCAGTGCAAAATCCTGTCACTCGTCTTAGCTGTTTCTTCTCTTCAATACTAAAGAGGGCTCTCTGCATCCTTTCCCTGTCCTGCCTGCAAACATTTATGATTAAACTAAAATAAGAAATTTACACTAGTCTTTTCTCCCTCACTGTCATGCACGATCTCCCTATGGATCCTGTCTCCTACTAAACAACATCAAAAAAGTCATCAAAGTACAATCCCATGGCTCAGCCTAATGGTAAAAAAAAGTATTAAGTGCACTTTTGGTTTTACATCATTAGGTGTTCTATACAAAAATTTTCTTCTGTCCCCACCATGTTGATCATCTTTCCTTGTGCTTATGCACTCACAGCAATAAGACAAATCACAGCCTGTTTTCTTAGAAGAAAAATTCTGACTTCTTTGGAGCATTGTAACAATAGAATCCATGTTCTCTTCTGCACTGTACCAATGTTCCTTAGTACGCAGCTGATCTGTTTTCTAGGTCATAAGTTCCAGAAGCTGCAGCTTAGAGTTTTGGCTCATACTTAGGGCTCATTTATGACACTAGATTAAATATAACAATGTCCTTTAAAATTTTACTAGGTTATATAGACCCAAGTTACAAATAATAGTCATAGTATTTATATATGAATAATGGGGCAGACCTATGGATAATTCAGTAAAGGAAATAGCAAATTTTCTCTTGAAGGAGAGAAAATGTTTAACAATTGTATTTCCTATTCTCATTTGCTGTTCTGCTCACCATTGTTGCTGTGACAATGTTCTTGAAATTGAATTTGCTCTCTGTGATATTAAGTGTTCCTGTCTAGTAGCTGTGAGATATATCTAGCAGCAGGTGGAAATGGGTCAAAAGCAAAACTGTGAAGCATCACATTATAGTGAGTGTCTACTTCAGTTTTGTCTCAGGTAAGCAGGGAAATACAAAAAGTTTAAATGTAGAAATGTTTTGTCTGCATCTAGTCTTAAAGGTGGAAGAATGAGTCCCTGCTTCCTTAACAGTCTCAGAAAGTATGTTGTGGTTGATTCTCCTAATAATACTGTGCACATTTTCTTCATTCTCCAGCAATATATGAATTTTGGTTTCTTAAGATTCAGACAAACAAGCAGCAAAATCACCTGTAATCACTAATCTCTCTTTCCGGTAAACATCATAGATTAATATCCTTTGGTCATGATGTATCATATAGCAAGCTTACTTTGGTGAATTTCCCATGATGGCATGCTGTAGCATTATACAATATTTTCCATACTGAAGACACAAACCTGATATAATAATTACCATTATCACTAGTCAAGAAACATTTAAACACTGTGTTTCTATTTTATAAAGTTAGCAGATGTTCACTCTGCACTCAAATTTGGTAAGGAAGAATGTTCATACAAAAAAAAAAAAGTTTGTCTGCTTTACTGTTTTTCTTTTAAGAACTGTATGGGAGTTACTGGTTTATCTTTCCTTGCAACTGATCCAAGTGAGAGCCTTTTCAAAAAATGTTATGGTTTTGTGGCCTGCCATTTATATCAGGTTTCAACATCACTAGTCATCGTTCTATGTGCAATTGTTCAGTCATTTTGTAAGATACAGAATTTATTTTCTAACTACATATTTAGCAATTGCTAGTGGAAACTATGTCTAGAAAGACTTGAATTACTTTATTTATCAGTAATATAACATGCCGTTTTATCCTGTAATTAATTCTGACTAATTGTGAATATCCGTTGCCTGAATAGGCTGTGAAACCACTTCTGACAAGAACCTTGTCTTCTACATATAAACAAATTAATTGCAGTATACATACCTGTGTGATAAATCTGTTCCTTAAAACATGCACCAACATAGTGACAAAAGATCCTGTAAAAGAAATGAGTGGAAACTAGTTTAAATAAGTCACAAATAGGATTGAATAAATATTGTTAAAAACACATTTTCGTTAGATTCAAGCAGGTTTTTACAAATGCTGAATACATAGGTATATGTAACTAAATATTTTTTAAAAACTATGTTTTTTTAAAAAACTCTTATTTAAAAAATGGACATTTCAATACTTATCTATCAATATCTAAATATCATTTTATTATACTTGAAATACATTATAGATATTTAGAAAATTTACAAAGTAGACATATTTTTGACACTAAGCAGAAAGTTCAATGTATCTTCTAAAATGTTCATCTCTGCTATGTAAATGTCAAAATTTTTCCACCTCGAAGGAGGTAGATTCCTTGACTTTTTTCTTTAAGCTGAGCACAATGCTTCCCACAGTTTAGCCACACTGGCATAAAATGAAAAGAAAAGAAACCTGAAATGCTATTGGAAGTAAACTGTAAAATCTGCTACTGTAATTTCTTCAGGCTGAGATTTCGTCTTCACCACAGTGAGGATGTCTTATTTACAACTTCAATTTTAGGTTTAAAATACAAGAAAGTATTGTCTGGCTGTCCTAAAATTCAGTGTCCTGACTCCACTCTTCACCAGGCCCATATCCCTTAAGACTGTGAATTCCACCAAGGCATGATCACTGCAGCCCAAGGTGCTACCAATCTTGATCTCTCTAACTAGTTCTTCTGTTTTGATGAGCAACAGGTCCTGTAACATTTCTCCTCCAGTTGGGCTGCCTATCTCCTGGATTAAGAAATTATCCTCAACACACTCCAAGTCTCCTGAACCACTTGCATCTTGCTCTGTCCAGCAGATGTCAGGGTGATTGCAAGCCCCCAGCAGGATCAGAGCCTATGAGCATGATAATTCCTGTAGCTGAAGTAAGAATGTTCATCAACAAGCTCCCTTTGGTCAGGTGGCATGTAATAAACACCAACCATGAAGTTTCCTTCATTGGCTTGGCCCCTAATTTTTACCCACAAACTCTAAACCTGCTCATCATTGTTTTATGAAAGACAGCTTTGCACAGATAGTCCATTCTTTTACACAGAAGGCAACCACTCCACCCTTCCTTCCTTGCCTGTCCCTTCTGAAAAATTTATAGCCATTGATTGCAGTGCTCCAGTCATGTGATTCATCCCACCACTTTTCAATGATAGCAATTAGATCATAACTTCCTAGCTGCACAATGGCTTCCATCATCTCCTGCTTGTTACCTATGCTGCATGCATTGGTATAGAGACACTTCAGCTGGGCTGTTGACTGTGTCACCTTTTTAGAGAAACACGCCCTAATTCCTTTAAGGCATTTCACAGGTGTTTCCCTGTTGGTTCCCAATACATCAGCAGGGCCTGGATCTTTTCTGTTGCTCAAAACTCCATCCCCTTCCCCTGCTAAATCTAGTTTAAAGCTCTCCATATAAATCCATATTTGTAGTTGAAGGCAGGCTAGTTATGAGCTTAATGTAGTTGGTGTTCTAGAAAGTCTAAGGATGCCAATATGATCCAATATGGTGTTTTTAATATGTAGTTGTAAGAAGACCCATTTCTTTACCATGCTTTCAGTTAACATTGTAGTTTTGTTTTGACAGCTCTAAAGGATCTGAAACAGAAGTTTCAACTATAACTCAAATTCAGTCCATATATCCCAGTCACCCCAAGATCTCAGATTCATATTTTTCTGTTATGAATGCATTAGCTGAGATTATCAGACTATCATCTGATCATGAGGTTAATGATGTTATCGTTTACAATCTGAGTTAATCTCAGTGTGTATTATTTTATATATCATTCCAACTCCAATTGTTATATCACAACAATCACTCTACTACTGATCAACAACTATTAATTATTACATCATTGTCAAGCATATGTCCTCCACATTTATATTAAGTAATCTTCATGGAAAAAAAAATTATGAAAAGTGTTTGTTTAAATCTATTCATTATCTCTAAAAATTGGTCTATAAAAATTATTGCTTTGATATTTTCAAGTCTAAAAATTTTCCAGATTGCTGTAGCACAGAAATCCCTGAAGTTAGAAAGTTCAAAACTGCTTTATTTGTAAATTATATCAAAATATGCTTTTGCAGTTTATTAATGTACATATATTTAATATCTGAAAACTGTCATTAGTTATTTTCTTTATGTTGAAAAGTGTTATATAAAAAAAATGTTAAATATATTCCCCTGATATATTGCAACGTACCAGATTTTCTGCCACTTTTTTGTAAGAAGTAGACAACATCAATTTTTTCTAGTATTGTGAGTTGTGTATAAGCAACTTGTCAAATCAGATAGATGTTCTTATATTTCAGTGACTTAGGGAACTTAGATTTGCTCAGCTACAAACAAAGGTTCTCTAAGCTTGTGTCCTTGGGCTTTTGAACATAAGGTAATTAACAGGAAAGAAAACTATGTCCAGGACACATTTTTTATTTCTTTTTTTTTTAATCAAGTTTCCTACAGGTATTCTTGCCTCTTAGTATCCTAACTTTGCAACTTTTCTCTTACTTTTCTTGTGTCTCCTGCTTTTAATTAGCATATATACCTTTATGTCTATAAAATTTATGCACCAAATGTGTTATAAGAAGAGATTTTGTAGATGTATATGTAATTTTTCAATAATAATGATTTTATGAAAATAAATTCGGGTAAGACAGTATATAGAATATGGAAGTCAAAACAGTAAAACCTTGAAATCTCTGGAAGAGACATTAGGCTGAAGAAGTGAAATCATGGATTTAAGTTCATTCTACAACCTCTAAAAAGCACACCTATTGAAGATAAAGTGTGACTGCATGTACTGCCCTACTCTGTTTTATGCCCTCTCTCATGTGTGATGATATATTCAGAATCCATGAATTAGATGTGTCTCTTAAATCAGGTGGAAAGCTCAGAAATAATAATAAAAAAATCTTATCACTTCCTCTTTCTTTTTTGTCTTGCCCTGGGAAATGCTTGTTTACCCAGCTAAATTATATTTTATCTTGGGAGTACATAAGGTTTTTTAGATACCTAGAAAATAAATAGTATTATGAAGTTTCAAAGGTATCTACACAGCAATCCTGTATTGTTCATGAATGTTATTCAGCAAATGAAATACATATATAGACACAAATTTGCAAAAGTTAAATTGTCCAATGAAAAGACCTGACACCTAATCAAATATATTGATCTCCTACACAAAGTATTTGTTTAATCTATTGCATACAATAAATCATATGTAGTCTTCAAATAAAATTTTAAACTATAAAGCAAATTTCTTTTTTTTCATTAGTTACCAGGGAATCCTACCTTCCTGAAAAATTCAAAGATGGAAGTATATTGCCAAATCTGGCAAAGAGTAGACTATTGTGGAGCCAATTACACAAGAATAAAAGCTTCAACGATGATTTAAGGTAGTTCTATATGAATTAAAATGTATATAAATTTTATTATTTTTGCAGATACAGTATGGTATGAGAGTCTTGCAGGGAATTTAGGGAAGTAAAGTTCAATCTCTAGATTTCCTAGAGCAAAACAAAAGCGTATGTACCTATTAAAATGTGGGGCTGAGTCTTGACCTTAACTAAGAGTAAATCAAGAGAAAATTACTCCTGTGTTGGAAGAAGTGGTTTTTTATCATCAGATTGAATTTAAACATGTAAAAAGCTGTCTAAAACTTCTGAAAGTGTTTGAGGGTTAGAAAGCCTTGAGAGGAAAAATATCCATGATTAAATGGAAGCAAAGCAGGCACAGATGTTTTCTCTCAGATTTAGATATGTTTAATACTTTCTAAAAAGTATTACTTATAATATATCATTACTTATAATATATCTTTCATGTAAAATCAAGTCCCCAAACTTGAAAAAAGTCAGTTAAAGTTTCCCGTAAACCCCAAATTTGGTGTTGGTACAGCATGTGTATATGCATTTGTCCTGAACAGCACTCAGTTACATACTCACATCTTTTAATCACGCTTTTCACAAAGGGTCACTGATTCTGTGTTCCTTACCTTTTGACTGAAAATACAAGACACAGTATAATCTGCAGAAATGTGAATCATCTCACCTACAATGGTGTTTAGTGAGAGCTCTGCTCTGAGCCTATAAAGAGCTATATTGCTCTAATTATGATGAAAAATTAACCCCTGTTCATCAAAAAATTGGTCACACCAAATTAGCTGATAGTTTATAATTCTTTCTGTAACCTTTCTGCCTCAGTTTCCTTTGTGTAAAATTACATTAACATTGCCTCATTTCATTTGATTATTCTGAAGACCTGTTATTTAATATTAGTAAAGACCTAAGATCTCATGACAAAGCCACCAGAAAATTCCATAAGATAGTTAATAATGTTGTTTTCAGATCAAAATTTGAATAATTTTCAGTAAGGAAGGCCAGTGAATAATAGTAGAAAATACTGAATATTAACTTTCTTAAACTCAACTGATAACAGCTGGAAATAAACAGAAAACTTTTAAAGCATGCAAACTCTTTTCATGCCTGATATGTTTTAGAAAAATAAACTTCTGAATATCTGGGAACAAAGTATATCTTTATCTTGTCTCTAATTAAATAGTTAAAGAAAGGATACTCTCTCTCATACAAAGCTTACTTTGAAGTAGAAACATACTAGCAATCTTAAATTAGATTCCCTGACTTTGCAGCTGTCTTCTTTTATGTAGTGTATTTCTGCATGCAATATTTGCGTGAAGTGTTCATACAAAGAGAGTAGCCTGTTATGAAAGACATGTCCACCTCTCTACTGCCTAATGATGTACCCAAATTTCTCTTCCACCATTCCAACAGTTCATGAAGCTGCCACTGTGAAAATCCTTTTTAGAAAAGGAGTTTGAACTAGTCACTTTTGAAAGACTCTGATTTTTAATTTGGTTTTTTTTAATGTCTGTGCACAAATTTCATTCTCCATTAATACATGCTTCATACACTCGTGCATACTAAGACTGAAAAAAAGATAATCTTTGGTATTTGTTTTTAAGCAAGAGTGAGGACTTAGCTATCAGCACCAGAAGTGTCTCTGCTCATTAGTGAGATAAAAAGCAGCTGTATTTCATTTTGCAGTTTTTTTCATTGATAATATTTTATAAAGGTTTTTGGCTCATGCTTTATGTAGTGTAAAATCATATAACACCATAAAACACCAAGATTTCTAAAACAGTGTAATCTGAAATGATGTAACAATACTCAACTGTGTGTATTATGGAAGGTGTGTTATACACAAACAAAATACTAGTATGATTGTTTATAAGTGGGTTTGTAGCATTACCTGTAGTAAAGGGAGCTTATATGGGAAGTGTTCAGAAAAGAGTTCCACAATTTGTGCTTTAGAGAACCTAGCTGACAGAGAAAGACTTGCATCAAAACTGTTTACTTATCAGCAGACCTGTTGGGAAATTGTGCCCTGGGACAGTTTACTAAGGAATACTGTATCAGAAACTAGCCTTTCAACCAAGACCGGGAGGCTTTCTAAAAAGGAAATTTCTATACCTTAATTGGAAGACAATAGGTTGATACAGAAAGTAATGAATTGAATTCTGTGGCGTTATGTAGAAGTTCAGATGAGATGATTAGAAAGGTTCCCTAAGGCTGAAAAATCTTTGAACCATTTCTCTATTACACAGAGCTTTTGGTTTGCTGTATGCTTCAACAAGATATTTTCTAATAAGCTATAGGGTAGACTTTGCAAAAGTGCTTAAGTCTGCCTTAACACTGCTCCCATGGAGGCATCCTCATGCTCAATGAAGCAGCATTAAGTTAGAACTAAGTGCTCCTGAGAGTTCTACCTGAAGGAGAATAACGCACATTTAAATAGTTAATTTGAGAACCTAGTTGCCATTTTTATGCTACTGATATAGCTTACAGTATGGTGGTTTTGAGTTATTTGAATTACATTTGTTTGATACTATTATAAAAAATAAATCTTTTCATGTTGGAGAAACTTTCCCTTATAAACACATCTTACTGATATAATACGACCACTAGAGACTGGTGATTAATAGAGGGATAAATTGTGATAGCAAGAAATCAGTCATCATGTAAGTTTTCCAACATTTAATTTTGTTTTTTTCTTCCTAATCAAAGTAACTTACTCTTTTACCAAAGCAATCCCCTTAAAATGACCAGAGCAGTAACAGTAACAAATACCAAATTTTTTTAGACTAGGAGAGTATCACACAGTCTTCTAGGATAAACATTCAAAAGAAGGTCAAGGGAATATATCTACAAAATAATGTTATAGACATAAAAAATTTGGATTTTTATCTGATCTGATATCAAACTTTGTTGTGTGCCTCTTTCTATCAGCAGTGTCTTGGTTTTACCAACTGTAAAATTTTTTTTGTAAAGTGTTGGCTTCACCACAGTTGTAAAAGAAAAATAAAAAGGTAGGATTGCCTATAAAGTCCATAATTTTATGCATACTTACTTTTTCCATTGACACATCTCCTACTATGCTACATAATGAGTGAGCAGTTGTGAAATGCTGGCTACATGCTGTATATTTCTTTGCTAGCATGTAGTGTTTTCTGTGTCTTTCGGTTTTTGTTTGTTTCATTTTTAAATGTATAGTAAATTCCTAATACATAGTTCTTATTCCCCAAAAGGTAAAAAGTATTCTGAGAATTTAGAAGCCTCAGGTCTATGCATTAACGTCCTATGCATTAACATGACTACATGGCAGGTCTGTACATAAGAGGATGGTTAAACTTCTCTGGAACTGTTCTTGTTTCAGTTTGAATTAAAGCTATTTGTTCATGATTGTATTATCTAGTCTTTGAGTACCCTTGTTTCAGTTCATTGGGCATTTTAGCAGTATTCAGAATACATACACATGAAAGATGAATGAAATTTAGCTGAAAATGTCCTGAGTCTTTTTCTGTCACTTTTCACAGTTATTGCAAGTTTATATCAGGAGGTTCATGGGAGTGTGAATGGAAGTTTAGTGGTTTGATCTGCACAGCAACTACCAGATCCTTAATTTTTTTTTTATTTATCTATTTATTTACTTATTACATTGTAGTTTGCATTCAGAATTGTTTCATCACTCATGCTAACTAAATTAGAGGTCGCAGAACCCGTGAAGGACTGATAACACATTGTGGAAACAATTCTAATATCACTGTCAATAAACAGTACACATTGGACTTCAAAGTCTTTTGTCCCAACACAGCTGTGTCCCTTTTGGGAGAAAAATTGATGCCTTTTATCTTTTTTAAGTGCCACAATGAACCTCAGTGTGGCAGAGGTCATTCAGGCCTTAAAATTTACAAGGGTTTGGCATCTGTAAATGCTTTCCTTCCATGCTAACCAAATGGCTTAATCCAACTTTGTAAAAATAAATTGGTTATTAATTTATTCTAAAGTTACTTAGAAACCAGAGGCAGTGTAAAGACAAAATAAAGGTCCATATACATGTTTATTGTTAACTAAACCCTAATTTTTTTCAGAAAGCCTGACAAGCTCTATGCATCTTATTGCCTGCTTTAGGAGAGGCAAGCAGTTTCCTGCTGGCTGGTTTTGCTTTTTCGCCTGACTGCCAGAGAGCAGCAAAGGCAGACATGGCTCTGCAAAGCAGAGTCAATCAAGAGCCACAGGCAGATGTCAGGCAGGCAGGGCAGAGCCCCTGTACATCTGGCCAAGGACAGCTGAACTGGTCCATGACAGTGGCCAGGGTCACCGGCAGCCCTGTAACCATGAGGCACATCCACAGTGACAAGGCAGGTCTAAGCCCCAGCTTGGAGGTCATGACCCTGGATCAGCATCAGGTTCTGGATGAGGAGTGACAAGGCCAGGCATGGGCACAGCTGCAACGGAGGACATCCCTCCAGCTGGTAGCAAGGACAGGAGCCTCCCCTTGAAAGTAATTCCGAAGCAAAGGACCAGGAGAGCAAGACCTCACTGCAGCTCCTTAGCAGATATTTTTTGGAAGAGCTCTTTTCAAGGCCAAACATCTGTACTATTATTTAAGCCAGCCCTGAGCCCAGGCAGCCAAAACCTGAAGCAAGAAGACATGCACTCATGACCCTGATGCTGAGTTAGTATTTATCAGCACCTTTTTTCAGGACAGCAGTTGGCAATGCTTTCCAGTTCCATCTGCTCCTTACGCCTACATCTTGTTACACTCAAAATCTTGTCATGGGCAGAAGGGAACTGTCATGGTGTAACCTCAGCCAGCAACTAAGCACCACACAGCCACTCGCTCACTCCTCCCCCACCCCAGTGGAGAATTGGGAAAAAAAAAAGGAAAACTTGTGGGTTGAGATAAAGACAGTTTAACAGCACATAAAAAGAAGGGAAAATACTACTACTATTACTACTACTACTAAGAGAATATACAAAACAAGTGAGGCACAATACAATTGTTCACCACTCGCTGACCAATACCCAGCCAATCCCTGAGCCACGGTCCCCCCCCCATGTCCCCCCAGTTTATGTAATGGACATGATCATGATGTAATATGGTATGGAATACCCCTTTGGCTCATTTGGGTCAACTGTCCTGGCTGTGTCCCCTCCCAGTTTCTTGTGCACTCCCAGCCTCTGCTGGCAGGGCAGTATGAAAAGCTGGGAAGTCCTTGACTTAATATAAACACTACTTAGCAACAACTAAAACATCAGTGTGTTATCAACATTATTCTCATCCTAAATTCAAAACACAGCACTATACCAGCTACTAAGAAGAAAATTAACTTTATTACAGCTGAAACCAGTACAGGAACTCACCACATATGATGTATGAGACAAGAACTTATTGTGAATTGAACACTAACTGACAACAAATTTTAACAGTATAAATAAAATTCAGTTATTATTGGTTCACTTACAAAATACTGACACAATTTTCGCATTAGGTACGGTTCAAATTTTGTTGTTCAAATTTTGCTGTTCAAATTAGCATAGAAAAGTCTCATTAATAATACAATTTAAGCCAGTGTTCCTCAGGACTTGTCCAGATACAGCACTTATGGAGCTGGGGCTTCAACACTTTCAGCAACAGTTGCTTGGCCCCTGGATCCTTGTTAAAACAGTGTAAACCAGCTTGGGCCACAGCAAGCCCAGCCCCATCCTGGGACCCTGCATCATTGCAACAACACTTACTGGATTATAATCTCTTCATCTTTTATTTGCCTTTTTTGTTACCTCATGGTACAAGAAAAATAAGGCTCATCAACCTAATTTAAATTGACATGAAAACTTTCTCTGATTTGAGACCTCCTAACAAAGCTTCCTTGACGTGGTGCACATCTTTTACTTCCCCTGAACTTCCTCATAGATTTTACTCCTTGCAGTAGTCAAGGTAATGCTAAGGGGCATATGATATTTATGTAAAAATACTTGAGGGGCATAGGTCATTTATGTAAAATAACATGGGCATTTGCTTTAATATCCAAACAAAAAATTTTCCAATAGGTGTCTTTTTTCAGCAAGCATTGGTAATATTAGCTACATGAAATAGAGTTTTATATGTTTTAGGTGAATTAAAGCCTCCATTTTTATTGTTTTGCTGCTTTCTATTGTATGAATGGACAATTAGAATTTCTACAAATAGTGAGAACTAAAATTACAAAGAGAAGTCAGATAATATCATCACAAAGTACCTTTTATTTCTGTTTAAAATTGGTATCAGATTTATATCAAGTATGTCTCAGCTTGTCTTCAAAATAACAGAAGTTATGCTCCTATCACAGAAGAGTTTAAATTTGAAGTATGCCATTAGTCCCTGATTAAAGCTTGACTCCTTGTGTATTGAGATATTTTGGTGGATAAAGGCCTACATGTGGTTTCTTTGCATTTTCTCTTATTTATTAGCTTGTCAACATAGTTATTTTTTTCTTTTGAAAACTGGTTATAGGAATATAATGCAATGTATTTTGTTATTTTTTTTGTTGTTTTTAGACAAATAATTATTCCTACTTAAGTTATGTTTGTTTAAAACTTATGATACATACAGAGTTTCTCCCCTGTGCTTTTTAAATTGCAAAGATAAATGAATCTTTGTTTAAGTTTTTTACAGATTAGAAAACTGAAGCACAAAACGATTTGTTTATAGCCAAAAATAAGGATTTAAAAGGTGTGCAAAATGCAGAACAGAACTCTTGGGGGGTTTACCTACACCTTCGTTTTGGTAAGCATTATTGTATGTGGCCATGTTCCTCAGCCCAAAGTATTTGGGAATATTTGCATTAGCTCAAACATAGGATTTTCCACATATATATATATATATATCCTTTACAGAATTCATTTTTGCCAAAGCAGTGTCAGTTGTTTATAGTTGTCTACTTTTTAATAGATAAATAAATACATACATAAGCAAGTAGTTCTTAGCACCAGATTCTCATCTCAAATTCTGAGGCAGGATTCATTGTAGCCAACCCAATCTTCACCTTCACAAGAGGAAAGGAAGATTTGCAGGTATTACAGTACCTCTTTAATTTAACTAAATTTGTCCGTAATGTAGTCTAGTCTTGACACAATTACTCTGTGCAGTTCTGCATCTTTTGCAAGGTGTGAGAGTTGTTCAACAAAAGCAAGTACTAGGTGGAGAAAAATTCTTGATCATCTCCCTATGTCTCATGAGAAACTCCAGCCCTTTTTGCACCCAGGTCAATGGAGAAGGAGATTCTTCAGGTCTCAGGCCATGCTATCTTTTCTTGCTCAGCTCCTTAAAACTGGTAGGAGACAAAGATCTATCTGGTTTCCACCAGGAATTTCATCTAGGCTCCCTCATAGGGGGTCTTAGGGACACTTTTATACAATGCTTATTTTTTCTCCATGTATCTATTTTATCTCTTTGGTACAACAGAACAATGTCACAGTGTTTCCCTAAAGGTAAGAGTGTTGTTTTACTCCTTTATTTCTAGTTATAGACCTCTCACAAAAGACAAACTCCCGCTACTCCTCTCACTTGGATCACTGAATGAGCTGCACTTGGAGGTTTACCTTTCTGTCTGATATAGCAGTTACTAGTCTGGCCTCCTCTGGACTCTAGTCAGATCATCATGATTTCCACTGAGTGCTGATTGGTTTGTCTTTTTCTTTTTTTAGCTTTAGCTAAGCTAAAAAGGGAGAGTTTGCCATTGGATTTCAACTGTCTTCCACCTTATTTTTTCCAATTACTGTATATATAAATACTGTGAAAAATATTGTTTGCTATCTGCAGTCTTAGTCAGAACTTTAGTTTCTATTTCTACTCCACTCAAAAGTGTGGTCCATTCTGCTTTTGGAATGGAGTTCCATAGCTGCACTTGTATTTATATTTTCCACAAGTGCTGAAGAACTTCACTAATGGGAACACTTTAAGATTTTCAGGAAAATTCCTTTTTTACTAATAGACATTTTGTGATCCTATTTGCAACCATTGAACTTGTGTGTATTTTAAGGATCTTTTCTTTTTTATCTTAAGATACATTTATATACTTTATTTTTTACAGTAACAATAGTGGTCAGTGAGCAAAGCTGTATTCATAACAGCTAGAGAAGATTCATTTTTCATGAGAAGTCTGACATTCTTAAAATCATCTGTTTCTTTGACTTCTATAAATGAAAAAATCCAAGCAGCAAAATTAAAGAGTTTGAAAGATGGACATCTCTGAAGTGCCTAGTTATCCATTTTTCCATTAACAATAGCACATTCTGTTATTGCAGTTTTTGATTTACAGCCTCAAATAGGCTTTGAAAAATATAATAGAACATCTTTAATTAAATCCCCAAAACTCACATTCAGGGATAAATAATAATCCATCAGCTATTCCATTCTCTAACAGGACCCAGGAGAACTTGACAGTCTTAATCACTTCTGCCATTTATACCTTCATTTTCAGCTTTGTTTCAGTTGAGCCATTTAGTGGGGTTTATCTAAATTACGGTATCTTTTTTTTTATCACACTTCATAGCTGTAACACAGAAACTAATTTCAGGTGCAAAATGGAATATCTCTGAAGCACAGACATCAGTGGCATAAGCGCGTTAGAATGAAAAGTTACCTGTCACTGACTGATATTTGTCTCTGTAATGAGCTGAGGCATTCAGGAACTGTGCCTCTAGTAAAATTAGAAACCACCACCAGCAGCACAGCAGAATTCTAAACATGTTAGAGAACATTCATTTTCCTTATTGCACAGGACAGCTGTGGAGTACAAAAATAGAATGTAAACAAAGTTTTGAACTACATCCCAGCATTGCTATAGGTGTGTGGAAGGTCAAAGTAAATACTCATACAGTTCCTAAACACTCATATTGATGCTGTTCTAGTTTCTTTTATCTATCCTGAGGATAAAATAACATATATATGTGTTTTTAGATTTTACCTTTGGTACAGTATCCAGTTGTTTTAAAATATATTCTGCATATGAAATAAAGGGATATGACCTTGCATTGTCAAATTCACTTCTTAAACATCTGCATGGTTGCCCCAAATTACAACTAAGGTAAAAATGACAGGGTGCAACTACATTTTTTATTGCACGGTGACAAATTTTGTGAAAGTAGGATCCTTCACTGTGTTTTTTCTTTTAATTAATTTTACTCTATTGTTTTTGTATATTAAGATTTCCATAGCTTGCTAATGCTAAACATATATATTGATGACCTATATAGTGGTATTTATGTATTTAAACCCTACTTATATTAATATCACACAGTTTCAACATTTAACTATCTCACCAGAATATTTTTTTCACATTCTAAGGCTGCCAAATAAACTTCTCTGACTATTGGTTTACCTCTGAAAGGACATGAGAATGTAAGAGTATAATCTTTTTTCAGAACAGACAGCTCACAAACAGATTATCACTGGAAAATTAATTAATCACAGGACAGAAAAATTTGGGGGCTGACTTTTTTGGGTTAGAATTCTACCTTCAGTAAGCAGCTTCAAAAAGCATCTGCCTAAATAACTGTGCCATTGCCCACCAGTTAATTTGCATCATCTGTGTGCCAGTGCAAGTGATTGAAAGGCAGAAGTAGAAGCAAATAGAAGTTCTGCCAAGAGTACATGATAGAAGTGCATGCCTTTCCAGACAACATCCAGGCACTGTGAAATGAATGAAGGGAAGAATGGGGAAGGAGTTAAAGTAGTAGGAAATCCCATCTGTGTAACACCACAGAAACTAGTAAGACCTAGGCTGTATACCTCCAATGACTAGGACTACCCTTCTTTAATCTTCCTAAGCCTCACTATGCGCACCTCTTCTACAAAACAAGAATGAATAATGAGCATGCCATCTTGGTCTCCAAAGACTATAGTATTTTTCCAGAGTCTTTTATAGTGTTCTGTGTGATTGTTTTTCCATATTAAAACTACATAAACAATATATTAATTATGTACAATGTTTAAATGTAAAGATTTTTAAAATTCATTTCTCTCTTTGACTGCTTATGGGCCAAGAGTGTCACTGTGTCAAATAAATTTCCTTGTTATCAATATATTTAAACTACCATCATTATTTCTACCTTGAATGAAAGCTCACTAGCATAGATGTAAATTTCATATCAATTCATAAAGCCTTCTGATATAACCTATGTGAGAAATGTTAAAAGTGCTAAGGCTTGAAACATTCTAGTTGTTCAAGGAGGTAGTCAATAGGAACCCCTGGGAAACTACCCTCAGGGACAAGGGAGCAGAACAGAGCTGGCAGATCTTTAAGGGCACTTTCCATAGAGCACAAGAGCTCTCAATCCCCTGGTGTAAGAAATCAGGAAAGGAAGGCAAGAGACCAGCATGGATGAGTCGATACATGCTGGTCAAACAAAAGGGCAAGAAGGAAATACACAGTCAATGGAAGTAGGGACAGGTGTCCTGGGAAGGTTATAGGGACATTGCCCAGTTGTGTAGGGATGATGTCAGGAAGGCCAAGATGCAGCTGGAGCTGAACTTGGCAAGAGACACAAGGAATAATAAGATGGGCTTCTATATGTTTATCAGCCAGAGAAGGAAGGTCAAAGAAAGTGTACCCCCACTAAACACAACTGTCAAACTTGTAACAACAGACAAGGAGAATGCTGAGGTACTCAACAACTTTTTTTCCTCAGTCTTCACTGGCAACGTCTCTTCCCACAGCTCTTAAGTGGATGGACCTCAAGGCAGGGACTGGGGGAGCAAAGTCTCTCCCAATGTAAGAGAAGATCAGGTTCATGACAACCTGAGGAACCTGAACATGCTTAAGTCTATGGGACCCAAAGAGATGCATCCCAGAGTCCTGGGGGAACTGGCTGATGTAGCTGCCAAGGCACTCTTTATGATATTTGAAAAGTCATGGTAGTCAGGTGGAGTCCCTGGTGACAGGAAAAAGGGAAACATTGCACCCATTTTTAAAAAGGGTAGAAGGAAGGACCCTGGGAACTACCAACCTGTCAGCCTCATCTCTGTGCCTAGGAAGATCATGGAACTGATCCTCCTAGAAGCTGTGCTAAGGCACATGGAGGACAAGGAGGTGATTTGAGACAGCCAGTATGGCTTCACAAAGGGCAAGTCTTGCCTGACCAACCTAGTGGCCTTCTGTGACAGAATGACTACATCAGTGGACAAGGGAAAAGCTATGGATGTCCTCTATCTGGACTTCTGTAAGGCCTTTGACACAGTCCGCCACAAAATCCTTCTCTCTAAATTGGAGAGATGTGGATTTGATGTGTGGATCAGTGGATGAGGAAATGGTTGGCTGTTCACATCCAGAGGATAGTGGTCAACAGTTTAATATCCAGATGGAGATCAGTGACAAGTGGTGTCCCTCAGGGGTCTGTATGGGAGCCAGTACTGTTTAATATATTCATTGATGACATAGACAGTGGGTTCTCAGCAAGTTTGCAGATAACACCAAGTTGACTGGTGCAGTTGACATGCCTGAGGGATGGGATGCCATCTAAAAGGACATGCTTGAGAAGTGGGCCCATGTGAACTTCATGAGGTTCAACAAGGTCAAGTACAAGGTCCTGCACCTGGGTCAGGGCAACCCCCAGTATCAATACAGGCTGGGGGATGAGGATATTGAGAGCAGCCCTGCAGAGAAGGACTTGGGGCTACTGGTGGATGAAAAGCTGGACATGAGCCGACAATGTGAGCTTGCGGCCCAGAAAGCCAACCGTATCCTGGGCTGCATCAAAAGAAGTGTGGCCAGCAGGTCAAGGGAGGTCATTCTGCTCCTCTGCTCTGTCCTGGTGAAACCCCACCTGGATTACTGCATCCATCTCTGGAGTCCTCAGCACAGGAAACACATGAACCTGTTGGAACAGGTCCAGAGGAGGGCCACAAAAATGATCAGAGGGCTGGAACACCTCTCCTTGAGGAAAGGCTGAGAGAGTTGGGGTTGTTCAGCCTGGAGAAGAGAAGGCTCTAGGGAGACCTTATTGTAGCCCTTCAACACCTAAAAGGGGCCTATAAGAAAGATGGGGACAAACTTTTTAGTAGGGCCTGTAGCAATAGGACAAGGTGTAATGGCTTTAAACTAAAAAAGGGTAGATTTAGACTAGATATAAGGAAGAATTTTTTGTACAATGAGGGTGGTGAAACACTGGAACAGGTTGCCCAGAGAGGTGATGCCCCATCCCTGGAAACATTCAAGGTCAGGTTGGATGGGTCTCTAAGCAACCTGATCTAGTTGAAGATGTCCCTTCTCATTGCAGGAGAGGTTGGACTAGATGAACTTTAAAGGTCCTCTCTAACCCAAACTATTCTGTGATTCTATCATTCTATGATTTTATGCTTCTATGGTCCCAGGCAGGCATTTGCCAAATACTTGTTGTGGCAAGTTAACGTTGCAAGAGATGTAATGTATATTATAATAAATATTTTTAACAGTAGTTGTTTTGAATAGAAACTGCATATGATAGAACAGGCAAACACTATATTTTAATCAAACTTCCTTAAAAGAACTTGTTTGAGAGGGCACATGAGTCACAATAATGGCACTGATTGCAATTTACACCCATACATTAACATATGCCTTTAGTAATTCTTGTTTAAGTGTTCTGTATTGTGTTTATATTTCATCTAATATAAAGCAAGTTACTTTATTGTAAGGCATTTGTAGCTCTGAAAAGAAAAGAGAAAACCATGAAGCATAATTGGTCTGCCACTAGTGTCACATTAGAGTAAAACAGGAATGATTACATAAAGTCAATGACAGCAAAATAAGGCCAATTACTTCAGATGCTCAAGTGATTATTGCTCAATTTTATTTTGTGATTAAAAAGTATTTATAAAAAGTGCTTTAGGAAACACAAAAAGTGCAATATGTAAGCCATCAAGTACTGTACGGGAGGAGGCAGGTGTTGGTGTATTTTGCTAACACTTAAATATTTAGCATGATCATTAAATTTTATATTGCACATATGCATACATTTCCAGCCAAGTGAATGCATGCAATGGAAATTTCAGCACTTGTCCCACATATTCAGTTTTGGAGAATCTGCCCCTTGTTGGTAGTGAATGAACAAGCAAATGAGCAAAAAGCAGCATAAGCATGGATGCTGCATCTAAATCAAGTGAGCTTTGGGAAAGAATAAACAAATGGAGATGCAAGTGTTGCTGTACCCTGCTGACTTTTTATATCATCACCTCCCTTCTTGGAAAACATTTTGAAATCTTTCATTAATGTGTTTTCAGATGGTTTCTCTTTTCAGAATTGTTTTCAGAATTGTTTTAAAGAAAATGGTTGGAAGATGAATGCAGATTTATGTATAAGACAGTTCAGCAGATTTAGCATCTCTGAGTTCTCAATGTATTCATGTTTGATTCAACAATAAAGGATGATTTAAAGCTATGGTAATTAAAAACATATCTTTTATGAATGTAATTTAGTAACAAATCCCACTCAGGAAGTTCACAGACAGAATCTTTAGTTTTACAGCTCTCAGGTGTACTGCAGGTTCAGTCAGATTTACATGGCTCCAACAAACATGTAAGAGCATGTCCCTCCTGCTTGTTCCCTTCAGTAACCAAGTCCTTCAGTGGCTGCTAGAAAGAAGCCAAGCATATTTTCTTCCCAGCAGAAAACTAATGTCATTCTTTTTATTCTCCTGTCCACAAAACACACACTGAGGCTGCATCCATGTATAGTTCTGAAAGTTTTCATTTTATCTCTACAGTTCCTAGATATAAATTCAGAGCACCAGCTATAGAGTTTTTTGTGGGTTTTTTTGGTTTTGCTTTTGTTGTGTCTTTTTTTTTGTGTTATAAACAAACAGTCTGAGGCTGAGCTGAGCACTGTGAGAGCTAGTTGCATCTGCAGCTGCAGAGACATTACAACTGGTTAAATAAGAAACACATTTTATACAGTCAAAGAAAAGTCCTCTCTCAGTGAGTAGACCAAAGTAGGAAATAGTCAGGGGCACCCACAGAGTGCTGCTAACAATCTGCGGGAAATGGCTTTTACCTTTTGCATGTGCCATCTAGCACTGAAATCTGAGAATGACCTTAAAACCAACATTCTTCTTCCAAGAGGACAGAGGGTATCTGTGTACTCGGCTGATCTTGACCCGTTACATGCATTTTTTAGGTTTTCAAGTTGTATTGATCTGAATATCGTTGTAGGAAGTTACTTAATGTTTAACTACTGTCAGTAATAAATTGGATTTGATGTCCTTTTTATGCAGCGGTTGTCGCATTTAGTTAAAGGGTTTTTTATAAACAAATCTGCCATTAGTCATCCACTTAATCTTGATCTGTATCAAATGAACTAAAATTCAGATAAGGATTCCTGGAGAAATATCAAAGGACAAAGTAGTCATAAAAATAATATATTTAAAGATTTTTTATGTCTTGTTACTAATAGCTGTCACTCCTATCAAATACTCATATTACAATTTTGGTACACAAGAATACAGTTTATGAGGCTGAGAAGGTAAGACTGGCTTTGATTTCAGGATAAACAGTAACAATGAAGTTGAAAATTAAACTTGGTCTATGTGATTTTGGTTGTCCTTTTTTATTGTGAGGTCACAAGAAATATAAACAATCAACTTAAATTTGCCTTCTGAAATGGATTTAAAGTCTGTTTTTTTCCAGGTTTAAAGTGTCTCCGTTTTTAACTAGGGAATGTAGTAGAAAATTGGTGTAGAACACCTTATGATGCAAACCCAAAAATGCACTTAATACTTTTTTAACCATTAGGCTGAGCCATGGGATTGTACTTTGATGACTTTTTTGATGTTGTTTAGTAGGAGACAAGATCCACAGGGGGATCTGTAAAATATACTGGAGGAAAAAACTAATCAGCAATTTTTCAAATTATGCTATTCATTTCAGGGTCACTATAAACTCTCCTACAATCACAACCATCAGAACACAAGCTGTAACTGCAGTCCATGATGATATGAAACACTACTGAGAAAATACTTTTCCTGTCTCAGATTGTATTTGCTGGGAAAAAGAGGCTTATCTGTATCTCTCACTATTCTTAATTCAGTGTTCATTTCCATTGTATGGAAAGGTAGCTGCAATGAATGTGAGAGGCTATGAAATGCCAAACTTCTTGCAGTCAAAGTCAGTTGCCTGACGGCTATCTCCCCATTCTTCTCGGTTAGTCCTAGATGACATTTAGGGTCACCGATAGCTGCTCTAGATCCAGCTGAAGTTTTAGTTTAGACAGTTAGGATTTATTCCTTAATTCCCCATTATCCACTGTACTTTTCCCTTGAAAAAAACTAACCAATGATGATATTTACATGGCCTGGTTAGTCATTTAGGGCCCAAAGAAACATTCTTTTCAGGAGAAATAACAAGCCAGGGGTTTGCCTTGTGTGGTGTAAGTACCCACAACACAGAGTTTTTGATCTCTGGTCATTCAGTAACATTGCTTACTCTCAAGGTGGAAAAGAAGACTGAGCACTGAAAGATCACTACATTTTATAATAAAATACAGGGTTCTTTTATAACACTTCAAATTTCCAACCGTTACATGACCTCAGGATCCATTATCAAAATTCCCTTTGCACCCATCAGGACTAGAAACTCTTACTTTTCAAGAAGACCTGAAATCTCAAAAATTCACAGTAGGTAAAACTGAAAGAACAAAAAAATCCATTACAGGAGATTGACACAGCACAATAGCAGAACTTGACAGTAATTCTCTTAGACAATCATCCAGGTAGCTGTATGCTGTGGTGTCATCCTTTTGATACCAACACAGACATGCCAGGATCCATCCAGCTTATGTAGTTGTGCTGTATAATTTCCAAACCTCAAACTTGTCCACTGAAAACTAGACTTCATACTGCATGTGACTGCCTTGATAATGCATAGTTTTTTGAACCAACTTATTTGGTCCACCAAGGCAGAAAGGAGGAAATGCTAAAGACAAGCTACCATTTGAAGCCTCATAGAAATGAGCAATCCATCAGAAAAATTGTGAGTCTGTCATGGTTTAACTCCAGCTAGCAACTAAGCACCACACAGCCACTTACTCACTCCCCCCCACCCAGTGGGATGGGGGAGAGAATCAGAAAAAAAGTAAAACTCGTGGGTTGAGATAAGAACAGCTTAATAGAACAGAAAGGAGCCAATAATGATAGAAATAACAATAATAAAATGACAATAATAATAATAATAATAGGATTGGAATGTACAAAAAAAGTGATGCACAATGCAATTGCTCACCATGCACTGACTGATGCCCAGTTAGTTCGCAAGCAGTGATCCCCCCCAGCTCCACTCCCCCCAGTTTATATACTAGACATGACGTTACATGGTATGGAATACCCTGTTGGCCAGTTTGGGTCAGCTGTCCCAACTGTGTCCCCTCCCAACTTCTTGCGCCCCTCCAGCCTTCTTGCTGGCTGGGCAGGAGAAGCTGAAAAATCCTTAGTCTAAATATTGCTTAGCAACAACTGAAAACATCAGTGTGTTATCTACATTATTCTTATACTGAACCCAAAACATAGCACTATACCAGCTACTGGGAAGAAAATTATCCCAGCCAAAACCAGGACAGAATTATTTTCAGAAAAATCTCTAGAAGTGACATTTTTATTTTTTAACTGAATGATATTACTGGGCTGTACTCTGTTAGGTTTGTAAGATTCTTAAGCTACAACAAAAGCAATGGCCTCTGATGGAAGAAACCTTGCTTTCAACTGTAGAATGTGTTTCTGTATTCCTTCAAGATCCTCCTAACTCAGGTACTCAATAGGAAATTTCTACTAATATTCTCCTAGGCATTGTGAACCGATGGTTGGCTGCACTGCCACACCTGCATACATCTACAAAAGATTTGAAGGAAAAAGAGAATAAACAATGCAGTGTCCAGGTAGTTCTCATTAATGTACACAAATGACTTATTTCTGTTTCTTTAACTTAGAAGACACTGACTTTTAAAGAAAACAAATAAGATATGAATTGTAATTGTACTTAACCAAATACACTGCTTCTGGCTGTTCAACTAAAGCTTTTTCAAGAATGCATCTTGCCGTCATAAAGCGTTGGGGTTTTTTTTCACTGTAGGAAGCTAGAATTTGATTAAAAGCCAGAAAAAGGCTTGATGTCTTTGTAAATGTATTTGGTTTTCACTACTCTTTCTTCTCCAAAACCTAAGATTTTGTTGATGACTTTAAGACTTGAAATCTATAGTTGCTTAGCTCTTTATTTCTTCCTTTGCCTCTCATTATAATTTGTTTAAGCCAATAAAATGAAAGTTTTGATCACTATAAGAAAGTCTCTAGCTTTTATACAAATTTGCTGTTGTCATGGAAAATTGGGATTGATTTTTACATAATGGAAAATTATGGATTGATTCAGTAAACATCAATACCAATCTGAGTTCACAAAGTCAGACTTCAGGATTAAAACCAGTGATTTTACTGAGCAATTAACACTGTGTTTGTATCTCCTATCAAGACTTCTTAAAGAAAGGAATGTATGCAGTTTCTTTCAGACCTGTTAGATAAAGAAATTAGTAGAAAGCAGTAGCCATCTGGAAAATTGCCAGTATTTCAATTTCATCTCCTTTCAAAAAAATCAAAATTGCAACTTTTATTAGAATTGGAATCAATATTTATCCATTGTTCCTTTATTGCTCTCATATGACAATAAGCAGTCAAAATTGATGAATTATTTTTTTTAAATTACTTATGGATATGTGAAGTCTATTTTTTCACTGCAGTCAAACATCAATGATGCAAAAAGCAGAATATCTGTAATTTTTCATATTCCAGTTGAAATTAGGATTGTACTTGAAAATAAGATGGTCATAATCATAAGCACTTACAAATTAGGCTTCCCATGTTCCAGTTGTCTTACTACTTGTCCCATTGTCTGTTTTCACTTTTTTCAAAATAATCAATATTTTCAAGAGTCTATCCCATACTTTGCTTCCAGTTGGCCAATGATGGAGCTAATAGACATGATCCAATTATAGTGAAATTTGATTTACATATATGATATCCAAATCCAGACAAGTGTATTTTCTTCTATAGAGTACCTAGCTGCTTTTGAAAGGACACAGTTCTTAACCAGAGTTCTAGCTTCATGTATAGTTGTTTTCTATGTGGTAGTTTTTTTCAGAAAATTTCCTTCTTCTTATATAGTTCCCCTCAGCAAGATTATTTCTTGTGTGTTTGGAATTTCTTAAGGTGGGTTGATGGAAGTGAAACAGTAAGCTTGTGGAAAACAGGAAACAAACTATGGAAAACCCTTGAAGATTCCTGAATTACTTTCTCTAAAATGCAAAAGTTATAATGACCCAGAACTCAAGAAAGTCATAAATGAACCCAGAGGACCATACACCACTAAAGTCATTCAGGCAGCTTTAAACATGCCAGAGATCATGAAGCTAACACAATGTTAATAAGAACATATTTATTTTATTTCTCATGATGAGTTAGGACAAAAAAAAAAAAACCTAGAAGTTTGCTCCAGCTCATACAGGAAGTCTATTATGGCTTGCTTTTAAAATCAAGCTCTAAGTTGAAAGATATAGTTGTAAACGTCATGTATTTTGAAAGTCTCATAGATCAGGACTGAATCTACAATGATATTTTGAGGTTACAGGTTAGAATGGAACTGTAAAATTGCATTGGTGCACTCTTGTCCTGAACTTTTAAATGTTTTGAGCTTGGATTTTGGTTTGATTTGTTTTTTTCTTTCCTTGAAAATTTTGGGTTGCAATAAAGATTAATTGCTAGCAATCTGTCGTGGTTTAACACCAGCCAGCAACGAAGCACCACGCAGCCACTCACTCACTCCCCCCCATCCAGTGGGATGGAGGAGAAAATCAGGAAAAAAGAAGTAAAACTCCTGGGTTGAGATAAGAACGGTTTAATAGAACAGAAAAGAAGAAACTAATAATGTTAATAATAACACTAATAAAATGACAACAGCAATAATGAAAGGATTGGAATGTACAAATGATGCGCAGGGCAATTGCTCACCACCCGCCAACCAACACCCAGCTAGTCCCCGAGCAGCGATTCCCTGCCCCCACTCCCCAGTTCCTATGGGAGTTCCTAGATGGGACATCCCATGGTATGGAATACACCGTTGGCCACTTTAGGTCAGGTGCCCTGGCTGTGTCCTGTGCCAGCTTCTTGTGCCCCTCCAGCTTTCTCGCTGGCTAGGCATAAGAAGCTGAAAAATCCTTGACTTTCGTCTAAACACTACTGAGCAACAACTGAAAACATCAGTGTTATCAACATTCTTCGCATACTGAGCTCAAAACATAGCACTGTACCAGCTACTAGGAAGACAGTTAACTCTATCCCAGCTGAAACCAGGACACAATCTTAGGAATAAACGGAACAACTGAACAGATAAAGTCTAGGCTTTAAGGTCCCTCTATTTCAGTGAACTCTGCAAATTTTGTGCAAAAAAAATCTCCTTGCAGAAATCAGTCATAACTTTGCAATGTTTTAAAACCCAACAACAGTACATAAGTAGAATCACAAATTGAGGTTTACCTCCTGGTGCTTATTATCACTGCCTTCTTTGTGAGCAGAAGTTTTAGTTCTCTCGCTGTATATTGGTGATGTGAGGTTGCTCTCTGCGAGGAAGGAGAGATGTGAAAGTAAAGAGACAAGTTAATTGCTGAAGTCAGGCCAATTTTTTCCCCTCCTGTTTCTGTAGTGCCCTGATAGTTCATTAAGTATGTATATTACAGTAGAATGGCAAAGAGCAATATTTCATATTTTCATCAAGCAGAATTAAAACCTTATGGGGAGGAAAATTATGACATAGGTATACAGTTTTGTGAGTAAGGGGGTTGTTGTGGCTTTCCTGAGCATAGAAAAACTTTACATTTATTTATTTTCTTTCCTTTCTTGGAGAAAAAAACAAAACAAAAGAAGGAACAGTTTATATTTTCCTCTGTAGACAGTTCACAAACCTTAGCAAATAATACACATTTATTTCATGTGAGAAGTGGATTCTTAATAGTGCTATGTGAACTAATAGTTATACTGGGAAAAAAATAAGTTCACAAGGCAAAATGTCAGTGTGCGGCGTGGGTCCCAGCTAGCAGCTGAACTCTCACCCAGCTGCCCAGTCACCTCAACCAGCAGAGTGGGAGAGGAAATAGGAAGAAGAGTGAGAAAGATGGTGTGTCAATATAAAGACAGGGAGATCGCTTGCCAATTACTATTGCAGTCAGAACAGACTCCTCTTAGGAAATTTAATTCATTGCCAATTAAAATAAATATAGACTAGACTAGGCTAGGCTAGTTTAGGCTGGAATAGAATAGAATAGAATAGAATAGAATAGAATAGAATAGAATAATGGAATAGTATAGTTCCATGAAGGGACATACAACAATCATTTAGTCCTGCTGCCTGACCATTTCAGGGCTGACCAAAAGATAAAGCATATTATTAAGGACATTGTCCAAATGCCTCTTAAACACTGACAGGCTTGGGATATTGACCACACCTCTAGAAAGCCTGTTCCAGTGTTTGACCACACTCTCAGTAAAAAAATGCTTCCTAATGTCCAGTCTAAACCTTCCCTGGTGCAGCTTTAAGCCATTCCCACGTGTCCTGTCACTGGATACCAGGGAGAAGAGATCAGCACCTCCCTCTCCACTTCCCCTCCTCAGGAAGCTGCAGAGAGCAATGAGGTCACCCCGCAGCCTCCTTTACTCCAAACTAGACAAGCCCAAAGTCCTTAGCCACTCCTCACAGGACATGCCTTCCAGACCGTTCACCAGCTTTGTTGCCCTTCTCTGGATGCATTCAAGGACCTTCACATGCTTCTTAAATTGTGCGGCCCAGAACTGCAGACAATACTCAAGGTGAGGCCACACCATTACTGAATACAACAGGGTAATAACCTCTTTTGACTGGCTGATTATGCTGTGATTGATGCACCCCAGGATGGGGTTTGCCCTCTTGGCTGCCAGGGCACACTGCTGACTCATGTTGAGCCTGCTGTCAACCAGCACCCCCAGATCCCTTTCTGCAATGCTGCTGAATACATGTATATCTGCTTAGCCCCCATGGAAATGGCTGTGTCTAACTAGAAACTGAAGAGAACTGTTATTTGCAGATCTAGAAAAAATCTCCATGAACTGTAGGTTCCAGTCACTCCTCTCCAATTTATACCTGTCTCCAGTGTTACTCCACCCCACGTGCATGGTGTGGCATTTGTTCCTGTTAAATTTAATGCCACTGATGATTGTCCAATGTTCCAATCTATCTAGATCCCTCTGCAAGGCCTCTTGTCCCTCAAGTGAGTCAACAGCACCTCCGAGTTTGGTATCATCAGGAAACTTGCTAATGGTGCATTCAACTCCTTCATCCAGATCATTGATAAATATATTGAATAGAACTGGCCCTAAAATTGAGTCCTGAGGAATGCCTCTGGTGACCAGTCACTGGCCAGACGTAGCCCCATTCACTACAACTCTTTGAGCCCTGCCCTTCAGCCAGTTCTTCACCCAGTGCACTGCGTAACTGCTCATCTCACAGTTGGACAACTTGTCCAGAAGGATGCTGTGAGGGAATAATTAGTTACTGATTTGGGCAGTGGGAAACAAAACCAACCAAACAAAAAAGTATCAAACACTTACACACTTAGGGAAAACACCTTTCTTACTCAGGCTGTTTTACTTGGAGTCCCAGCTTCACCCCAAGCACCTCTCTTCCCCACCTCATTACACTTAGTTGGGCAGTACAGGAGGGGTTGTGGTCAGGACTTAGCAATTTCTCTCTGCTGCTCCTTCCTTCTCACTCTTTTCCTATGCTCTATCTTGAGTCCTTCATAGGCTGCAGTCCCTTCAGGGGAGCACCTGCTCTACCAGGAACACCTCTCTCCCCTCTGGCCTTGGTGTTTCCTCTGTTGTTTCTCACTCTTCTTTTGTTTCTTTCTCCTCTCTGTATCCAGTGTATTTCTTCTCTTTCTTAAATATATTTTCACAGAGGTGCCACGTGTGGCTGATGGGATCAGCTATGCTTTGTAACACATCTGTTGTGGATCTGGCTGGAAACAACTTGAACCAGCTGTTTTCAGTGCAGGGCAGCCACTGGTCTCTTCTCACACAGGCCATCCCTGTGACTCCTCAACACCAAAACCTTGACACTACACCCAATACAGACAAGTTCAGTCAATGCAAATTTAGATTTGCATTTTTCTAAAAATAGTCAAGAGTGCCTTAGAAACAATTATATCTTTGTATTTCTTGCTTTTCTTTTATGGACTCTTTTTGTTATTTGCCTTTTTCCTTCTGCATGATCAGTGACTTATCTGTGAGAGTTTAGTTCTTTCATTTTATACAAGCTGCTTTTTAATTCTAACACCAGTGTCTGTGTGGAGTCCAGTTTATCCTGCATATCAAAGTCTAAAGAAGAGATATAGCTGGTCTTTCTAGATTCTTTGGGGACACAGTATCACATTCAAGGAGAGAAAAGAATGCTTAAAATTTAAAGGAAAATACTACAACAAAACACATTAATAGAGTATGGAGGTAAAAAAAAAGAATCAAAGATTGCATTAAAATAGTAGAAATTTCAAAAAGAAATAAAAATTTAGCTTAAAAGTAATATTAGACAAGCCGATGGAAAAGACAAGGTAATGTAACTGTCTGCCAAACCAGGGACTGTGCCTGATAGCACTATTGTTCCCTTTGAAACATAAGTGTGGATTTTTATTTTTTTTAATGGAAATGTTAAATTTTATTTTCTTAATCTCTGGGAATACTTTGTTTCAGAAACAGGACTGATTACGGGATTGGTTTTTGTTGTTATTATTATTATTTTAAAAATTCTTAATCTTTTTTAATGTCTTTTTGATGACATAAATCAGAAGTTCAGTAGAGCTGTGCTGTTGTTAGTGCACCATAACCATTTTTCAGAAATTCCAAAGGTACATGTGACAGAGAAAGCAGTTTGTTGACTAATGCACTGATGGCATTTATGGAACTAGACTAATAAGCTTTTCTATCTAATACTAATTTTGATTATTTTCAAAGTAAAGTCTCCAGGTTTGTTTACAAGTTAAAATGACCTCATGTTTTGCTCATTTGCTCACTGGGTCAGTAAGATATATACAGTTGTGTGCATGTATTTTAACCATGTGTATGTGCATACTTTATTTGTTCTTAGAAATGACTCAGCTGTATATGTACCTGCTACTGTGATAGGTTTATTGATCACTAGTAGGGATTAAAATCTCAGCTGCACAGAATTTTTTTTGCATATTTTTTTAGTTTCCCCTTCAGAATTTGAAAATCTGAAGGAAAGTATTAGGAAACTAAGAAGCATTTATGTCCTGATAATAAGAGGCCTTATTTTATTTGAAATCAGTGGGCCCTCAGCACTTTTCAAAATAAAGATGTAGTAGTCTTACTTTTCCACTTCTGAAAACCCCATGTTCAACATTCTCATGTGTTCAGCTTATCCTTTTTCTGTGACTTTACTTTTGGTTTACAATCTGTAAGGTAAATACTCCCTGAATTACAAATATTGTATTACTGACATAGATAAAATGCATATTTCAATTTATTGATTTGTGCCACTAACCTCTGTTTTAGGAGCATTCTTCATTTATCTAAGCAACTGACTGTTTCTTCAACACATCTAGTATTTATTGAATTTGAGTGAAGAAACTCACTGAACCTTGTTATTTTTTCCAGTGTGTTACCTAATATCATGAAGTTATTTGACAGCAACCCATTAAAATATAGCACAGGTATAGATGCAAGGTGGGTGGGAAGAGTGTAAAGAATGGGAAAATATAGCTAGATTTGTAGTTTAACAGAAGTCTTGTTTTGTTTTGATGTGACTCCAAAAGGTGTGAATTTTTCCTCCTCCCTAATAGCACCCCTGCTGGACAAATTGTAAATTAAGCTTATTTCTCAACGAATATACTGTCAGGGAATTGCTCTCAGGGCAGTGAAGCCTTTTGAAGACTCTTGCTATTTTCAAAATCTGAGTAATCTCACAATGATAGGCTGTCAGTCATGTTTCACTCTTTTTTCTACCCAGTGTGGAGAGGCTGTTTAAATATGTGGAACAGGTATACACAACATGCTACCTTACCATTTACTGATGAAAAGAAAGCAGTTTGCAATGCTGGTCATGAAAAACTTGTCTTTTATATATCCACCACATTATGCCAATATCTTTCTTATGTAGCTATAACATCTTATGACGTTATAACTACAGATGAACAGTTCAGATTAACTAGAACTTTATCTTAAACTTGAAATCTATAAGCCACAGACTTCCTAACAGATATGATTGTTTTGTTTTAATAAATAAAATTATATATACCCTACATATCATGTAATGGACCACGTTATTCAGTGCACCTGTAAAGCTGTGAGAATCTAATATTTCAATTTAACTACAGGGCTTTTATTTAAAAACTGCTTTGTACCTTTTGCATTAGACAACTTCATAACTTCATTATATAATGAAGTTTTTATTTTTAGATCTGTTGGATTATTTTGTGTTTTCATAATTTTTGAAAAATTTTAAAAAGTGATAGCAACAAGAACCAATACAGAAACACTGAAATGTATTTTTCATGGCTGCATAAAATGTATGAAGATTATACTTTTAATAAAGACTATATACAAAAAATAACTTGTATCTATTAGTAAATATATTAATATAAACATTATACTGTATATATTAGTTTTTATAAAGACTAATATATTTTGCAGTATTTTCTTAAGTAGAACACATGGAACACTGTGTTTGTTCTATAAGTATCCCTTAAAGAAAAGTAACTGTGAGCTGTTCTGAAACTTAACTTGGGTTTCCAGTTCTAAAAGATATCATTTCACTCTATATCAAGCTGGAAGACAGTTATACTTCCTATGTATTATCATAAATTACTAATTTGGCTAGACCAACTGTCTGCTATCTGACACATAACAGCTTTCTGGGCTTTTTCTTTACTGTCTTGGTTTGAAGCAAGACTTAAAAATACCTGTCAACACCAACACAGCAAAGAGTAAAAAAAAGGGAATAGGAAACTTAACAATGCTTCTATTGCATTGGCAAATTATAAGTGAGCTCTTCGGAATAAATAACCCGTAGGACAAACATCAAAGTCAGCACAAAAGAGTGTTCAGAATGAAGTTTCTCCTACAAATATTTTGATAGACTCAGAGAATGAGGAAAATAGAAGAGAATACACACTAGTAAGCACACTCTAAAAAAAACCCAAAATAACACAACCCACTCCCATTAAAAAAGATGCTAGAGTACTGTGTTTATGTTTCCACTGAAAGTATTCTATAGTACAAATGTCCGTATAGCATGTTCTGAAGCTACATAAATACCATACACACCACAAAAAGATGGAATTTTTTTCCAAGATATTTTCTTATCTTGTAAATAAGATTATAATTACTGTTTTAACTAATAAAGAGAAGTAACTTCATCATCTTTGGAACAATACAAAATGCATCCTAAACTTATAGAATCATAGAATCCTTTATGTTGGAAAAGACCCTTAAGATCATTGACTCCAACCATTAACCTAACACTGACAAGTCCACCACTAAACCATGTCCCTAAGCACCATGTCTACATGTCTTTTAAATACCTCCAGGGATGGTGACTCAACCGCTTCCATTGGCAGCCTGTTCCAGTGCTTGATAACCCTTGCAGTGAAGAAATTTTTCTTAATAACCAATCCCTGGCACAACTTGAGGCCATTTCCTTTTGTCCTACCACTTGTTATTTGGGAAAAGAGACCAAGGCCCACCTCACTACAACCTCCTTTCAGGTAGTTATAGAGCACGATAAGGTATTCCCTGAGTCTCCTTTTCTCCAGGCTAAACAACCCCAGCTCCCTCAGACACTCCTCATAAGACTTGTGCTCCAGGCCCCTCACCAGTTCCATTGCTCTTCTTTGGACACACTCCTCAATGTCTTTCTTGCAGTGAGGGGCCCAAAACTGAACACAGTACTCGAGGTGCGGCCTCACCAGTGCCAAGTACAGGGGAAAAATCACTTCCCTAGTGCTGCTGGCCACACTGTTTCTGATAGAAGCCAGGATGCCGTTGGCCTTCTGGCCACCTGGGCACACTGCCGGCTCATATTCAGCTGGCTGTTGACCAATATCCCCTGGTCCTCTTCTGCCAGGCAGCTTTCCAGCCACTCTTCCCCAAGCCTGTAGCGTTGCATGGGGTTGTTGTGACCCAAGTGCAGGACCCAGCACTTGGCCTTGTTGAACCTCATACAATTGGCCTTGGCCCATCAATCCAGCCTGTCCAGATCCCTCTGTAGAGCCTTCCTACCCTCAAGCAGATCAACACTCCCGCCCAACTTGGTGTCATCTGCAAACTTACTGAGGGTGCACTCCATCCTGTTATCCATATCACTGATAAAGATATTAAACAGAACTGGCCCCAATACTGAGCCCTGCAGAACACCACTTGTGACCAGCCACTGACTGGATTTAACTCCATTCGCCACAACTCTTTGGGCCCATCTATCCAGCCAGATTTTTACCCAGCAAAGAGTATGCCTGTCCAAATCATAAGCAGCCAGTTTCTCCAGGAGAATGTTGTGGGAAATGGTCTCATAGGCTTTACTAAAAAGTCCAGGTAAACAACATCCACAGCCTTTCCCTCATCCACTAAGCAGGTCACCTTGTCATAGAAGGAGATCAGGTTAGTCAAGCAGGACCTGCCTTTCATAAACCCATGCTAGCTAGGCCTGATCACCTGCTTGTCCTGTGACTGCCATGTGATGGCACTCAAGATGATCTGCTCCACAACCTTCCCCAGCACCAAGGTCAGACTGACAGGCCTGTAGTTCCCCAAATCCTCCTTCCAGCCCTTCTTGTAGATGGGTGTGACACTTGCTAATCTCCAGTTATCTGGGACCTCCCTGGTTACCCAGGACTGCTGATAGATGATTGAAAGTGGCTTGGTGAACACTTCCACCAGCTCCCTCAGCACCCTTGGGTGGATCCCATCTGGCCCATAGACTTGTGTGTGTCTAAGTGGTGTAGCAGGTTGCTAACCATTTCCACTTGGATTATGGGGGCTTCATTCTGCTCCCCATCCCTGTCTTCCAGCTCAGGGGCCTAGGTACACTGAGAACAATTGGTCTTACTATTAAAGGCTTAGGCAAAGAAGTCATTAAGTACCTCAGCCTTTTCCTCAGCTTTTGTCACTGTTTCCCCCCACATCCAATAAAGGATGGAGATTCTCCTTAGCCCTTGTCCTTAAAGAGTTGTTTGCTTTCCTCTTTCTAGAAGACAAAATACAATCTCATATTATTACTAATTTTTTCTTGATGGACCTGAAATGTTGTTCCTACAGCCATACCAATGTATGAGCTAACAGCTTCTGGAAGGTGTGAATATCACTGTAGTAATTACTGCACATTCACCATAAAGAAGAGAGAAGCATGTTCAGTGCAGAAGAATAGTGACCACCACTTATAATAACAGCTACAAATAGCTGAAAACTGGAGACAGATTTTTCTAAGAAAAACTTATCACTTCATTAAAATATCTTCTTTGACCTTAAGACCAGTGACCATGTAAAACAACCTGCTTCCAAAGCCTAAAATCTCACAGTAATAACTTACAGAACTTTCTGGATCTGCCTTGCTCTCTGTAAGTTGTCCAGAAAATTTTAGTGTCTTTATGTGTAAAACCATGGACTAGGATTTACCTAAATGAGTAATCACTACTCTTTCTTTGATTCAGTTGCAGGGAGTGCACATGGCTGGACAGGAGAGGGATTTACTAGCAGATTTCTCCTTGACTTGATAATTCACTCTTCTTTTTAATAGCTTCAATCTGTTCACCTTCAGGTTATACTGTACACCCACCCACAAACTCATCCACTTGGTAAAAGATAGAATTTGTTGGCTTTCTAAGAAAATGGTTTCAGCCTGTTCCCAGACAATGGCTGATCTGAGTTTATTGTTCAGTAGGGTCTGTATCAGACTTCTAAAAATGAATGGGAAAGAATGCTAGTGTGCTTGAGTGCTTATAGTAATTTTCATTACTTATATAGGGCAAAGTAGGCTAAACAAAACACATGTATCTTGGGGAAATCTTCCCCATGGGTTCAGGAATGCTCTTTGACATTTTTAAAAACCTGGTGGTTTACCAGACACCAGATTTTTGTTCTCCAGTGTTCCCACTCCATCTGTTGCACTCTCTAGGTCTTTCCATTGTCTGTGAATGGCCTTTCCCCTTTTCAGTGCTGATCTGGAGAAACTAGATCAACTAATATGAACTGGGAGTTGCAAGTACCACAGTACAATGGGCAATGCATCAGTCCTTTTCCTAGTCTATTATTTCAGATCCCATGAATGTATCTTCCATAAGAAATCATGAGGTTTACTTCTTTCCTTCTTCTTAAATTCCTTCCATAAGAGATTTGCTTGCAGATAAACAAGGTTTTCCATTGGATGTTAATGTTCTCATACTTATTTTACAGCCAGCAACTGTTAAAATTTTATGAACCATTGTGTTACCATGACTGCTAGCTGTAAATTCATCTGTTCATTGACAATATAGCAATTCTGTGTTAAACAGTCTCCCTGTATAGGCTTAGATAGTCATGTCTCTCCTACAGCCTTAAAGGTCTTATTTAATAGGTATTAGATTCCATTGTCTGCCACCTCGAGTAGCTAACAATATCTCTTGCTAAATACAAACAATTTCTCTAGCTTCCTGAGGAGCCCTTTTGCACATCACAGATGTATCTTTGCAGGGTCAGATATATGAGAAGGGGGGAAGAGCAACTGTTCCCAATCCAAGCCTTGAAATCCAAACTTTGACCAAAGGCTTCAGAAGTCATTGGTCAGAGTAGTAAGAAGACAGCTTGTTCAACCATCATGACAGAAAAAATGACCTTGAAGTCAAAAATCACTATCTAAAGTCATCTAACCCTCTTGTGAATTGATCACTAGTCAAGTTACTGTCAGAAATACTGTCACCATTCTTGCCCTCTAAGTAGATATAACTTCTCACTACTCTGTCATTAATTTATGCATAAACTCTTGTTCTTTTCAATAAAAATGATAATTTTCATGAAGCTGCTTCAGAGGAAAAGAACTGAATTCTGAACTGTGACTGTGTGCATCAGGAATACATTTATCTGAGGTGGCAACTTGTAAATGAGTAGAAACGTATCTTTATCTGTAAATACATACAGCTACACATGCTGTAGCAATTTTTAGTAACTTTTATTCAGTTTTGAAAAAATCTTATGGATATGCTTGTTCTATTATTTTAAAATAGTATTTTATCTGTATTTTGGGGGAATTAGAAAAACCCGGAGTTTCTGTTCTATGTACTATGACAGAAAACTTGATGAAATGCAGGGTTTATCAAGCTATACATAATAAAGACATTCTTTTCCATGCATAGATTTTTTTTTTTTCACTGTGATCTTGTATTCTGACTAATTCTCACATAGGTCCAAGTGAAAATACACATGGACTATTTTCTAGGACAAAAGTGTATTTACTGGAAAATACAAGAGCATGCTCAAATATCAAGTGATTTTTATAAAAAAGCTGTATGTTTCAGTGATAATAACTATATATTTCTAAATCATATGTAATAGCTTTTATGTGATTTCCATTTATTATAATAATGAATCCTGATATTGTTCTGAGATATTTTTCATCCCTAAAATAATACTAAATAATTAAAATTGCACTTACTTTTTATAAGCTGACATCTTTTATTTTCATGTTATTTGTTATTATACATTGTAGCTTGCAGAAGTTATAAATATTCTTTATATCAAGCCATCATATTTAAGGTATTTCTAAAAAAAAAATAAATATTCTCATGTTCAGCTAAATAAAAAACAATAAGCATCTGCAAATTGAACTATCAGGAATAGATCTGCAAGTGCAGAATATTCTTAGAACAGTTTCTCTTCATAAAAGTCCCTTAAAAATGTGATGAAACTCCTGTAGATGATACATGGATACTCATGAATATTTTCAGTATTGCATTGTTACTATGCATTCTCCTTTTGCAGGTAGTTCTAGCTTAAATTTTTAGAACAGGGTCAGCCATAAAATGTGTATACATGTAAATAATTTTGTCCTCATGGATAACAAAGCACATACCCAGAAACGGTTGTGATAATTCTGTCAGAAAAGAGCAGTCCAACAAAACCTTTAAAACTATTTTTATTTGGCTATGTTCCTTCCGCCCCCACCACGCCTTTTTCTTTTTTTTTAATTAGTTACACTGGATTATGGTAACTTCTGTAAAAGCTGCTAAAATGATCTGTTTCTATTCTTCTCCCTTTTTTTTTTTCTTAATAAGTGACAAAATTCTTCCTATTAGTACAATTCTTGTTCTCCTAGAAATATGGTACAACTGTAATGAAATAAAGTAAGACAGATACACAATAGTTTCACTAATCAAATGAATACAGTTCTCATTTTATCCCTACAGTTCCTAGATATACATTCAGAGCACCAGCTATAGAGTTTTTTGTGGGGTTTTTGCTTTTGCTTTTGTTGTGTCTTCTCCTCCCCCCCCAAAAAAACCCCATAGGGCTACAGTATTTCAAGGTTATACATTCAAGGAAATTTGGGGTATGTTACCTGTCTGAAGTTAATTAAATGTTAAAGTGAACAAGGAAAAAAAGAGAGAGAAAAGAAAATTTGTTTTGAAGAAGGAACTTATGTAGTTGAATGTTTCACGGAAACTTCTTACAATTTACATTTTCTGTTGAATGTTTTGATAATTCTGTATTGATAATCCATAATGGGTTGCCTGAAACAAGCCATGTTTTTTTTTATCTTATGTTTATGCACACGTTCACACTTGTTCATACATAGCTGAATGTGGAAGCCTGGAAATAAACAATAGATTTTTACACAACAGCAGTGTGAACAGAGATGACAGGTTTGTGTTAATAAAAACAGACAGCTGATACATGGTTAGCTGCATTTTTAGGTACACCTGAAAGAATATAATGTTAAGTTCCTTCTGAAGCAGTTCTATGAACTCAACTACTAGATTTTTTTTATCACAGTTCAAAATCCTTAGAGTTTCAATTGCCAGTAAATATCAGAGATTTAGGAAATGTTTCTGTCTTTCTCAGTATCCTTTAGTCAATCACAGTTCTTCTGGTTCATATTGTCTTTGGGCTATGACTATTCCTGGCAACAAAATGACCTACACGACAAGTCACATCCCATGTCTATGAACATATGGTCTAACATCTTGAACTCCTTTAAGAACACCATTGTGGTTTTCTCACATTAGCTGTTATCTGTTACAAATGCTGCACATTTGGCTAGGAGAGGGTTCAGTGCTCTTAAAGATTTGTCCATTACAATGACAGTATTGTCAGTATTGTCCTGATTAATAGAAAGCATATTTTAGAACAAAACAAAACAAAACACAAAAATGATGATATAATTAATTTGGAATATAAGACTAGACAAGAAACTACCGTGTGGAAGTGTTTGTCGGTATGATGGCTAAAATCTGCCATCAGTGAAAACCACATTTCATTTTTGTGTGCCTATTCCTTGGAGGGGGAAAAAAGTGCAAAGCTAGGACTACTGTCTTTTTCATACTAGACAAATAAAGGTTCTGCCCCATCTGTAATTTTCAGGCAAACATATTAAAATCTGTTTTCACAGATTTTGTGCTGTTGAAAAGGAAAAGGTCATTCAAATTGAGATTTCTTCTTCCATTGAAAATATATAACAGTTGCTTTTGTCAGAAGGGCTGCTTGGATCTCCTCCTCATTCTTTATTACTGTCTATGTATTCTTCTGTTTTATAGCCACTTCCTTATTTAAAAACCTTTGTGTTTTATTACAGCATATATGATTAGATTATATATCATTCACTAATATATTGTAGTGCTTTGAGTGGGAAAGAGGTCTCTCTTCTTACAAAGGAGATGATAATAAGCCCTACAACTACCTTGCCTCACGTTCTTTTATAAAAACAATAAAGCAACATCTTGTTTTAACAACTTATGGCAACGATGTTTGCCTAAATGATAACTAAATACAGTATTGACAGCAGAGGACTACTATTAAACTAAAGAACTCTTTTAGTCTTCTTGATGGAGCAATATCCACATATGCTGTTATAGAAGATGAAGTCTTCAGTTTTCTGGCTAGTATAAGCATTCTAAATCAACACAACTTGTGTTTTAAAACAAGTAGCTTTCATACCTAAAAACTTTCGTAGTTTCAGGCCACTACTACATAAGGGTTTATAGTACTGTTTGCACTCACATTGTCAAGAAGCTGTGGAAAATACATCCTTTTCTCATCACTTTGCTGTTACTATACTAAAAGAAGCAAAATCAACTCCTTATAAAGTTTGCTTTAGAATATAAACTCTTTCTGAGTTTAAAGTATTCTTCAAACAAGTGTTGTCAATGCTCCTTTTTAAGAGGAGAGACTTTCCAATTTCTTCATCACCTTCTATGCTTTTATCAAGTGCTTGTAGCAAAGTCCAGATGTGAAAGATCAGTCTGATTTGTTTAGTTTTACCCTTTTCTTCTTTTTAATGAAAAAAAAAACCAAACAAAACCACCTTACAAGCAAGCAAAACAAACCCCCAACCTCACAACTAAAGACTTGCAGAAGCCAGGTGCTACCTTCACACATGTTAGAGTTTTGAATAAGTATAGAATCATCATCATCGAATGGTTTGAGTTGGAAGGAGCCTTAAAGACCACCTAGTTCCAACCCCCCTGCCATGGTCAGGGACACCTTCCACTAGGCCAGGTTGCTCAAAACCTCATCCAACCTGGCCTTGACCACTTCCAGGGAGGGAGCAACCACAGCTTCTCTGGGAAACCTGTTCAGTGTCTCACCACTCTCACAGTAAAGAATTTCTTCGTAATATCTAATCTAAATCTACCCTCTTTCAGTTTGAAACTGTTACCCCTCATCCTATCACTACACTCCCTGATAAAAAGTCCTTCCCCTTCTTTCCTGTAGGTCCCCTTTAAGTACTGGAAAGCTGCTATAAGGTCTCCCAGGAGCCTTCTTTTCTAAACAACGTCAACTCTGTCAGCCTGTCCTCACAGGGAAGGTGCTCCAGTCCCCTAAGCATCTTTGTAGCCCTCTTCTGGACCTGCTCCAGCAGGTCCATTTCTTTCTTACACTGGGATCCCCAGAGCTGAACATAGTATTCCAGGTATCTCATGTCCCAGAGAGCTGGAAAAACATGAATGTGTGTATGTATTCAGAAATCCATTCACTTAAATTTTAAATATGGCATAGATAACATTGATTTTTAGTAGTAGTAAATATATTAGTTCAGTAGTTGAGTACATAGAATCATAGAATCATTTAGGTTGGAAAAGACCTTCAAGATCATCGAGTCCAACCATCAACCATGCCCACTAAACCATGTCCTGAAGTACCCCATCTACTCGCTTTTTTAATACCTCCAGGGATGGTGACTCAACCACTTCCCTAGGCAGCCTATTCCAATGCCTGACAACCTTCTCAGTAAAAAAATGTTTCCTAATATCTAACCTAAATCTCCCTTGCCTCAACTTGAGGCCATTTCCTCTTGTCCTACCTCCAGCCACCTGACAGAAGAGACCAGCACTCACCTTACTGCAACCCCGCTTCAGATACATTACTTTGGAGGTGTGTATGTCTGTGGGGTTTACTACTGGTTCTGCACAACTACATTATGAAACTTCACATTTTCATCTTAAGTCTCCCCTGTCCATATTTTTCACTGGAATTTATTAACAACTTCTTAATGAGTATGAATACATGGAATAGTTATGATTAGTAAATGTTGGTCTCAAAAGAAACTCTGTCATGGGTCTGAATTAAAAAAAAAAGATTTCTGTTGCCTTTTACAAAATTTTCATTGACTATATTACATACATTCTCAATGTATGTGGTACCATCTGTTTCCAGAGCTATAGTATCATTTTTTTGCTTTGTAAAATAATGCACCAACTAGAGATGTATCCATTTATTTAGTTGAAAAATTCTCCTTCCTTTGATATGTGTTCACTGTTAAGAAATGTAACAGAGAATAGAAATAATAGAAGTAGGCTCAGTAAACTCTCAGAATTTCCTGTGTAAAAACCCTTAAGTTTTTTTGCTGGAACTCAATTTGATAGATATTAAATACAATGCACAAGAATGATGACTACTTCAGAAGTTGTTTATAGAGAAAGTGTATCTCTGTGCACTGTGTTCAATTGCTGTGTTGATTATTTTATTTTATTTTATTTTATTTTGTTTTGTTTTGTTTTGTTTTGTTTTTTTGTTTTTTTATTTTATTTTAAAATATCTAATATTCCAGACTTTTTTCCAAGTAGAAATAGGGTTTTTTGAGACAAACCGGGTGTATATTCAAATTGCTAACTCTTGCATAGAACAAAATCTAATTTTTTACTTTCTCTTAAGATCAGTTTAAACTGAAATTTTTATTTCACTGAATCAATTTTAATAACCAAATTGGAATAGATGGATAGTAATCCAAGAATTATAAGACAATTGAGGAATTTCTCAGGGAAAATGACACAATGTTGTTTTAAAATACAAAATCACTGAGCTGGAAGTGAGTATCCAGCAGGTATTTAAATATTTGTTTATGATCTTCTTTAATATCTTCATTACTGCCCCAGCAAAAGACATAGGACCCTTCTGACTAACAGTTGAGACACACTACCAAAGGAAGTTCAGAACATTGTCTGGGAGAACCTGACTCTCATAAGGGTCAGAGTAACAGCAGTGGGGTGATATTTAATAGTTCAAAGGGCACGATCATGCATTTTAAGGCTAGTAGCCACTGTTCTTGTCTGTTCAAGTTTTGTAAGCCAAAACTGATGGAGAAGAAAACAAGAGAAAGTACCTAAAAGGATAAATCAGATGAGGGTCTAGTTTTATTAGAGAGAGAGAAATATTTATGCCATGTTCAAAACACTAACAAGAATCCACCTAATCCTACATGTAAACTTGTTTCTTTTAAGAAATATAAAATAAATTCAGAAACAATTACATTTGAATAACCTTAGATAGAGAATTTATCTTAAGTGAAAGGTTCTGAATAATTTATTCTTACAAAACAAAGTTAGATAAATGAAGTTACAGCTGTCTAGAAATACATCTGGGAAGTAAATACCACACAAGGAGTGAAAGGGCAGCATCTGCCCACATACGAATGTATGTGCATTGGCCATGAACACATTCAGCCAGGAAAAAAGTTTATGACCACCAGAGGGAAAACATTCAATAGCAGCCTTCAGACAGAATAATTAATACATTGGAGTTTGTTAAGAAAAGAGTTATACAACAGTTGCAACTACAGAAATTTATCAAAAAGTCATTCATCCAGTAATTTCCCCAGCAGTCATATGTTACTATTTTAAATTGATACGAAGGAAACAACAGAGTTCCTTGAAGTTCAATATTTGTTCATGTAAACAACCAAAAGCCTGGATGTGCATTTAACCTGTTTCAATCCAGTGAATGTCTTTTGACTATGACATAGTTGGCCTCACTCTTCCCTTGTCCCTGGCTGGATAGGAGCACACTGAAGTGTCCTGCTATGACCACATTGAAGTAGGTAGCTCTGTACAGGAACGATTCGTGTGTTTTAGTGAGACATGTTTGTCTAGATTTGGGGAGGCTTATACTTACTCTTTATTTAGATTTTAGCGGGGTTTTATTTATTTATTTTTTAGAGTTTGTATAAACTATAATTTAAAAATAATTTCTTCAGAAGATTTGGCTTTATTTCAAGCATTTTCCACGTGATAAGATGTGGGGTATGAAGCAATAAAGTGTACAAGACCCTGGTGGAGCTCTATGACCAGGCTGGCTTACAGGTAGGCACTAAAAACCTGTTTGGAAGAAATCAGCTGTTGAACAAACTAGTTGTGCAAGCTTTAAAGCATAACAGGCATGATGTTGCTCTATTTTTTATTTTTTTTTAATTTAGAATTTTCCAGTTATTGCTGAGTTCTTTGATGGCATGTTGTGCTACTGTGAGAAGAAAATAAGAAAAAGAGATTTCTCTTTTGTATTTACCTGATTTGTCATGAATACTGAAGCAATATATTGATCCATGTGCTAGGAACTTTTGAGGCTGGCAGAATTTTAAAGTAGTGGTTTAAAAGGAAAAACAAACATTCTGGGACTTCTATATGTAGAAATGGTCCAACAAAGATAAAAATATTTGGAAACTTAATGGGTTAAATCTATTTTAATGATATCATTTCCACTGAAAGACTATTAGGCTTTCCTTCTCTCTCGACAGCACAAGTTAATTTTTTTCAGGTATGCTGATATTTCTGATGACCTGTATCTTAATTTTAGTACTTAACATTTAAATTAGACCACTGGATTCTCACTCATAATATTTCTTCAAATATATATCCCAATTTTTTTTTCTGTGATGTGTTGGTGGATAATTATTTTAGTTAGTAGAAAAGAGCATACAGGCTGATCCCTGATTTTTTTTAAAAGCTAATCACTTGTAATTTGTAATTATAGCCTTCTTCTCTAGAAATCTTTAAATCACAAAATTCATGTTCATGCAAGTAATGCAGAAAAATTGTGTTTAAAAGTATACTTTCCCGTGAGATTATTTTGTTAGGACTGTTTCATTTTCAACTGAGATAACAGAGATAGCAGTGGCTGCCTAATATATAACAATGTTGAATTGTATTAACATTATGATGAATTACGCTACCAAAAATATAATATACTCATTCAGTTTATATTGTTATTCACCTGTCAAAAAGAGCTTTCACCTCTGAATCCAAGTGTACATTAATTTGTACAAGTGCACACAAAGAATGCATAAATTTGTTATATCAGAAGTATCATAACAGCCAAGAAGAAGAGTATTCTATATATAGAACTAGGAAATAAGTGTTAGCCCAATTAAGCTCTTAGCAGCCTTATCAAAATAAAGCAGGTGTTTGTTAGTCCAGTTACAACAATGCTCATGCTTTGCAGTCCAGATTAATACAGTAAAGCCTCATAAATAACATAATGAAGCTTGTTATTCGAGAAGACTTGCTAGTACCTGTCACTTTTTCTCCCCTATACTCACTCTTTTGATTTCAACCCAGGTCATAACGTTGAGACTTCAGACTTCTTGAAAACAGAGACGTGGTGTGTTACTTTGGATAGCTCTTAAGTCTCTCAAAGTCTTCACTGAAAGAAGCTCGAAGCTGACAGGGCAGATTTGTTTTTATACATTTCAATTCACAGCATGCTTCTTTCTTGTTGCTTCCCAGCTAAAGTGTGGAAGGTGTATGATCCCCTTCCCCAGCCTCCGTGGATGTAAGGGTCGATTGTTGGTCACACTGGGACACTCTGAGAGCTTAGGACCATGTCATTTACTTGTTCATTTACTAAGACACCTTTGTAACAATTAATTTCAAGTGTTATTACCTTTTCCAGAGCATGTAGTATCTTTTCCTGCAATTTAGCTTACAGAAAGCCATCTCACAGGTTTGGAAAAGTTAATGGATAATGAGCACTTTAAAGTCCTCGAAGAAAAATTTGGGGAGTGGAAATGTAAAAATTCAGTCTGTAACCAATGGAAAAAGTCTTTATGCAGGTACTTGAAATATCTCATAACTTGTATCACTGTGAAGAATAATTGTTTAAGAATATCCCTTTCCCTCTCCCACTGTTTACTAAAAAAAAAAAAAAGGGGGGGTGGGGTGATGCCTGCTGTCTTCCCTAGGTCTGCTCCTACTTCAGCTTATTGAAGAAACATGAAATTCAGAAGGTGCTACCCCTTTTCTTTTTCCCTTTTTTTTTTCTTTTTTTTTCTGATAAATGTGTTATAACAAGATTTTAACCAAGAACTTCAGCACATACTGTGACTTTTGGTTGCCCAAAGAAACTGTCGGTAAGAAATCCCTGATGGCTGCTTCTGACTAAAGCTAATTTGCCCCCTCCTAATTTTTTCTTCCTGTATCCTGTCATTCTCAATCGACCTCCATTGTCAATACTGTATATGTCTTCCTTCCTTAACCTCTTCAATTATTGTGGTTTTCTGAAGATACTTACTGTAATTTTCCAGTTCCATTCTTTCAATTTCTGCAAAACTGTTTCAGTTTCAACTTCAGCTTGCCCATTTCTTTTTCCCTGGCTGTTTTTCTATGGACTTTCATTGCACCCTTTGAGATCCACACTTCCTCCCACAGTTTCAACTAGTATTTTTTACCTGCTGACTCCCAAATCAATCATACCTTCTCATTGCTTATCCAGTTCTATATCTATGTCTTCCTATCCAGAATTTTCTCCAAAATTTTTTAGTGATAGATTCAACACAACACACACTGAATAGCTTACCTTGCTTTTAAATTCCTCTCCTTCTTCATTACAGTTAACTGTGCCAGTAAATAGACATTTGCTAAGGTTTTCAACATCAGTATTTTATTGAGTCTTCCCCTGTGCTTCAATTTCACAACTGAGGTTTGCCAACTCCTTCCGTTTTGTACTTAACTTTGCTTCTAAAACATCTGTACTAGTGCATCCTCAGGACACTGTGCTATTTATGCCTTCTGCTGATATAACACTCTGCTATTCTTATCCATGCCCTGCCCTGCCCTTCCCAGCTCTCCTTTTTAGTCTTAGATGTCCAAATCAGTTAGTCAGAGTTGAGGGTTCTTCAGAAAGTCATATTGGATATAAGCATCTTCCACCTGCCAAATTTTGAATCTTATGTATTCGAGATGTTTGGTCTCTAGACCATCCCCAAGCCCTGGTCCCTGGTCTTGCATGATACAGGAGGGATATAATTCTCCAAAGCCACAGAGGTGCCTTACCTTTGTGCTTGACTGTTTTCCTGCCTTCTTAGCCTCTGCTTCTTTTCTTAGAGCAAAAAACAGTCTTTTCTTGGCTTTCAAGGTTTCTATTTTCCACTGGCCACTAATGGACCATCAAAAAACTGTTTGTAATTCTTGGCCTCTGTTTCAAAACTGATCCCAAGTTTTCCCATGCATAAACATGAACAACATAGCAAAAGACACTGGGTACCAAAACTGGTTCATGCAACAGGTTCCTGAACTTTAGTTTTGTTTTATGTTGCAACTGATGTGAAGCTGTAGAGTGACAGGCAAGTGGTGCTTCTTATCTACCATACCTGTAATAGAATCTGAGTGAACTACTCATATTTTCAAATCACGTGTATGTATATCGTTTTCATACATTTGTTTCCTACTTCATATGCATTGTAACTTATATTCTTAGAAAAAAAAAAATTCTTTACTGCAAGCCTTGTCTGCTGAATTGTGGATAACTGCATGTATCAGTAGTATATCACATTATTGTTTAAGTCTTTTTTCCCTTCAGAACAGGAATCAAATTCCTAATCTTCTTAAACAATTTTTAAGGGAGGATCTTTAACTTGGTAGCTGTACATATGGAAATATTACACAAATTAGTAATGTATCTTTTCTCCGTAACCTGCATCTAGTTGATTACCCCTATAGGTAAGCACTGCATCAGGTTGTTGAAAGGAGCAGGTGTTAGGTTATAACACATTTCAACAAGGTCTGCCCAAGTTAATAATTCTGCGGTAAGATTTACTGACAGAGGTAAGATCTTTCATTAGAATAGATACACTTTGAAAACTCTTTTTTGATCACATAATCCCATGTTAATATCTGATAGAGAAGGACTGAATTCAATGTCAAGCAGATTTTGACAACTGTTAGTTGCATCTGAAACAAGTACTGGTTGAGGAGAAGGAAGTAGAGTTAGAAAAAAGAGACTCAGTATCATCATCAGTCCTATATTTCAAAGACAGATCCCAGAAATTACAACTTCTGGACCATTGAAGCTTTTGTTAGGCATCACTGGAAGGTAATTCTAGTGTCCAATAAGATCAGTATATTTATGGGTCCTGTCCATGGGGATTGTGAATTTTACTTCTAAGGCTTGTCTTTGGTCTTGGGAAACAAATCCAAGAAACCAGAACTTCAGAAAAAATGTGAAAATTTTTCTTTCATAACTGTCTTTTATCCACTGCCTGCTTGAATTAATTCTAGCTCATGTTGGTTTTTTATCTTCTCCCACGGTTATCATGAAGGTATTTAGTGCACTGTGTTGCACTCTAGAAGGTAATCTTTTAGAATTTAAGAGTTTTAATAGCTTGTTCTTCTCAAGTTTTGAATTTGTTGCTCTGATGTTGACTGGTCTAAGGTATGTTTTGGTAGATCTATATCTGTGAAATTTGGTACATAAGAATTAAGCTTCTGGTAAAATATCTTTCATCATTTGGTTTCTTTCAGTGGAAATTTTAATTATTAGAGGACAGTTGCTAGAGCAGCTACAGCAAGTGATTTCTGAACATTCTGAGAATTTGAAGTGTCCACATATTATAAACATGCAGATAGATGCAAAGTTGCAGAAAATGCTCAAAAGGAAGTGCTTAGAGTTCTCTTTGCCATACCTGAGAATAATGTTAAAGGGAACCACAGGTATTTGGACCTAAAACTGGGCAGCACACTTCCACAGAAACTGGGTGTACAACTTGCAGTCCACATGCTGCTTCTTCCAGATGTTTTCTGTTCAGTATCAGGAGACCATCAAATGGCATATCACCACCCTGTACCAGGACTCTTGTGCAAAATCCATCATAATACTTGGGAATAAAAGTGCTCAGGGGAAGAGCCTTCATCTGTGGTTTGTTGTACTCTTGCAATTCCTGTTCACTGTAACAAACCTTGAGGCAGTTGGCAGGTGGTATCAGACAGAACAGATCTCAAGCCACTTCATCTTCCACTTGACAAGTAGACCATTTCACATCAATCTTGTGGTTCAATAGATTCAGAGAAAGTTTACAGCACTCTTCTGTCCTGAACTGTCTTCATTAGAATAAAGATGGAACTTTAAGTGCAGATAATCTAGGCAGTAACTCCTGAAAGCACATTGCCTGCACAGTAACAGGAACCTAATCTTTGCAGATTTTTATGACTGTGGTGGTGAGTGATACAGACATTAAATGTATATTATGTTGCAGTCACTCATTTCATAAAGTCTAATATCCTATCTCTTCAAACTAAAGCTGTCTATGAAATAGTGAAGAAACCAATAGCCCTAGCTTATGATTTTGGCCATAGAAAGCATTCAACAAATTAATTTATCTGAAGGGTATCATTTTATGTTAAATAAAAATATCTGGAACAAATTAATTTATTTTCAGGATTTATATATAAAATATATAAAAGTCTGGCTTACAGTTTCATTCAGTCTTTAGGTGATAGAATTTTCTGTCTAACAAATTTGTCCTTTTTTTCATAGCCCTTTATAGTTATCTGACTGATATATTTGAGATTGTAATATTAGGTTGTACATATATTTTAATTACATTGGAATTAATCTAATTCTAACACAAAAACATTCCAGAAGCCAAGAAAAGATAGATTTACAAAAAAAATCATTGGTGATTTTAACATTAAAACAAAGAAATCCCCCCCAAATTAATTAAGATAATCTAGAGAAAAACAAGAATATGCATTAGTTTTCAGTTTTGTTCATAAAAATTCATAGAATTACCTAGAATTCTTAGGACTGTGAAGTCTTCCTAGATGGGAAAATGGCTTTCCAAACACTCTCAGTTGTATATTTATTATTCTGAGAGACAGTCTGATCTTTGCAAGAAGGGCAGAGAATCATAATAATACACCATAATGTTGAATGGTGTTCTTTAAGGCCATTCACAGGAGCCATCTGTCTCCCCATTTGTTTAAGCTATGGCGAGGTACTGACCTCTGAAGGTGTACTAGCCTCTTCCAAAGTTAGCTCCAACCTTACCCTGACTCCAGACAAGGTATGCAAATTACTATACTGTAGCTTTTTATGTTGGCAGCATTGTACTGATGTTACCTAAGTGGCTGTGCACACAGCAGTAATCTAAGCTGCATCTGCAGCCAAAGACATCTGGCATTTTATCTGCATTGTGAAATTCATTAGGTGCCAACCAGTCCTTTCAAACTTGCTCCTATTTGAAAATGACTTTATTCACAAAAAAAAAAAAAAAAAAAAAAAAAAAAAAAAAAGGATTTCTGATGAATTCCGTGATTGGAAGGATATATTACTGTGCATCAAACTGAGATTGTCACCTTCAGATAAGTAGTTGAATTTCAGTACTTTTCCGAAGCATAGAAGGTCAGATTTCTGGTGGAAAATTACTATCTAAAGCACTAATAAGAATGCAGTATCCATGAATCATAATGCAAGTAGGGTTTTTTACATTCTCTTTTCTCAGCTGCCTTGATTACATGGTTAGTTTGCCTTTTAGTGTTCATTTATCTGGGTAATAAAGGAAAAGGTCTGAATTTGGCCTTTCATTGCTCCAAGAAATGGTCTACAAAGACAAATATGTGTGAAAAGAAAGTGCTCAACAGACAAAAATGTTACTTTCTAATACTCTTTTCACTCTAATATTTAACAGAATAAACATCCAAAGCCCCAAACTATGCTGGGTACAGAGACTCGTAAATGTCATTAAGAATTAACAGTGGAAATCTTTTCTCAAAAGGTTGTGAAAGGTTTGTCTAGAGTAACCTCCCAAAAGCCTACATGTGAGAAGTGTACTGAAAATAATTGAAACTAATTTCAAAATATTTTAGATCTGTCAGATGATTATTTATTGCAATGGTAAACTCACAGTAGCAAGTCAAGTCATATTTCCAAAATGGAAATTCAAAAGAATAAGATCTATAAAGAATTTTGTTGGTTTTTTTTTTTTCCCCAGGTGAAAAATACCAATTTATATGACATCAGCTAATGGCACAAGGTGCAGGTGAGAAAAAAATGTATCTGGCAAGAAAACTGAAAAATTTTGAAGAAGTGGCAGTTGCACTGGATTTACAATTTATTTTGCAAACACTCTTTCAGTCAGTTTTGTGCTTTTTGATATCTTTTCAAAACCAGAAATTTATTTTTTGTTTTGCAAAACTTTAGGCCATTCTCTTTCATTTTTATACTACCATGATTTTCAATCAGCATAATCTGAAAAAAAAAAAATCACAATAAATTACATTTTTAAGACATGAATTTTGACCTTTGGACAAGTTTCTCACCCTGCTCTGTCTAACTACCTATTACTTGGAATTGGGGGCTTGGAATTTGACAGAAGGATCATGCTGGTTTCTAAATATTGCTCATTCGTGAAATCTTTCAGAAATATTTTTAAAGTTCTGAAAAATAAATTTGTACATACTCAGTGGTTACTTGTAGAGTTTAACAGCTAAGTTTTCTTTTTTTCTGTCTAATCTGAACATTTGTTCTTTTCTTATAGTTTCAATGTAATGATTGAGACAGATGATTCATTCTTACATGACCAAATATGATCCACCTTGGGATACATAGGGCTGTAAGTCTTTGCCTCCTCAAAAGTGTTGAAAGTCAACTACTGTCCTCTGGGAAGGTTGGCCAGTTTGCACAACCAGTTGGCATTTTCTGCTAATTTAAGGACGCCACTTGACGCCTTACTACTAACTACTAAGTGTTTTATTCCTCAGTGAATGTAACTTATTCTTCAAGATATTAATATGATTCAGACTGGAAGTAATGGGAAATGATCCTATATTCTCCTACTGTTGTGAAAAAAGTGAAAACATAACACTTCATATTACTTCAGCTCTGTGCTTTTACTTTGCTTTGCAAATTAGTTAGCTAGCGTTATAGGCAATGATCTCTTTTTTTTAGCCAGTGTACCTGAGATGTTATAGCAATTCTTTCTAAGCCCTTGGCAGACTTGGGGACAGTGCTGTCTACAGTCTATTAAGTTGTTCAGGGAGCCAACATTATTTTGTCCAGATTTGCATAGTAATATTAATGTTTGTTTCATGCTTTCCAACCTTGTGACTTCTTTCTTTCCAAAGTTGCTTTGTTATTACTATGGCTGGTAATGTTGGATAGAATTCTTAATGTTTACTGTGAATAGGTTTATTCTTTTATATTTTCAACTTGTGCTATGTTGTTGAGGACAACTTCCATTTCCCATGTAAAAATTTTTTCCTATATGCAATTTTGACTTGAGAAATTGCCTCAAATATGTACTTGTGAAAAGGTACTTTATACTTCTGAAATATTTTTACAGCAGTAATATTAAGTAAAATTTGTCATTCTCATAAAACACATAAAATTGAGCTGTCATCAGGCAAATTTGTCTCATATACTCTCTTTGCCCTTTTCTCTACTACATGAAACCCTATAATTTAGAAAAAGTCTATCCTTACCAAGTAGATTCTAAATTGACACTTGCTTAATATTAACCAAATATGCAGTGAGATATTTCACTGGCCAAATGAAAGGATTGTTGATAAATGCTCCCTTGTATAAACTTTTTCTGCTTAAAACATTTCTATCTCAGTCCTCTTGTAAGTGGATCTAGTTAGCTGAAAGAGTAGAGTACATTCTTTTAGATCAGTGCTAGGATCATCCTCTACTGACAGTCCACGCAGGCAATGTAGTGCTTTATGATGTCTTATCCACCCTAATTTTGCTGAAGATATATTAATACAGTAGTATAAAAATGAACTAATCCATTGTGGAACTTAACTCTTATCTGCAGAATGTTATCAAGAAGAACAATTCAGTAAATCTTCTATATGCTGCCAGTCCTAAAAATGCTTGAGCCAGAGGTTCAGTCCTATAACTTCAATGGAATTAAACCAAATTAAGCTTAATGGAGACCTAAGGAACACAGTGGTTTCTTCATCCAAGCACTATATTATCATACTGTTAAAGACAGTGTGTAACACTAGTTCTGTCATTTATTCATTTACTTTCTAGAATTAATTTTTGAATCTTACAATGTCTTTCAATGAAAATTATTATATGAAATAATAAAATCCTATTTTGGATCTCATATTCCTGGCATTGATTTTACTTGATCACTAAAAAGATGTGAAATGAAAAGATATTCAAAATCTGCAGGAGGAATTTTGTTTGTTTGTTTGTTTCAGTTTTAGTTTTTTTGGTAGGGCAGGGAGGGAAGAGTGGTTTGCTTTGTTTTTGCCATTGAGTATTATTGATTAAGTGACAACACAATAAGTTGTGTCAGTAACTACTTTTCTTATACTAGAAGACTCGCGAGAACTGTGAGAACATCTCAGCATTGTCTGGTGCAGATCTTTCTGAAAGCTTGTTCAAGAGTATTTTGATGTGTTAGGTGAAGCCCTGTGTGATTCCTCTTGGGCAAAGTTGTTTCAAGGACAAAGAATATTAGATGAATGTCATGAGAGGCAGATATATCCTTTAAATATGAAATTCAGCAAAGCATGTTAGTTGATGGTTTCTGCCAATGTTGACAGAGAATAGCCTCATAGGATCCATTTTCTTCCATCTAAAAATGCCATGGTTGAACCCTGGAATACATCTATATTTGTAGAGGTAGATAGCACATACTTCTTCATGTCTGTGTCACATCTGTATACAGATAGATTTTTCCTTCTCTGAAAGAGAAATAACTTGAATTGATAAAGTTATTTGTTTCTAAATTCAGTTCTGGATGTTCTCTAAAGAGACCTGTCTTTATCATGTATACTTGGTTGTTTGCTACCAGTATTCATAGGTGGGTTTTTTTGTGGTTTGGGTTTTTTTTCAATGCTTCTCATCATGCTATAACCTGTACCTCTTCTGAAGGTATGCTGCTATAAACAAAACAGAATATTGTCCTAAATGAGTTCCATACCTGTTTCTATTTTCATTTACGTTTATGCAACTCAAGTGAATGCAATGAACAATTAAGTTCGAGGCTGAATTTTATCTGCAGATTTGTGATAGTGGTAATAGTCCCTTTAAAAATTCAGGTTTGCATTTCTGAGCAAACTCAATCTCAAATGTTGTCAGTAAAACCTCTCTGGAACCTTGCAATGCTAATTTTATGCAATCATTTCTCAAACTATTTTATAAACATAGTGTGACTAACGTACAAATGTTAAATACATACATGCATACATACAGCTGACTTATTCAGAGTTACCAGAAATATCTTGCACAGCAGTACATTATACTGTAAGGACTTATTTATTAACCTCAGAAGCCCTGAGCTGGAAAATCATTTAAATAAGTGTGAAAAGTTCAGTTTCTTTTTATCGAATGAGACTTACAGCCTCTAGATATATACAAACTACCTTTTGAAAATTGTCCTCAGATAAGTCAATGTTAAAACAATACCCCAGTTTCATACCAAACTAGACCATATTTCTTTTTGTGTTCATAAATGTCACTATTCTATAGATATGTTACAGTTATGACATGGAATAAATGTCTAACTACTTGCTGGGAGCTTTCTTGTCTCAGAGTTCTCAAGCAAACAAGAATGATTTCACAAATTGTGCAAAGAGGCTTGTATGAATCTGTTTCAGATGTATAATCATCTCAGTTAAGATGACCTCCTGTTCTCCCCAAACATAAACTAAAGTTCAGTGGTAAACTGATCATAGTTGTTCAATGACTCCAAAGTAGAGTTTGTTATGAATTTATGAGGAAAGTAGTCATATTCTTTTAGTCATAGTAATAACTCAACTCCTTGAGACACAACCCATTTGTAAAGAGATTGAGTCATTATCCTGACACTTGAGAAACATATGCTATGATAGCAGCTAGACTAAAGGAAAGCTCTTACCTAAAGAGGCAAAAATGATACAGAAGAACCTTACAAAAAATGAAAAAAACTTTTCTTGTTCTCTGCAGTTACTACCAAATGGAAGAAGGCTAACCTCAGTTTCTGCATGGGATAGTCCTCTGGTTTACATCAGCTTTTAACTGGTATTATAAATCTCAAAATATCTTCATTTTGTTGAAGAAAACAAAGGAAAGCATATAATCCTTTTTTTTTTCTCGTTCTTTTTTTTTTAAATTTCCACAATACTATGTTTCTACCACAACTTACCCAGTTGCTTTGAGACAGAAGGAATTGAGATGCAACAAGAAAATATTGTTTGATTTTTTTCTAAAGTTTTCTGAGTACTACATGTAGAAAATTGGTCATTAAAAAAGCTGAAATAAGTTTTGTTTTTAAAGGTCTTCTGTTTCAAAGAAAGCAAATTGCCTGCAGAGATTGAAAGCATTCATCAGTAGAGGAACACAGTGGACTTCTTTTTTTCCATTTTTATAAGGCACTTTTAACATAGACTTGCCTCTATTTATGAAAAGTTTACTTTTTTTTTTTCCAATATGCTGTGGTTTTCCTTGTTATTTTAAGGAATTTTTTATTACTATATTCAACTAATATTAGAATCTTTGAAGTGGCTTCACTAAACCTTAAATCTAATTGCTAGCAAGAAAAAGAAATTGTTGGTTAGCAGTTTCAAATGAAGAAATGGGTTTCATATGTAATCAAATTCCTGTTTCCACCTCCATCTCCTTGCTGCAAGCTAGTAGCCAAACATCTCAGTTTTCCTCTTTATAAAATGCAGATAATTGTTTCCTGAACCAATTGCATTGCTTTTTTAACTCCTTCTTCCTGATTTCCTAATTCACATGGTAGGTTTACAAGTACATGTTCTACTTTTTTCTTGACATCATGGAGATTTTGGAGTTAATCAACGAAGAGTTTTGGTTGGTTGTGGGTAGAAGAATTGCCAGTCTTTCTTTGCAGCAGTCATCCTCCTCACACAAAATTAAAAAGAAAAAAAATAAAGTGGTAGCTGTAACAATATCTGGAATCCTTTTTGAGAAAGAGTGATTCCAGTGGCAGTGAGTATCAGAGGAAGGCATGCTGCCACAGCAATGGAGGGAAATACAGGTTCAGGATATCAGGCGTTGGAGCAGAGGTACAACAGGTTAGTCCCGTATGCCTTTTTCTCCTGTACAAGATCAAGCCTGAAATACATATCTTTTTACAAATGTGTTTATCTCAAAACTAGTATCACTGTTCATACAGCAGTTCTGTGAACCTGAATATTGACATTCAAAGGGAGATGTGGTCTGAACTTTCAAATCATCAAGGACCACTTTGACAAAAATTAAATATGAATTCATGCATACCATTGGATCAATTTCTTTTTAGCTTTAGGAGTGTCCTTTCCACATCTTTTTAAGAGAATTCATGAAAAGGCTAACTAATAGGAATAGCCCAAAGGCATATTTAAGCTAATGCATCCTAAATGAAATCTTAACCTTCAACCTTCATTTTCGAAAATCATATTCTCTAATTAGATAGTGCTCTTTTCATGCAAGTGAAAGGTGTAATACTGATTAGGTTATATATCACTGAGGGAAATTTTGCCACTACAGGGTCAACATCTGTTGACTTAGAAACTAGAAGGCATAATTGAGCATTTCAAATCATACCTGCTTCTAGTAGGGTTAATTAAAAACTAACTCATAATTTCCTGAAAACTCATAACAAATGCAAGCATAACCAAAGCTGAAAGAGATTTTGTTTTTTTACATTCTGATATGCATTGCGTATATGCAGCCCACATAGCATATAGGTTAACAGAGGTGCAACTGGACACAGTCAAGTTTGATTGTGGGTTTTTCTGGGTTGATTCATTTTTTTTGCCATAAGTCTTCTATACTAGAATGTAATTAAGGAACAAAAAGCATAATGACATTAATGATTGGTACTCCAACCTCAAAAGGTGCTGATTTAATCAGAAACTCTGAATGTTATTTCATGCATAGGTGCATTTCTCCTGCTCCACAGACTGTGCAACAATTCCTTGGCTGGAGGGCTGATTAGATATAGAAAGAAAAACCACACACACCATTTTTGCCCAGAAATCACTTAGTTCTTTTGTGAATGTCAGGGTAATAACATATGCATTTTTGGAGCATAACTAAGAAGGTCAGATACTATGATGGTGTTTTTTAAATTTTGTTTTACAACTTGCAAATAGTTTCATCTTAACCAAATACAAGCTTGTAGAGATACAATTATTAACTAAGAGAGGTTTTGTATGAAGGAAGTCACCTCCCCTTCTTAATGTAATACTAAAATCCTACAGAAGTTGATATTCATAAGGTACCAAAAGCACAGATGTGATGACTAAGCACTTGAAGCAATATTCATTAACAATAAGATGCATATAGAATCATTAGTCTAGAGACCCAGTAAGTTACAAGACAGAAAAAGATGCCCAACTCATTAGTAATATTAGTATGTTCTTCACTGTTTCTTCAGTACAAACATAAGAACTGTTATTTGCATTTAGTCTTAGACTCAGTTACACACATTTTCCCTTATGACTTCTGATCTAGTAAACTTTTTTTTTCCCTTCTTCCCATATTATTCTACAATCTAAAAAACTTGAAGTACACTTTGGGATTACCCAATATTTCAAAATATATTTTAATTTTCAGGTTATAAAAAAACTATTATTCCACTAGTTGAAAAAAATCAGCTACTATCCATAATATTACACATTTCTTATCTTGGTAGGAGTAAGATTCTAAGAAGTAAAATTTGTTTGCATCAGAGATGTTAGTTCAAACCATATAATAATTTTCAAGTGTGTTTTCACAGTGTAGATATAAAGGTTTAAATGTTGTCCATAGACCTTTGTGGTAAAATCACTGGGGTTTTTTGCTATTGAAGATCTATATTTGAGTCAAACATAGGTAACAAATGAAGCACAAGTCAAAGCATTTTTCAGTCTTTTCAGTCTCACAATCACTATTGTAAAATTTTAGCTGATTTAAAGTTTTTCAAATTCAAAGCAGAAAACAAGTGAATGAAGATGATGTGTGTACAAAGCCAAGTACAGTAAGAAAGTGTTAATTTATTTGTTGAAGATTAACATGAAAATAAACTATTCTGTATTTGTACTTATTATATTATTACAGACTATAACGTAATATATAAACTTTCACAGTGATCTTCTGTACACTGGAAAATAGAATTTGTCAGTTTCATCCTCATTGTTAGTTAATGTGGGATGGGGAGAGCAGCTATTTTGGTTCTGATGTACATTATTTTAGCTATCATTTCTGACTAAAAGGTAGGAATTTGTTGTAACCATGAGATTGATTTGGCTAGAGCTTCTGAAAATTGCACTAGCCAATGGAAATCCAAATAAAAGTTTGAAAGTTCAATCCACCTGCTACCTTTGAAAATAGGTGTAAAAATGAGCAAAAAGCTAAGCTTCAAAATTCTCAACCAGAGAATCAATATTCACATGGGAGTTGTAGGAGGTTGTAGGTTGGTATGCTTGGTACTGGGAGAGAAGTGATGCTGTAAGATTGAAACCATGCTTCAAGAGCATGATGAATGAGAGGCAGCAGCAGCTTTGTCTCCATGTTGAGGCAGTTAAGGTAAGCTGTTTCTACTCTGTCCCCAGAAACCTCCTTAAACCATGGGACATTGACACCCACATACACAAAGTTCAGTTGCAGGGAAAGCAAATCCTGGAGATTCTCTCTTCAGAAGTTCTCCCTACCTGCACTCTCTTGATACTCCTTAGCTTCAAATGAGTCAAAAATGCCTTCTAGATAGAAGTATTTTCTAACACCTTCATATGCTTTTATATACAACTCTCTTATTCCATTTGAACTCTGACTTTTTGCTACAGCATAAAGCAAGAGAAAGACCTTTTGTCATGAATAGCATAAAGAGCAAATGAGCTAGACTTTCAAGAGACAATTTAAAATCCTGTTAGCTAAAAACTACAGAATACCTGATGAGAAGTCAAGAAATGTTAGCAAAAGCAAAACCATACCAGAATTTATATTTGTTTAGCATATGAGACAGACAGTCTGTCCAAGACTACAAAATCTTAAAGTAATTGGAGTTGTTTAGCTGGAGCGCTAAGAGCTACCTAAGCAAATCTCTGAAGAGTTTAAATAATTTGTTGAAGTTTACTGAGTCGATATAAGGGAGTCCAGGCCCCTTGATAAATTAGCAATAGTTTTCATTATGATTGACAGCTATGTGACAGGGACTAACTGTCTTGACAGTCCTTTTACGACCTTACCTCTAGCATCCAATAGTATCAGCTGGTTTCATGCAGCTCCTGCGGCATACCATACTTCATTCAGCCTTGGAGCACATAAAAGTTGCACTGCTTTTTCTCAGGTTCTATTTTTGTTTGATTCCTTGGTTGAGTTTTTGTTATTGTTGTTGTTTTTCATCATTAGGGATTTTATCTTCACTGAGAGAGGACAGAAAACTTCAGCTTTTAAGTTGCACATTTTAAGTGTATAGTGATAAAACATTAGTTTTTGAGATATTCATGTTCACTGCATTCTTTTTTTCATGGGTACATACAAGAAATAGAAAATATTAACAGGAAATAAAACCAGTCTTTTTGTGTACTTGTAAAACAATTAAGAAGCATATTCCATAAGCTAACTGACAGAAAGTATTAGTTATATTGATAAAACTAAAAAGCAAAAAAATATAGAGAATTTGGTCACTTGGAGAAAATTAGCTTGATGCCATTGAATAATACTGGACATTTTTAATAAAGGACTTCCTTATAATTCTAAAAGCATATAATTTTAAAAATTCATAAGACCTTATAGTAGGTGAGCTCAAAAAAGCAATGTCTAGTTAAATAGTTAATTGATTTTCTTTTTATTCACTTAGAGATGTTTTATGTTTTTTTCCCAAAGCCATATTAAAAGATTTACCTTATTTGTGATTTTTTTGGGGGGGGGGGTGTCAGCTATTTTTTGATCTTGTGTAACAACAAAAGATAACAGAGAAAATGAATTCCAACTCTTATATTTGTTCATCTATATAATAGAGGAGACCACTTTTGCAATCTGCTACTCTTTTATCCTTCTAGTCATTATTTTACTTAGGAGATAATGTCAAAAGGAATTGAACATTGTCACTGGATAATGCTCTCCTACTGCAAATGAATGTCAAGACATTTATGAAAAATAAAAGTTCATGGGAAACAGAGACATCTATTTCAAAGCAGGAAAGCATTTTCCAGTCAAAATATTCAGTGCTGGTCACAGCATTGCTGTCCATCCAGACTGTTTTGAAAAAGTGAAATAGATGAGAGACACAAATAGATTAGCAGCTTTCCCACTTGACATTCATCATAAAAGTTCCATTTCGTAGTATCTTAAGAATATGTTTATAAAAAAATAATTTTCCAGGTATGAGCAAGAATATAAAAAAGTAATAGAATACTTTCCTTAAATATTTTCTGTATTACTCTCATTTTTATTGTACAACAGTTGCATAGAAATGCATAATTTGAGAAGTATAAAAAAGATACAAAAATCAATAAAGTTAGAAAGTATGAATATTATTTTATCTGATACCTATATATGCGCACATATAAGATGTTGTATAGTTTAACTTTGTTCATATATAACATGGTGAAACTTAAATAAATATTCCCATGTTTGCCATTCTTTCTATGATTCTAAGTGTGCAGAGATCTTAAGGGTTTTTTTAACCAAGTAGAAAAAAATCTGATCAACTTTTGGCAATATTAAGAAAATGGGAATAAAATCTGATCCTAAGCAGCTTTTTTTTCTCCATTCTTCTTTTTTTCTCTTTTACAGAACAAGTAAAAAAGCAGGCAGTATTAGGAAACCCATGCTTACTTTTATACTCATTGAGAAACTGGCATCTCGTGGCCTGGATAAGTGCACTCTTCACTGGGTGAAAAACTGGCTGGATGGCCGAGCCCAGAGGGTTATGGTGAATGGGGTGAAATCCAGTTGGCGGCGCGTCACAAGTGGTGTTCCTCAGGGAACAGTACTGGGGTCAGTTCTGTTTAATATCTTTATCAATGATTTGGATGAGGGGATTGAGTGCACCCTCAGCATGTTTGCAGATGACAAGTTGGGAGGCAGGGTCGATCTGCTTGAGGGTAGAGAGGGTCTACAAAGAGATCTGGACAGGCTGGATTGATGGGCTGAGGCCAATTGTATGAAGTTCAACAAGGCCAAGTGCTGTGTCCTGCACTTGGGTCACAGCAACCCCATGCAGCACTACAGGCTTGGGGAGGAGTGGCTGGAAAGCTGCCTGGCAGAAGAGGACCAGGGGATATTGGTCAACAGCCAGCTGAATATGAGCCGGCAGTGTGCCCAGGTGGCCAAGAAGGCTGATGGCATCCTGGCTTCTATCAGAAATAGCGTGGCCAGCAGGAGCAGGGAGGTGATTGTTCCCCTGTACTTGGCACTGGTGAGGCCACACCTCGAGTACTGTGTTCAGTTTTGGGCCCCTCACTACAGGAAAGACATTGAGGTGCTGGAGCGTGTTCAGAGGAGGGCAACCAAGTTGGTGAGGGACCTGGAGCACAAGTCTTGTGAGGGGTGGCTGAGGGAGCTGGGGCTGTTTAGTCTGGAGAAGAGGAGGCTGAGGGAAGACCTTACCACTCTCTACAACTACCTGAAAGGGGGTTGTAGTGAGGTGGGTGTTGGTCTCTTCTGTCAGGTGGCTGGAGGTAGGACAAGAGGAAATGGCCTCAAGTTGAGGCAAGGGAGATTTAGGTTAGATATTAGGAAACATTTTTTTACTGAGAAGGTTGTCAAACATTGGAATGGGCTGCCCAGGGAAGTGGTTGAGTCACCATCCCTGGAGGTATTCAAAAAGTGAGTGGACACAGTACTTCAGGACATGGTTTAGTGGGCATGGTTAATGGTTGGACTTGATGATCTTGAAGGTCTTTTCTAACCTAAATGATTCTATGATTCTATATTCCTGCCATAATCATTCTGCTGAAAAGTCATAGCTATGAGTTTTGACACTAAGCAGCTGGTAGTTAAAAAAGTATTGAAATATTCCAGGGCAAATATATGTTCTCGTATGTATCTGATCTTGAGTTTACAGGACAAGGACAATTCCCAGCACTATGGACACAGACTTCTACTTTGTTGCAACCAATTTTAGATTTAAGCTATCTCTCCGTGTTGCCCTAAATTACAAATAACTAGAAACACAGTTCAAAACAGAAGCTAACCAGACATAGTTACAGCTGCCTCCTCATTTTCTAGCTGCAGTGCTTAGAAAATTAGTTTCCTTCCTGTATCTTCCACCTTGTTGTTTTAACCCCAGCAGTACTGAGATGTCTGGTGTGGACAGTGCCATGAGGAGTCAATAGAAAGGCTCCCTGGAAAAATAGCTTCAGCAACACGGATTTAAGAAACCAAATAAAAATTGTATAAAGTGTTGCTATTCAATGTGAATTAAAAAAAATACAACTTTAATAAAAAATTAAGGAGATCCAAGCAGATGAGATTAAGATGGTACCTTTGCCTACCTTTGATACTAATCAAAGCTGATTTCCTACTCACTTATTAAGAAAAAGGAAAATTCTTCTATTAAAAACAGTGAGAAAACTAATAATATCCATGCCTTTTCCATTGCACTGGTTATAATTAGTGTTTTCATATGATGTTTCCTCTACTGTATGAGAAGCAGACATCACTAATTCATGTGAACTGATAATCATGTTACAGGTTGGTTTAATGAGATTAGTGCATTTTTGTAATTATTATGGTAATACACTGCCTATGACTCATACAATTCTCTTCTATTAATTAGTGTATTATTGCTTTAGTATAATTTATTTCTTCTGAAGTCCCAAGTTTATTATACTAAGTCATACAGTTATTGACTTTATTACACAATTTACTTCATTATGATTTTTTTTTTCTGATTAGTATTTCATCTTCCTCTGAGTCCATAAGTCTCCCCTTTCATTCCTGAGATTTCTTTCACTGAAAGAATTACAGAAAGTATACAAAATAAGTCCTTATTTCTGCCCAAATCCTGAGAATCACCATTGTCTTTAAAGTGTTACTTGGGCAATGGTGGAATCACTCTGAGGAACCATCACACCATAGCATACACCATGAAGTCCTGAGATGGTATCAGCTCCACTTAGGCAGATTCTCTGCTTCCAAGAATGTTGCTTCAGATTAAAGGAAACATAAAAGGCATCATGATTTCTGCAGTTCATTATTCAACACAGCATACCCTTGATGAAGAAAATGCCACTCCAGAGTCTGAACCTTGCTGAAGGATCAAAAGTTTAGGGCAACACAAATGCATCACTATTTTCCTACACTCAGCAGGCCATGTATTGCACTGCAAATACTCAGGAAAGCTGCCCTAAATTGGCTGTCTAAAGGCCCTAAGCTCTAAGACAGAGTCTGTGTCAGAGATAAGTCCACATAAAACAGTGCAGGAAGGCTTACAGTCAATACTAGGATCCTTGGAGCAATAGTTTGAATGTATTTCCTGTAAATTTGTAATTTACAGTAAATTTACTTTCTATGCCATTCTTGTTTCTTTCTGTCCTGCTAGTAATGTGGAGGAAAGTAATGGATATTCTGGATATATAATGAATATAGTCATGGATAAATTCCCTGGCTGTCAGGAAATCCCCTTTGAACAAGACCAAATATTGTCATTCCAGAACCCAAATCCTGAACAAATTTTATGATTTTTAGATAACAGAATAGCTGCATTAAAAAGTATGCTATTTCCCCAGACCTCTGTAGGGAAATGATATGTCTTTCTCACAGAAATCCAAAATTAATTACACATCTTTGGTAAAAGTGTTAAAAGATATTGATCATACCTAGTAAGCACACCAGTTTATTACTGGTTATAGGAAGACCCTCTTCCAATCAAGATACAGTAAAGATTGACCTTTTCTTCTGCACTGCCAACCTACCAATTCAAATTTTCTATCATGTTGTAAACTCAGACTCAAGCTTAATCTTAAAATGAGATATGACAGCAGTCTTATACTTCACCAAAGGACTGAATTGTAATTCTCCAAGTGGAGAACAAATTTAAAAATTTTTGTTAATTGTGTGTGAAGCTATTTATAATACTCTGTTTGAGGGGAAAAAAAACAAAAGAGTACAAACCATGCTAGTTTAAGATTCTAGAACAGATCTGTAATGGCTCTTTCTATGCAGTTGGTAGATAGCAGCTCACCCTTTTATTATGTTGAATGCCTTAACTGTAAAAGCTGTTACATAAAATTAAATCTGTTTCTCTTCACAGGCAATGTACTCATGTTTTTTAACACAGGACTTTTCATGTTTGCAAATTAACCTTCCTCACAGCTTAAAAATAATGTGAAAGAGTGCTATATGCTTATTTCTTTGCAATGCATAGTCTCAGTGTGTACACAAGCTTTTATGGCTGCCCTAATGTTAGCCTTCTAACTAGCAAATTAATTTTTTCAGGATGGAAAAAAGGTCATAAAAATGTATTTAAATTCCTGGAGAGCATTTAAGGATAAAAAATACTGCATTTGACTGATTATCTATGACACAATTCATCAATCTTTCCACTTAGGAAAGAAGTTTTATTTTGTAACGATAAAATATATGTCAACAAAATTATTTTCAAGATCAGAGTTTGTCACATTGTTGCCTAGCTGTATCAGTGGAGTTTCTCAAAATCTTAGTGAAGACTGAAGAACCTAATTAATTGTTTGTCTCCTGCATATTTTCATACCTTTTCAGTTATCTGCTACACATTACAAAGACCACAGCAGGGCTAGTTTTGAAACTGAGCTTTCCTCTTAGTTGTGGTCCAGATTTGCTTTGTGTATCTTAAATCTATAATCTTAAGAACCTGAAGTTAGATGGGATTAATCTGGGCCTTTGACATTGGTAAGTAGGAACTATTTAAGCATTTGGTCCTTTCCCTCAACCCTCTGGTAATTTTTTTTTTTTTTTTTGCTGCTTTTAGTCTTCCTCTCCTGATTACACCACTTGCCTAATATCCTCCCCTCATATTTTCAATGTGCAGTTTTCCTTTCAATAGTAGTTCTTGCTATCATGATTTCCCAAGGCATAGAAGACTGAACAGACAACAAAAGCATGATTTTTCCTTATACAAAGATCACTTGTAATTTCATAAGGAAAGTTGGAACCATCATACAATCTTAGAGGGGATATTTTAGTCAAAATCAGAGAAAATAAAAAGCAATACAGCTTCAACACTAAAATATTTGAAAGGTCTGTTTCAGAGTTGCCAGTGTCCCACTAGTTTAAGTGCATTTACACCCTGTTTTGGTTCTTTCAAACCCTGATGGTCTTAGTCTCCAGCATTCCTGGCAAATGCTTCATACACTATACATTATTCTGCTATGGCTTGTTCTGTTTCTTCTATTGGAGTTTCCCTAAATAGCAGTTAAATATTTATCAATACGAGTTGAAACTTTGATTTTTATTTTCTATGTGGCAATCATCATGACAAACAAGCAAATGAAAGGCTCACTTTCCTGTATTTCATTTAGGAAGGAAAATATAAGTGACACATCATGTCAAAATGCCACAACCATGGGTACTTCTGCTGTAATGTCAGGCTTGAGATCCTTCCTAGCATACATTATGTGACTGGACTTAAGGTTTGCATAAATACTTGATAATTATACATGTGGATGTTGATATTCCAGAACTATTTGTTATACCTCAAAAAAAAGTTTGTTTGGTAAGGGAATTTTGCATAACCTACTATCCTGATATTCAGCTTGCTTTTAGTTCCATCCTGTTAATCATGTCATATTATGCAAGTTTCTTATTTACCATCTTGTCAAAGAAAAAACCAAAACATAATCTAGTATTTGTTTTAATATATTTGTCTGTTTGTTCTATATGCTGAGCAAAAACCAGAGTCTGGTTGTTGTTTACACAGTATCATCCCTTTAAATTGTAAGCCTAGAAGCATTACAAATAACATTCCTAATTTTTTAATAGATTTTTAAAAATGTAATTTAGTTATCCTGGGAGAAAAATTCTTATTGAACATCAGCCAAACTTTGGATTATTCTGGTTTTGTTTGCAGAACTTTGGATTCATCAGGTTTTGCTATTTATATTTTTTATTTATTTGCTGTTTGTAGAGATCGTAACCATGACTTCTCTTCAAGAAGAAATACTGGGAAGCAGGCATCAATGTTGCTGTGTAAAAGATAATGATTCCTTACATGAAAGTATTCTATTAAAAAATCTAAAAAGACCTTTATAATGTGAATGGCTTGTGGAGTCTGTTGGATAACTGACATGAATGCAGCACCTAAACATGAAATAAGCCTGTCTGAAGGTTTCTCTTTTTAATAGTCCCCAAAGATTATTGGCATAACCCTCACTTATCTAAGACAGCTAGCAGCTGTCTCTGAACATTACATATTGCCAGTTCGTTTCAGAAGCCAGACTTAGCAGTCCTCAAACACTGTTCTTTGCCATATATCAGGGTTTTGAAGTTTTATGAAGTTCCTTTTGACCAGCTTACTGTTGGTAAGCCAATAGAATTTCTAATACGCTCTGGATCTATTTTTGGATACCTCATTAAAAATAAGATCTTGTTTCTCAATTTATTAATCCCTACTTAATCTACTACAGCTTTTACCTGATTAAAAATTGGTTAAGATATTAATGTATGGAGCCAAAGAGTTTTGATTTCAAAGCTTTTTACAGGCACTGATAAGCATTGTTTTTAATGCACACACCTCTGCTGTCAATCTGATTCTTTTTTCTGAATATGAAATTTACAAGATTTGAGCACACCTGACAGCTCACAGATATGAAGATCAGTAATGAGAAAATTAATCTCTGTAGATGTTCTTAAAATTAATACCAACTTAGATGTTTGGAACTTTTTTCCAACAGTTTTAGTGCAGAATATGTTTAAACAG